>NC_133449.1:216602018-216944518 GCF_048565385.1 Saimiri boliviensis | reverse complement strand
TATAGGCTCCTTATAATGCAAGATATATTTCTGTAAGTGACTGAAACAAATATATTTTTCCAGTTCAGAAAAAAATACATATTTCCATGTAGTATTATTTACATTAGGCCTTTGCAGCCTTAGGCACTTTAATTATATGCCTCACGATTGTGTCTTCTTTGTTTCTACTGGACTTTATTTACCAGATACAACTCCTCATTATCATTACCAACAGGATACAGCCAAAACCCCTTAGCAATGCCTATGAGATCATATCTTTCTTGGAAGATTATATCTTGCATCTATCACCAGCCGCATCTCTAGTTACATCCCTCAGTCCCCAATATTACTCTTTCAAGTAGGATCATCTATTTGCAGTTTCCCATATAAAATGTGTTCTTTTCTGCATTTGGTACCTGATCACCTCTTTCACTAGCTTATTCCTCAACATTAAAGTCATTTAGGTGTCATTTTTTCTTAGAAGCTTTCCATGACTACCTGGTCCCACTCCCCTCTTGTGTTAAGCATCTCCTTTATTTTAACAAATTTTCAAATTTTATAATTGGTTTATTGTCTGTGTTCTCTTTACTAGACTACATTCCTTGAAGGGACAATGTATTGTTCACCTTGTGTTCTTGGAATGAGCATTGTATCTAGCACAAGTCAAAACTTAATAAATAGTGGTAAAATATATTAAGTAGGCCGGGCACGGTGGCTCAAGCCTGTAATCCCAGCACTTTGGGAGGCTGAGGGGGAGGATCACGAGGTCGAGAGATCGAGACCATCCTGGTCAACATGGTGAAACCCCATCTTTACTAAAAATACAAAAAATCAGCTGGGCATGGTGGCGCGTGCCTGTAATCCCAGCTACTCAGGAGGCTGAGGCAGGAGAATTGCCTGAACCCAGGAGGCGGAGGTTGCAGTGAGCCGAGATCACACCATTGCACTCCAGCCTGGGTAACAAGAGCGAAACTCAGTCTCAAAAAAAAAAAAAAATATATATATATATATATATATATATATATATATATATATATATTTATATATATATATAAAGTAATTTGAATAAATAAGCCACACAGAATAAAAGCAAACTTTGTTTTATATAATAATATGTATTATACCTTATTATTTTGCTTCAGTATTTCTTTTTATGTCTCAGTTCTGCATCTTATCACTCCAATTTCACTTTATAGCAAAAATTATCAGAAGACAGCCATGTTTTTGTATGTAGTTTGTTCTCCTCAAAACTCATGTTGTAATTAGATCCCCAATGTGGCAGTGTTGGGAAGTATGAGAGCCAAATGAGAGGCATTCTGAACCCATTCTGAATAGATGAATGACCCATGGCTGTGAGTGAATTCTTGCTCTCACAGGAATCGATTAGCTCCCATAAGCATAGGTTGTTAGAAGAGTCTAGCTTCCTTAGTTTCTCTCTCTTGCTTCCTCTCTTATTATGTAATCTCTTTGCATACATTTGCATTCTCCTTTCACTTTTGCCATGAACTTATCAGTCTGTGAAATGGTAAACTAAACAAACCTTTTTTATTTGTAAATTACTGAGTCTCAGATGTCCTGTTATAGTAGTATTCCATTTAAATTGAATAAGGCAGAAATGGAATAAGACAGAAAATCGGTACCAGAAGTGGGGAGTTGCTATACAGATACCTAAGTAAGTGGGAGCAACTTTGGAAGTGGGCAACAAGCAGCGTTAGAAGAAATTTAGAGGAGCAGACTAGAAAAAGTCTGTACTGCTATAAATGGAACATTAAGGGTGATTCTGGTGAGGAATCAGAAGACAAAAAGACAAGGAAAATTTCAGAACTTCTTACAGATTCACTAAATTGTCATAACCAAAATTTTCATAGAAATACATGTGGTAAGGCCATTCTAATGAGGCATTTGATAGAAATGAGGAACATGGTGTTGGGAACTAGAGAAAAGGTCATTTGTGTTACATTAACATTAAAGTAAAGAATTTGGTTGCAGGTGTTTATGCCCTAGGGCTTTATGGAATGTAAAACTTAAGACTGATGTTCTAGTATATCTGACAGAAGAAAGTTCTAAGCAGCAAGGTGCTCAGGAAGCTGCATGGTTACCTTTAACATCTTATGCTAAATTATGACAATAAAAGGATGACCTAAAAGCCACATTTATAATTAAAGGGGAAGCAGAGAATAAGGAATTGGAAAATTCATAGCCTGGCCATGTGGTAGAAAATAAAAGAGCATTTTCAAGAAAGGAAGTCAAGGGTTTGGCTGAGAGACCACTTGCTAGCAGTAAGCCTTGATGACTTCCACGTGGGGTATTAACTTTACAAGCCCATAGAATGCAAGGACTGTAGAGGTGTAAATTCCTCTATCAAGATTTCAAAAAGTGTGTGGAAAAGCATGTAGGCCCAGGCAGAGACTTGTTGCAGGGGTGGAACAATTTCAGAAAGCCTTTAATGTGAAGTGCTAAGTGGAAACGGGGGTCAGAGCTGCCAAAGAGAGCCTTCACCAGGGCAATGGCTAATGGAACACAGAGGCAGAACCGTCACTGGGACCCTAAAATTGTGGAGCCACTGAAGCATGCAGACTCATCCTGTAACGGATGCTGGTATTGAATTTCAACCCATGAGAACAGACATGAGAAACTTGTCTAGCAAAGCTATGGGGGTACGACTGCCTGAGGCCTTGGGAGCCCATCATTGGCATCAGTGTACATAGGGTGTGGAACATAAAATCAAAAGCTTTAAGCTATTCTATAGCTTTAAGATGTAACGTCTGTTCTGCTGGAACTTGCTTGAAGCCTATAACTTCTTTCTTTGTTTCAGACTATTTCTTCCTTTTGGAATAGAAATGTCTATCCTATGCATGTTCCACCACTGTAACTTGAAGTAAACTATTTTTTATAGGCTCATAGCTGGACTTTGTACTTTTTACTTGATACTGACAAAGTTAAGACTTTCAGAACTATTGAGATGAAATGATGGCATTTTGTATGTGGAAAAGATGTGAGTTTTGAGGGGTTGGGGCAGAATGCTACGGTTTTTCTCAAAACTCACGTTGAAATTTGATCCACAATGTTTCAGTATTGGGAAGTGGGACCTAATGAAAGATAATTGATCATGTGGATGGATTCCTTACAAATAGATTAATGTCCTCTCTTGGGGATATGTAAATTGGTGATCTCACAGAAATGGATTAGATCCTGAAAGAATGGGTTGTTTAAACAAAAGTCGGAAGTCTGGCTTGTTTGGTTTCTCTCTCTTGCTTCCTTTCTTGCCACATGATCTCTTTGCATGTACCCATCTTGTACCCATCTTCATCTTCTGCTTTCTGCTGTGAGTTGAAGCAGCATGCCCTTGAAATTTCCAGCCTGTGGAACTGTGAATTAACTAACAATTTTTCTTTTAAATTGTTGAGTCTCAAGCATGATGTTATGGCAACCACTAAACGGACTAAGAGAGTTTAGAATTTAATTTTTTTGTAAATGTTTATCATGGTCACATTGTTTCTAAGAATATAGTAAAATATCTTTTTTAAAGTTAGAAGAGGGATAATATGAGAGAAATTTCAGTATTCTGTTTTTAACATTTTTGAAGAGCATCAAGCTGACTTCAGTATTCTAATATCTTCCTTGACTTTATGAAAGATCTAAAAAACTGGTCTTTAAACCTCAGAATTTTTTAATTACATAAATTTAGCAGAGATATTTTGAAATGTGTATATATAGTATGTATATGTACATAAAATATGTAAATGTATGTGTATATATATTGTACATACATACATATATATATATATATATATATATATATATATACATATATACATGCATACATACAGAGAGGTAAGGGAAAAGGAGAAAAGTAGAGGAGAAGTGGGGAGAGAAGAAACTTTCTGTGCATAAGTGTACAGAGAGGGGAAAAAGAAATGGACAGAAAAACTATAAAGATGCTTATATTCTCCAGTGAATTAGAGGAGCTTGTAACATTAGCAGTATTTGGGCCTTGAGGAAATCCCTCTGTGAGTTTCTGATAGAAAATAATAGATAATAGGATTTACTTCCACAAGGGGAACACAGGATAGCCATCTTGATCTTCCATTTCACACAGGTTTGGTAATTGTGTGTTGCCCTTGAGGAGTTTGATTTTATTTTAAAATTGCATTTCCACAATGAAAAAAAAAATTAAAAAATGGTAAAGAAGAGAGTTTTGTTAAGCTTTCACCAAATACTTTCCATTTCTCTCATTATTTTGCAAGTGAAAAAATCTTAAGATTAGGGAGTTTTTCCAATTAGGAAACCTAATGAGGATGTATATCCCTGAGGATCATGGGGTAAATATATTGATGTGATAATCACATGGATAGATGATACTGATATCAATGAGAAAGTCAAGAAAACTTGTATTGTTTGATCTATGAATATATAGAACATTAATAATTAAATTGGATTACATAAGAATGGTCATCTATAGAAACTAACACCAGGATTTTGTAGCTGTTGACTCTTGCTGACATTGTACTTATTGGATGTTGTGTGTGTTCATATTGCTTTGGTGAAATCATCAGATATCGTTGATGTCTATCTGGACCATCATTTCTAAGCACTTAATATTGCCATTGCATTGTGTCAAACATGTCACTGGTATACCCCTAAAAATTCATTCTGGTCATTATGTTATCCTTTCTCAGCTTTTTAACAACCATGTGTTTTCCTTTATTATTATATGATCCCTCAATTCTTGACCATGTCATACTGGTCCTACAAAAATGCTAAATGGAAGAGGTTCAACTTTCTCCTTGTAATCTGGAGGATGCATTGCTGCCTACACCAAAAAAAAAAAAAAAAAAAAAAAAAAAAAGCCACAGCTATTACTTTAAGTACATGTGGCTTACTAATAGATTGTGGGTCTGTCAGCACCCTTTTTTACTGCCTTTTACATGTGCAGTTATAGCACCTGAGAAACATTAAAACAGTAAAGGAATGTACCATAGATTTATTATAGTGATCTATTCTTCCTTTTGGACCCTCCTGGCCCTATATATTGTTAAGTTGTTCTCTCCTTATAAAATAATAAAACTAATCTCTTAGTTTCTGAATGCTCTTGCATCTAGGGCTATACAGTGCATAAACTGAATATTTCTAATCATCATAAAGTGCATCTGTCATTTTCAGGACAAGTTTTATATGAAACATCTTTAATATGTGTATTATTCCCTTTAGCCAGCACAGTTCTTAGCAGCAATAGGAACTGGATTCAAAAAAGATTTTTATCGTGTGCCTGCCATTTTGTTCAAAGTACAGAAGTGTATTGATTTATATTGTACTTGTTTTGCAAGAAGTGCTATGCAAATAGTAATGTACCTTATTGTTATAATAATCTTATGAGTTATGTTCTATTGTTAACTCCACTTTATAGGTGTGAAACTGAGGTTTAGAGAAGTTAAGTAACTTATCCAAGGTAACTCTGCTTAAGAAGAATAGGATAAAAAGTCAGGCTGTCTAGCTCCAGATGTCATGCTCTTAACATGCACCACATATATTCCCATACTAGGTGATATATCTCTCTTGTATTATTAACAATATAGTCTCTTTATCATCTTTAATATTGATGATGGCCACTTGATTTGCATTACAAATTTTAATCATACTAAAAAATAAGGTGAGTTTCCAGAGAAATTAACTAACTTTCACAAGATTGCTTTACTGAATTAAACTAGTGTTCTGAAACAAATCCCAGATTTTTCACCTTGTGCTGCATTGCCTTCTGGGGTAGCACTGATCCCATTTGCAACTGGCATTCTCTAGGCCCTATGCTGAGAGATTTTGATATTACAGTGCAAATGTCACCCAAAATACTTTAGAAACAAAATAATCTCAATAAATAGGCATTCCTTAGGCCAAATTTGTAGGCCAAGCAGTGAAATTAGTTTTGTAAAGATTTAATTTGATAAGAAAAGTATGATGTTCTCGAAATGGGCACTAATGCCTTGTATTTGAGATTTTATATTTATATAAAAATGGGAAGTAAGGCCTTGGACAGCCTCAGGCAGGTGAGCAGAAGAAACTGACCTCTATTTAAACTGTACCCTCAATCAAATGGAGAAAATATATGTTTTTTCCTTAATAATGCTTTAAGATGAAAGAATATTTTATCTAATAATGTTATGTTGACACCAGTATTATTTTGGCTACTATTGGGACACTTTGAGTTTCTTTATTCCTTTACCTTCAAATTTTCTGTCAAAATACTTTAATTATCCTGTCATGTACAGTATATGGCTGTTGCAGGCAGGATAATGACCCCAAATATTTCCATATTCTATACTCCAAAACCTATGAATATACTACCAGACATGGCAAAACAATATATGGTTGAGATTATGGATCTTGAGATAGGATGATTAATATGTATTATCAGGTTAGGTCCAATTTAAACACATCATTTATTAAAAGCAGAGAAACTTTCCTGGCTGTGGCCAGAGAGTGATAGAGTGTTAGAAGAAGGATCAGGACATGACATGCAACATGAGAAGCACTTAACCCACCATTTTTGACTTTGGAGATGGTGGAATGGGCCATAAGCCAAGGAATATTGAAAGGCTCTACAAGCTAGAAAAGGCAAGAAAATGACTTTATCACTGGAGCCCCCAAAAGAAACAAGGCTCTACCATGAGCCGTTACACTTGTGTTAGCCTTATGACTTGTAGAATTATAAGATAATAAATTTGTATTGTCTTAAGCCACTATGTTTGCAGTAATTCATTACAGAAGTAATGAAAAACCAGCACAATTGCTGTTTATTGTATATTTTATATCTCATTTAGTTTGGTTTTTAAAAATTGGAATATTAAATTTATTCACACTTATTATAAAAACTAATTTACTCAAATTTCTTTTTGGAAAATAGATTCTGATCTTCATCTATCAGTTTACTTATTTGTTTTTGTAATTTTTGTTTTCTTTTGCTGACTTCAGCCAAGTAAGTTTTTCCTTATTAGTAATTAAATTAAATATAAATGGATTAAACTGCCCAATCAAAAAGCAGAGATTGACAGCAAGAAGTTTTTAAATATGATTGTACTATATGATGTCCAAAAGTAACTCACTTTCAATCCAGGACACAAACAGATTGAAATGAAAAAGATGGAAAAAAATATTTGATGCAAATATTTGGTGACCAAAAGAGCATTTGAGTGACTATATTAACAACACACAAGATATATTTTAATGTGAAATCTGTTATAGGAAACAAAGGAGGACATTATAATTGACCCTCAAACAACATTGGAGATAGGGGAACCAATTCACATACAGTTGTAAATTTAAATATAACTTTTGACTCCCCAGTAATTAAAACACTAACAGCTTACTGTTGGCCAGAACCCTTACCTACAACGTAAACAGTTGAGTAACAGTTACTTTATATGTTAATTTATTCCATATTGTTTTCTTACAATAGAGTATACTAGAGAAGAGAATATTAGAAGAAACTCATAAGAAAGAGAAAATATATTTACTATTCACTAAGTTGAAGTGGATCATCATAAATGTCTTCATCCTCATTGTCTTCCCATTGAGTATACTGAAGAGAAGAAAGAAGAGGGATGGATCTTACTGTATCAGGTGTGGCAGAGGCAAAAAAAAATGTGTATGTGAATCTGTGCAATTCAAACCTCTGTTGTGTAAGGGTAAAATATATATACTGACAAAAAGGTCAATTCATCAACAAAATATAAAAGCTACAAACGTATGTACCAAATAAAACCTCAAAATAAATGAAACAAAAATTAATAGAATTGAAGACAGAAACAGGCAATCTCTACTAATATGTGAAGACTTGAATACATCACTCTTAAAAATGGAAAAATGTAGACAGGAAATCAATAAGAAAATAGAGGACTTGAACAACATGATAAACCAAGACATACATAGCAGACACTCCGTACAATACTCCAACTAGCAATAGTAGGGCATGATTTTTTTCTCAAGTGTACATGTAACACTCTTCAGAAATGATAATATGTTAGACCATGAAAGAAATCTTAATACATTTAAAAACACTAAACTTCTATAAAGTATTTTCTCTGATCCCCCAAAAAACAGTGAAATCAAAAGATATTCTTTCGCAAAGGCAAAATACTAACAAACGTTTAACTAGACCAACAAAACCATATAGAAGATGATAATAACTAAAATCAGAAATGAAAGTGAGGACAATACTACTAATTTTAGAGAAACAGAGTTATAATAGGACACTATGGACGACTATATGCCAAAAAGTTAGATAACCAAGATAAAATACAGAAATTCTTAGGAATACACAAATTAAAAGAAAAAGCAAGAAATCTTAACAGACCTAAAACAAGCAAAGTGATTAAATCAATAATTAAAAAAATTATAAACAAAGAAAAGTCCAGGACCAGAAAACTTCCCAGGTACATTATACCTAGCATTTAAAGAAGATTAATAACAATTCTTCTCAAACTCTTCCAGTAAATGGAAGAGGAGAAAACACTTACTAACTTACTCTATGAGGCCATTACCCTGATACAAAGCTACGTAAAGACAGCAGAAGAAAAAATTTCCAAAAAATCCTAATTAATATAGACACAAAAATTAACAAAATACTAGCAATTCAATTTAAAAAAACATGTTAAAAGAATTATAAACCATGTCTAAGTGAGTTCTATCCAAGAAATAGAAGAATATCAATTAATTTAACACATTAATAGGACAAGAAAACATATGATCATTTCAATTGATGCAGATTATTCATGTGAGAAATTCAAAACCATATCATGATAAAAAAAAAACAATGAACTAAGAATAGAAGATACTTTTCAACATTTTAGAGGGCATTTATGAAAAATCCACAGCTACCATGACACTTAATGATGAAAGAACAAGGGGTTTCCCTTTAAGCTCAAGAAAAAGACAAGGATGGCTATTTTCACCACTGCTATTCAGTATTGCTCCAGAGATTCTAGCCAGAATGACTTAGTCTAGAAAAGTACATCAAAGCCACACAGGTTGAAAAGGAAGAAGTTAAACTATTTCTGTTCACATATTTCTATTCATATATGATATTATCCTATAGATAGGCAGAAAGAAAAAAGTCAAGAAATATACTAAAACTCATAAATAAATTTTATAAAATTACAGGTTTCAAGACTAAGACCCAAAAATTAATTGTGTATCTATATGCTACTAATAAGTAGTCCACAAAAAATTAAAAAAGAAATCTCATTTAGAATAATATCTAAAAGATTAAAATACATAGGAATAAATTTATCCAAGGAGGTGGAAGACATGTACATAGAAAACTTCACAAATACTAGTACAAAAAAAAATAAATAAAAGGAGACTTAATAAAAGGGAAGATATCCATGTTCTATGATTGCAAAACAATGTTATTAAGACATTGATACAACCCCACAATCTCCAGATTTTAATGTAATTTCTGTTAAAATTCTAGTCATATTAATAGAATAAATAGTGGCTGAGTTCTTATGAGATCTGATAGTTTTACAAAAGGGTACCCCTTCGCATGGCACTCATTCCCTCTCTTGCTGCCCCATGAAGAGATGCCTTCTGCCATCATTGTCAGTTTCATGAGGCCTCTCCAGCCCTGCAGAACTGTGAGTCAATTAAACCTCTTTCCTTTATAAATTACCCACTCTCAGGCAGTGCTTTATAGCAGTGTGAGAACAGGCTAATACACATTCTACTACTTGTATGGATCCACAAAAGACATCATATCGCTAAAGCAGCCTTAGGCATAAAGAACAAAGCGGGGGACCGGGCGCGGTGGCTCAAGCCTGTAATCCCAGCACTTTGGGAGGCTGAGGCGGGTGGATCACGAGGTCGAGAGATCAAGACCATCCTGGTCAACAAGGTGAAACCCCGTCTCTACTAAAAAATACAAAAAAAAAAAAAAAAAAAATTAGCTGGGCATGGTGGTGTGTGCCTGTAATCCCAGCTACTCAGGAGGCTGAGGCAGGAGAATTGCTTGAACCCAGGAGGCGGAGGTTGCGGTGAGCCGAGATCGCGCCATTGCACTCCAGCCTGGGTAACAAGAGCGAAACTCCGTCTCCAAAAAAAAAAAAAAAAAAAAAAAGAGCAAAGCTGGGGACATTATACTTCCTAATTACAAAATTGTATTGTTAATACAAAGCTATATTATTGAAACAGTGTTGAAACTGGCATAAAAACACATCAACAAATGAAATAGATAGAAAGCCCAGAAATATACCCACATATATAAAGCCAACTAATCTTTGTCAAAGGTGCCAAGAATGCACAATGAGGAAAGGACAGTGTCTTTAATAAATGACGTTGGGAAAGCTGGATATTCACATGGAAAACACTAAGATTGGATCCTTATTGTATTCCTTGTCATATACATAAAATCAACTCAAAATGTGATAAAGTTTTAAGCATAAAATCTGATACTGTAAAATGTATAGAGGAAAATACAAGGTGAAAGGTCCTTGATACAGCTCTTGACAGTAGTTTTTTGAGTATAATACCAAAAGCACAGACAATAAAAGCAAAAATAAACAGACTTATATCAAACTGAAGTTTTGGCACAGCAAGAAAAAAAAAACAATAAACAATATGAAAAGGTAACCCACAGGATGAGAAAAAAATATTTGCAAACTATATCTATTAAATGAAATTAATACACAAAATACATACAAAAATATAACAATAGCAAAAAGCAAATAACCTTATTAAAAACTGAGCAAAACCCTAAATAGGCATTTTTCCAGTGAAAATATACAAGTGTCCAACAAGTATATGGAAAAATGCTAAAAATCACTAATCATCAGAGAAATGCAGATTAAAATCATAATGAAATATCACCTCATTCCTGTTATAACAGCTATTTTCAAAAGTCAGAAGACAATTCTTGGCAAGGATCTAGAGAAAAGAGAACTCTGTACACTATTGATAGGACTATAAATTAGTAAAACCATTATAGAAAACAGTATGGAGGTTTCTCAAAATATTGAAAATGGTATGATCCAGTAATTGTACGTCTTGTTATGTATTCAAAGAAAATGAAACCCATTTCTTGAAGAGATATCTGCACACTCATGTTCATTGCAGCATTATTCACAATAACCAAAATATAGAAACAATTTGCTTGTTGACAGATGAATGAGAAAAGATAATGCGGTGTGTTTCTATGTGTGTGTGTATGTATGTATTTATATAAATTACACTATTGTTCCATTGTGTGTGTACACACACACACACACACACGAACATTGTTTCATCTTTAAAAGAAAGAAATTCTTTTACTTGTAACAATATGGCTGAACCTGGAAGACATTATTCTAAGTGAAATAAGTTAGATGCAGAAAGACAAATACTGCCCGATCTCGTTTATATGTGGGATCCTAAATAGTTGAACTCATAGAAACAGAGTAGAAGGTTGGCTACCAAGGAAAGAGGGTTTGGGGGAATGAAGAGATGTTAGTCAAAGGGTACCAGCTTTCAGTTACTAAATGAATAAGTTCCAGAGATCTAACAAACAGCACGGTGACTATAGTTAATAATAATGTACTGTATATTTGAAATTTGTTAAGAAATACATTTAAGTATATCTTAAGTATTCACATCATATAAAAAATGTAATAATGTGAGGTGATCAATGTGTTAATTAGCTTGGTTGTGTTTATCTTTTCACAATGTAAACATGTATCAAAATATCATACTGTATTCTTTGAATATATACAATTTTGTCAATTATACTTTAATAAACCTGAAAAAACTGTAACAGTCTTCTTTGCAGGAATATAAAATCCTATTCTCAAATTTATGTAAAATATCAAGGTATGCCAAATAGACAAAAGATTATAAAAGAACGAATTTGAGAGACATCTACTTTTCAGTTTCAAAATTTACTAAAAACTACAGAAATCAAAACATCGAGGTACTGGCATAAGGAAAAACAGCTAAACCAAGGAACTAGAATTGAGAGTTCATAGATAAACCATCAATCTATGACCAATTTATTTTTGACAAAGGTACTAAGCCTATTCAATGAGTAAAGAACAGTCTCTGACGGTGCAAGCAAATTGGATTTCCACATGCAAAAGAAAAAAGTTGGACTCCTACTTCATAGTATACACAAAATTAACTCAATATGGATCAGCTACCTAAGCATAAGAGATGAAAAACATAAACTTATTAGAGAAAAATCACATAGACTTGTTGTTCATGATCCTGGCTTTGGCAACAAATTCTTAGTCATGGCACTAAAAGGATGAGCAACAAAGAGGCATGAGCAAAAGCATGAGCAACAAAACAATGTGACGTATACACACTGTGGAATGTTATTCAGCCATAAAAAATGAAGTTTTTAATGCATGTTGCAATATAGATGAACATTGAAAACATTATGCTAAATTAAATGAGCCAGAAACAAAAGGATAAGCATAATCTGATTCCTCTTGTATAAATTATATAAAATAGCAAGTTCACAGACACACAGAAAGTAGATGGGAAGATAGCATGCATTGGGAATAAACAAGAATGAGAGGTGTTGCTTAATGGGTACTGAATTTCTGTTTGGGGTGATGAAAGGTTTGGAAACAGACAGTGGCAATAGTTGCACAACATTGTGAATCAATTTAATGTTACTGAATAGTATACTTAATATAATAAAAATACAAATTTTGGTTGTATACATTTTACCACAATAAAATATGTACAGTAATATAATTTAATGCACATAAAATATGCTTGTATACATATAAAACAAATCTTAATGAATAGAGAAGAAACTTCTAGGCAGTGAGCCAGAGGTAATTAGGGTGTCAAGTCATTGTACATTTTTGCTTTATGATTTTTTTAAGAATTTGAATTTTTATAAAGAAATGTTACATTTTTAATTTTAAAAACAAACAAATATTTTATAATTTTGTGAATCATATGAATTATTAAATGGTCTCATGTCATAAATTTAATGATAAAGAAGATTGAGTTAAAGTATAAATAAAATTTGTAAAGATTGATTACAGCTTAACTTGACATTTCTGTAATCACATAAGAAATGGGTGTCTTCTATTTTCTACACAAGTATATTTCCTAGTTTTATTGTGCTTTTCTATTTATTAATACATGTGTTTTATTGTATTCAGCATGTATTCATTTATCTTATGCTTTCTGAGTACCAACTTAATGTCAACTTCTGCACTTGGCAACTTTCTCATCTGATAACTCATTAAGTAGAAAGGATTGGACATATACTTAAATTAGATTTTTTTAGTCAACATCAGTAGACTCTTCCATTTCGTTGCCATTTATTGACTATATGTTATTCTGACTCAGTCTCTATTAAGGTAGACAGATTCAAATGTTACTAATTATACTTAGGGATTAGAATTGAATCATTTAATCTGAAATATACACTCTGAATGTTAGGCCAAACTTACATCTTCCAAATTATATTTGGAATGACAAGAGAAATGGATATTAACTTGAGTTGATTTGCAACATTCTCTATGAAACCCAAGACATATTGTTCAGGAGATAGAAAATCTCTCTGTCTTAGTCCATTTTCTGCTGCTATAACAAATACCACAGTATTAATAATTTATAAAGAAAACAGATTTATTTGGTTCACAGATGTGGAGGCCGGGAAGTTCAAGAGAATGAATCTAGCATCAGGGCCTCACCCCATGAGGGAAGGGAAAGACAGGGTACAAGACAGAGAGAGCAATGAGGTCAATAGATCCTTCTGTCAAGAGCTCATTCTGGTAATAATGATATTCATCCATTCATGAAGGTAGCACTCTCATGAACTAATCACCTCTTGTGATCCCAGTTCCAATACTGTTACAGAATAGACAATACACATACAGAATACACACACAGAATAGAGTGTGGAAAAATATGGTTTCTAATGTAGTGTTCCATTCACAGATATGAACTCTATCACTAGAGTTAGGATGCTTTATAAAATAAGAAAATGGAGTATTAATTCTAAAAAGAACATTGGAAAGCATAGTTTTACTCTTCTTTTTCAAATGAAGAAGTAGAAACTTCTTCATTTGAAAGGACAAGAGGGCAAGGACCAGCTCCCTGCTGTGGGACTAGAACAGCTGCCTCCTGAAGACTAAATTAGGACTCTAAGACTCAATGTCGGAATGCAGGAACCATGCTAATATCCCAGTCTTTGCTTATTTTTATTCCATCCCTGTGAACATGTTGCCCACAAAGTCAGAAAGACACAGTAAAGCTTACTGAGGCAGAAATATCACAAAAGAAATCTACAATTAGGTACATTTTTTACAGGGCAAGATCTTCATACGCAGATCTCTTCTGAACCATGGAATGTGCATTCAAAAGAACATTTAAAAAAAAAATCTTTTAGAGCATCTTTCCATATCATGCTATGTAATTTCCAATGAAGATCATGTTTGCATCAAGTATCTCCTCTGTTTTCTTAATGAGCAACTTGATTACTGGATTCAGGTTGCTCTAGTTTTCCTTATTATTAAGAACAAAATTACATTTAACGTGCAAGAGAAGACTTATTAGGATTTTAGAATTTTAATATAAGTAATTTTAATAAAAACAATGTTATTTCCTTAGCTATTTTTCAAATAGTTGCAGGAAAGACCAGAGAACTAGGTCTTGACACATTGTGCTCACTTCACACAATCACACAGCGTGCATCAAGGCTCTGGTTTTAAAGTGAAGAACCTCCTTGTGACAGATAAATGCCAAGGTTGTGGTTTTGAAAATATAAAACCATTATTATTTTATTTTTTATCCCCTTCAACACCATTATGTCTTCTCTTTTTCCTGCCCAATTTACAGGAATCTAGACTTAGAAATATGCAGTATAACAACAAAAATGGCCTCAACTAGCATCCATTTACATTATTTATATTTTATAAGGCAAAAATTAACTGGCACGGTAGTCAAGATTATCATGTAGTGAATATAGAAAAAATGAATAAACAGGCACAACCTGATTTTTTTAAACCTGAGAACTATTTCTAATACTATTCTGCATAAGTATTTTTTTCAGGTGAAGACTAAAGCACCAACTGAGGAGAAAATATTTTCAGTGTCAGTGAAGTTAAAACATGTCAGCAGCAGTTGCTTCTGTGAATATTGTCTCACATGAAAGGAAGGATGGATTGAATTCATATCTGAAACAAGACAAGATTTTCCATCTGACCTCATTATGTGTTTCTCTGGAGTGCATCCCTGGGTTTCTGCCTGAACTGAAATGTGTTGTGGGGAAACCAAATATAAAACAGCTCGGCACTACCATGACTGACGTGACTTAATAAGATGGGGTAGTTATTGTTTTGCTACAGTCATCTCTTAACTCTAAAAGTCATTATGAAGTGCCAGATCCCTTTGTTAAAGCAATCCACTTAAGTGAAGGAATATACTAATGAAAAGGTTTATGCTGCCCGGCTGTAAACAAGGATGAAGTCGCATTACTTTTTATAACAGACATTTACATTGAGAAATATTTATGAAAAGATTTTTAGAAACTTGACTGTTGTATTCTTATAAATAATTAAATGTACAAATTATCATTGTTACAATACAGCCAGTTTCATTTTCTGTGAGCATTGGTGATTGATTCAAAAATATATTGATTTAAAGGAAGAGCATTTTTCATTTGCTCCTAGTAATACTAGAAAATTTTTCACAGGGCAGAAATAAGAGAAAACTTTCCCCTGGATTAACCTTGTGCCACACAGATGTATTTTCTTTATTCTAATGTATCATAAAGAAAGGCATAATGTCTTTCAGTTTTATTTGTACAATGGTTTGTGTGTGTATATATAAGTAAATATATTTGCAACTTTCATACTAATGGATAAAGAAATATGTCATTGTTTATATTGTTATATGTGTATAAATATGTTTTTATATATGAATATACATACTATGATTCTATTTTTCAAAATATAGTAAATGTAGGGAAAATATTAGTTAGAACTCCAACATCTGCCACCATTAATATATATTTTAATAACCTTTGAACTATTCTGTAAATTAAATTAATTATCATTATATCTAAGAGCAAATCAATGGCAATATACTATTCACAAAGTTAATTGCATAGATCTCCATATATAAATGTAAATTTATATATAACATGTAGAATGAGATGTATTTTGTTGAAATTAATATCACTTTCTGTATTTATTTTACTAAATAATTCGACAAACATTTTAGATTTTTAGTTGCCATAACAACATATCGTTAGACCAATTTTCTAATGTTGCATATTTTATAAAACAGTAAGTACAAAACTATAGAATGTGATAAATAAGATAACTTGAACAAGTTTTGAGGATTCAATAGAATCATTTGGTCAATATGTTCAGCAAGGACTCTAAGCATTTCTGGCACACAATGAACCTTTTAAATTTGCCACCTGAGGAGAACTATTCTTTTGGAAATAGAAATGCTGTGTAATCTGTTACACTTTTACTTTATAAAAAATAACTTTTTATTCAAACAGCAAAAAAATATGTACTGCATTCTTAGTATGGGATGTAGAGATTAAGGGGAAGTCCCCACATTCGGGAGACCATCCACCAATCACAGAGCTCACTTCCTAGTATTAAACTGTTGTGAGAAATCAAATTAAAAACTTACATACATGATAGTCCAATTTCTAGGAAGTGGAGCTTAATGTTACTTTCTTTGAGGTATGAGCCATTCCCAAATAATAGGGTAAGGAAAAGAGTTCGTTTTCAGTGGAGAAACTTGATAAACACGTCCTTTACCAAGTGATGAAGGTTAAACTTTTTGTGATGTTAATGTAGATATCATGTTCCCCTGCTATAACATGATGAGAAGAAATTTTCACCTCTCTGATATTCTTTCCAAAAATTTATAGCTTGACTAATGTGAGAAATAAAATTAGATAAACCTAGATTGGATGATGGTTCTGCAGGATACCTAGCCAGTAGTCCTCAAGACTGTCAAGGTTATGAAAAACAAAGAAAGCCTGAGAATCCTTCACAGGCCATTGGAGCCTGCGGAGCCAAGATAACCCAGTGCAAGGTGGTACCCCAAATTAGATCTGGAACATAAACAGAACATTAAGGACTAACTGGTAAAATGCAAAAAGTCTAGAATTCAATTGAGAAATAAAACAATTTACATATAACTTTAAAGTCTAACAATTAGGTCTCTTACATTAGAAAAGATAAAATGTAATTTTATCAACAGCAGATCAACTAAAAACTATCCAGTTGTCAAGAATGAAGGAAACTTTGCACTCTCATAACCAGGCTAATGTCACACAAATATTGTGTCACAGATCACAACATGTGAACCTACAATTAAGGATCTTAAAACATCTTTGGTCAGTGTTTCGCAAACTCTTTCGCAGAACACTAGGAGCTTCTCAGAAGGCAGAATGGATGAGTGAGAAGACATGGCATTAGCCATGCTCCTAACTCCAATTTAACATAATATTTCACAAGAAGAATCCATGGCTTAGAAAAAAATGCAAGAAAATCAGTATGAAAAATCGGTAACCTACACAAGTGTTTATTAAATGTCCATGGATATACACCACACAAGATCTTTAAAGGCCAGTATTAATTCAGTAGTTCTGGGGTGGAGCCTGAAATTCTGCATTTATGATGAGTAATGCCTACCCTAGGAAATGAAGATGTTGCTTGTCAGAGATAAACACTGTAAGTAGGAAGGATCTAGCTCAAATAGTAAACTGTTCTCATGTCAATACATTTCATAGAGGAAATTTTGCTATTATTTTAAATGGGTTTTATGACTTTGACAGCAACACATCAAAATCTTTCACAATTAGTAAGTTGCAAAAAATATAAAAACAGAGTTTTTTAAACTACGGTTCTATTCATAACCTCATCCTTCAGCCACCCTCAATTTTATTCGTATTTATTATAACACCCTCCGGAACCAGAGTTCAAGTCCTCTATCTAGACTATCCTCTCATAATGCCATTCTATAACCAGCCATTTCAATAATGAATTTGGACTCATTTGAGATGTTCTTCTGCCAATTATACTTTACAAACTCCATGTCAACCTGAGTGTCAGGTAGTATGCACTATCAATTACGTCTTTCTAGAAAAAAGGAATAAAATTGATGTTACGGATTTGCGAAAACCCATGCTTTTATATTTCATCTGGGTTCTTACCGGCCCACTCACATTTTTAAAATGTACTTCATATTGACCCTTAATACATTTTCCACAGGATTGTTCCGAGCTTTCTACTCTCTTAGAGGTCATATTTTATTCCAAAACATTTAGCACTTGATCTCATTTTCTGCTTCTCAAGACTGAGATTCTTGAACTCAAAATATCTTTCCCCTATCTTGATACTTTCTCAAACTACTGCACATCTCATTTCCTTCAGAACTACGCACTCACCCGCTAAATGCTGAGTGGTTATCACTACCTGCCCTGACTAACATTCTCCAGAACGTGGCCAATGACAATTACCAATTCTAATGACATGTTCTTTTGCTTTCTTCAGCATCTGGCACAATAAGTTAGCTGCTTTTAGAAGTATTTAGGGGTTTCTAAGATTCCAGATTGTTCTCATAGTTTTTCGGGGCTTCTATCTAGTACTTTGTATATCCTTTGCTACCTTCTTTTTTTTTTTTTTTTTTTTTTTTTTTGAGACGGAGTTTCGCTCTTGTTACCCAGGCTGTAGTGCAATGGCGCGATCTCGGCTCACCGCAACCTCCGCCTCCTGGGTTCAGGCAATTCTCCTGCCTCAGCCTCCCGAGTAGCTGGGATTACAGGCACGTGCCACCATGCCCAGCTGATTTTTTGTATTTTTAGTAGAGACGGGGTTTCACCATGTTGACCAGGATGGGTTCGATCTCTTGACCTCGTAATCCACCCACCTCGGCTTCTCAAAGTGCTGGGATTATAGGCGTGAGCCATCGCGTCTGGCCCCCTTTGCTACCTTTTAAAAAAGTTACTGTAAAAGTAATTTGTGGGCTGGGTGTGGTGGCTCATGCCTATAATCCCAGCACTTTGGGAGGCCGAGGCAGACAGATCACAAAGTCAAGAGATCGAGACCAACCTGGCCAATATGGTGAAACCCCGTCTCTACTAAAAATACAAAAATTAGCTGGGTGTGGTGGTGCCTGCCTGTAGTCCCAGCTACTCAGGAGGCTGAGGCGGGAGAATTGCTTGAACCCAGGAGGCAGAGGTTGCAGTCAGCTGAGATCACACCACTACACTCCAGCCTGGCTCCTGGCGACAGAGGGAGACGCTGTCTCACAAAAAAAAAAAAAAAAAAAAAAAAAAAAAAAAAAAAAAAGCAAAACAAAAACAAAACAAAAAAACAGTAATGGTAAACTTGCGTTTGAAATCAGAGGTCTAATTCTCTGGTTTTAAATCTTAGTGCAAATTTATGATTTTGAGCACATTTGCTTCACTCTATGAGCTCTAATACTTTTTTCAAAAATAGTGATAATAATGACCATTATGTCACATTTCTGCTTTATTAATTGAATGAGATAATACATGTAAAATGTCTAGAGCTGTGCCTGAGAGTCAGTAATGCTAGATAAATTGTCAGTTATTACTACTACATATCTTCAGTCATTATTTTGGGTAGCTTATCTGACCTCATTTTATCATTATAATTTTATCTCTATCTGTATTTCTAACCAGTTTCTTGATATCAGCATTATCTCTCTATATAACTCAGTTTCTAGATGACAGTTGGAACTGAACAATTGTCTGTTGTGGGGAGCTGTCCTATGCATTGCAAAATGCTTAGCAATATTTCCAGCCTTTATCCATCAGATGCCAATAGCAACTCATAGTTGCAACAACAAAAACTGTCCAAATATCACCAAATGTCCTCTGGGGTCAAAAAGCACACCTGGCTGAGAACCGTTCTTCTAATCTTGTTTAAGGATATGCTTATATGGATGCCTTTTTGGTGCCTCAACATATGGCCAAAGGTAAATGTGTCATATTCTCAATAAACAAATTTTGTATACTGTTTTATCTACTTTCCTAAATAGCCATAATGGAAAACACATAGTAATCTTGACTCTTCTCCCTCTTGCTTTCTACAGTTAGTCTAGTAAATGATGTTGAATATGCAATACCAATTTTCTTACCATTTATCCCATGTGCATTCTCACTGACATTACCAGAATCAGTTCCTCATTCTTTCAACAGAGTTTTGCTGACACTCACTCAATCACAGGCACACTCCAGTGACAAGACAGAGTCATCATGGGCCTTATATTTTAGTGGGGGAAATGGGTAATCAACAAGTAAACAGATTAATAAATTGTACACTTTTGAGTAGTGATATATACATGAAGAGAATAAAGCAGAGTAAGGGGATAGAAGATGAATAAACAATGGTATTTTAATTAGTGTTTTGGGGAAGATGTCTTAAGCAAGGCAACATTCTGTCTCCTTTCTGTGGAGAACCTAACCATGCAAAGCTCTGGGAATGGCAGCAGCAGCTATAACAACTTTAAGGTGGTAATGAACTTAGCACTTATGAGAAAGAGCAGTGATGTCATGGAATTGAAGGTTATTCAATATGTGGACATTTGTCTAGGTTAGATTTAAAGGAAAAGTGGAATCAGGCTTAGGTACACAAACAAAAATCCTAGATGTCACCAAAAACATAACGAGAACGAGATGGATCTAAAGTGATAAAATTTTCGTTAAGTCATTTGACTTCTCTGATTTATATATTTTAATTACCTTGATTTTTAGCTGACTCTAAGACTTAATTATGCATTGTGTTGGAATTATGTATAAAATATAAATTTTAACCAAATGTATTCATGCATTCTATAAAAATTCATCATTTATGAAAGTTATGATCAAGTTCTAGATTCAAAGCAACCAATGCTCATGTTAGCTTTATAAAATTGAGGAACATCTGTAAATAAATATACATCTCAAGATATTTCAAAAGCATTTGAAAGACATATCTTCATATAATTATGACAGCATTAGAATTGTGCATTAAAAATGTGAATTTCAGTCTAATGCTACTAAAATTCATGTAAAAAATTCTAAGTATGAGACCAGAGAAGCAATTTCAACATAACAATTACACATGGTAATTATGTTCTATAAGTGGTTTAACATGTAACATAATTTTAAAAATTAACATAGTCCAAAAAATTAGCTCCAAATGTTAGCAATGCCCAAAACAACAATTAAAATTAAGGGTGTGTCAATGCTTTGCCTTCAAATATAATTTTGCCCCCTCCAAACTCTGCTTGTTCCTAATTTAAGAGTTTATTACTCAAATACTAAAACTGCCAGCAAAAATATATATATTTTAAAGCTGCTTAGGATACATTTTGTTTAATCATTTTTGTTTGTATATCTGTTTGTTTTGCAGTGGGTGTTATGTTACCTTTGATTTTAAACTTGGAACATAATCTAGGAGTTATGTATGCTCAATTTCTATACATCCTGGGGTGAACTAAGGATAGAATGGCAGACTTAATTTAGAAATCTCTTACTTTTTTATTCTTAAGTCAAATCCTTGGCTCTATTCTAACATAGAGCTTTATATTTACAGATGCCCTTATCAACCCTTTTGCTGTGGAGACAGATACCTTCTGTTTCTATTAGTCCCCACCAAATTAAATTACTTGCATCAAGGCTCTATTACACCTCCGCTTGAGCTAGTGCTGTGTAGCAAAACAACACTGGTCGGGAGTGAATGGTTATCAAGAGAAAGTTTACTTTCAGTGTTAAGAATTAATTTAGCTGAATTGGTGCGGTGAAAGTGGTAAACACAATCCCCTCACTGTTGTTTGTCAGGGTGTGTTATATCACCCTGGATTGCTATGTCAATAATCTGCCTGGCCTGCAAGCTAAAAATCTAAGATTGCTTGGATGACTGACAGGCTGGAGATAGCTGATAATTCTAAGGAATTGGAGGTGTAAAATCTTTAAGGACCACGTCTACAGTATAAATGCCAGGGTATCTCCACATCACTCTGTACTTACAAAGGCAACAGCATTGTTAATGGCAGCCTGTCTGTCCATCAAGTTTCCTACCGGCGGATTTATCCCTCTTTCACTCCTTATCTTTCTTTGCTGTGTTTATTTCGAAACCAGCTGCAGAATAAATTGCCTCTTGTCTTCACCTCCTACACTGAGTACAATGATATGTTCTGTAAAGCTTAAAATCATGGTGTTTTTCAAGCACTCCCTTTCAGAACACTGACTTCTAATTTTGTTTGTTTATGAATATGTATTATTTATCTTGTGGGGGGTTTTAAAACACGAAAAATGACTCTTATTTACTTGGTATGCTCAAGATCTCGATAAAGATAGGTGTGTGATATTTCACAGAGAAAAAATAAATAGAAGTAATTAATATAATCATTTTGTTATTGTTTTTAATAATTAATTAGATCTGATCTGTTTTAATCAAATACTTAAAATTAAAAGGCAGCCAATTTCAGAGCAAATTGCATGTTTCTATTAATTGACTTCAGGAATCTAGTGAAGTTTAAAGTATTCCTCCTTTATGCACATCTGACCAGTTGCACTTTACTAATTTATGACCAAAGGAAAGAAAATAATTGTAGCTGGGCAGACTTAAGGATTGAGATGAGAGTTTATGAAAAATATACAAGTTCTGCAGCAACCCAAACCCTCCCACACTGCTGACGGGTGTGCACTTTGAGACAATCACTTTGGAAAACTTGTGGTTAAACCTACTAAAGATGATTATACACACATTTTACAAACCAACAGCTTCTCTCCCAAAGATAGACAGTATGCATTCTCCAAAAGACATAAAAGAAACTAAAAACTACTTGCAAAAGGCAAGAAAAATGCCTATATCATATGAACAATTGCATGTGTGCAGGCTAATTTTAATATAGATAAAATAAAACAACTAAGCACTGACCAACACTAGAATGGATAAATTGTATTATGTATTCATGCAATGGAGTACTACACAGCAATGAAGATGAAGAAACTGCAGTTTTACATGATACGTAGACAAATCTCACCAACATAATATTGAGCCAAAGAAGGCAGACATATATACCAAGTGATTCTGTTACATAAAATATTCAAACCCATATCTACCTATTTAGAACAGAGGTGATTCTTGGTGTGATTTGGGCATGAGGAGAGCCCTGGGATTCTGGTACTGTTTTATGTCTTTATATGGGTGCCATATGGGCAGTACATATGCCATAATCAACATGTAAACTTATTATTTGCGAACTCTTCTGCATCTATGTTAGTACTTCAAAAAAACTTTAACATTAAAAAAAATCCAAGTTTTCAGGCAGTGTTTGTAACTACACACTAAATTCTAATTTTCAGGTAATTCCTATATTATTTCTAGATAATATTTCTTGGTTATTTACAGAGGGAGACAAAAGCAAAAAAAAAAAAAAAAGGGAGAGCAGCAGATAATGTGCAAAATATGTACATATGTCAGATTGATCTGAGTAATATAGAGTTCTCTGAAGATTAATCCATGCGTATTTAAGCACAGACACACACATATTTTTGTGTATGTATATTTAAATGAGCATGATGGCTTCCTATATTGGTGAGTTATGAGGGCAAATATATGTCAATCATTTGGTAGCATAAAAAGTTCTTGAATTATGCCAAATATTTGAACAAAAATATTCATTTTTTGGACTGAATGTTACATGCAATATCAGAAATATCATTCATTTATTCGCAAAATATGTGGGGCACATACACATCTGAATTGAGCATTGTGCTAGGGCCAGGGATGTGGAAGTAGGATGTAGAGTCCTTGCCTTTATGTGGAACACAATGACCTTTTTTCTCCAAAAGAGCTGTGAACTGCTTAATACTGATCAGTATTTTAAATGTCATCCCAGTATGTTCTATTGCTTACATGACCCAATTCAAGAAGTTGACCAACGGTTTATTTCCATTTCTAAAACATGACCCTCAGGAAGCAATATTTGGCTGTAATGTATTTTAAATTAATTCTCTTCCTCTCTCTGGAGCTCCTGCCTCTCCCAGTGCTTTCCCCCTTTCTTGTCTTTTTCTCTTCAACCATGATATTAAAAAAAATAACAATATATTTGCTAACGCTAAATCATTTTATACCTTTGACAGTAATTAAACAAGCAAATTCATTACTATCATAACCATTGTACTTTTATCATTACCATTGCTTTGAATAAAATAAATGAACAGTTAGAATAGAAATCTATTATCAAAATTATCTTGTATGTGAAAAAAAGATTTTATTTCTCAGAATAGTGTTATCTTAAATTGTCTGGGTAACTGAAAGGTGAAGTTTCTAGACTCTAAAATTTGATTTAATTTCAGTTTAATATCTTGTTGTAATTCTAAATTGCTGTACCATACTAAATCTCTGTTGTTTTGAATATTTTAGTAACTATTTTTTAATGTGGAAATGTTTTAAGAGTATTAACTCTACTTTCTCTTCCTTTTTTAGTTGAGCTGTATTTATAACAAAATAAATTTAAATTTCTCTATTACTCCTTCTAGTATTGTCAACTAATTTTACCTAACCATTAAACAAGCTATATGTATTTAATATGCATTAACATTTTAAATAATGTCTAACTGCATCTCTTCAATGGCAACTTTTTAAAAAATCTTGAAAGTTCAGTCTTTGTAACTTTAAAGATCTAAATACTAAGAAAGTAAAAATTTTAATTTGCATCCATATACTTGTTGTGATATAATCAGAGAAGGTCTGAGGCAAGCCTTTTATTCATAAAAATTTACTCTCTTTTCTCTGAATTACTTCACAAATCATATTGTAGCAAGGTCTGTCAATAGATTAAATGCTATGAAGACAATAGTTTTATTCTCCTCAGGGATCTTAGCAAATTGTAGAGTCTCTTGGGGATCTGTCATCACAGACAGGTGATGGTGTGACAATAGCAAATGGGTATGACATGGGTATGACAACAGCAAATAATTTCAAAGCTGTAGTCCAGGAAGAGACACCAGTGGACTGTAGGAGGTGTTCTAATTAAAACCAGTTTGATAGCTCTTATGTTCCTTTAAATGTTAGCAGGTAATAATGACAATAAGGCTTAACAAGGGATGTGGAAGGGCATTCTAGTTAAGAGACACAATATATAAATGCATGGAAATGAGAAATGGGTTCAAGGAATTTTGATTATAACAAGTTGGCAGACAAGCAGAGCTTACTTAAAGAACAGTAAGAGACAAGGGCAAGATAAGAAGTGACATAATGCTAGAATACATAAATTTGATCAGAGAGAAAGTATTGAAAATATTTGAGCATAAATAGGACTTTTAAGAAATGGTATTTTCAGATGTTCCTCTAAAGACGTTCAAGAACTAGCAAGGGAAGACTTGAGCAGAGGGAAGACTCTTAAGCAGTCATTGCTATAGTTAAGACTACAAGTGACTGAATGACTTTGTGTTAGTTTAATGAAAGGATGGGGATAGCACAAGACAGTATGAGTAAATGTAAGACTAAATCTTACTGACTTACACCTGTCAGGAGTAATTTTTTTTTAATATTTCTTATACAAACTTCGCAAGGCAACATGTGCCATTGGACATAAAACATAACATATTTCACAATACCTAAGAAATATTCAACTTTCTTCATTTATATTCAAATTTTGCTACTACGCCATCTTTTTGGTTGATGGTTCACAAAATTTTAACCATATATAACTACTTCATGTAATTTTGCAAATGAATCTTCACTATAATAGACCCTATACCAGTAATCCATTAACAAAGAGTCAAATCTGCAATATAAGAGATTGCATTGCAGTGCTCTAAAGCAAATTTACCTCTTTAAGCCTAATTTCTTCATGTATAAATTGGAGACAATATTGGTATTTATCTATAGGATTGTATTGAATATTTATTTAAAACTATGCAGCTATGAAAGTCAATTGGCATTTTCAACATGGTGCTTGGCAATCTGCTTGTCAAACCACTGTCTCCCACTTAATAGGAACTGATAATTTTACCAATTGTTTCCCTACTAAAACACATGGGCCATCATCTTTCTATCCTCCAACAAATAGTTTGCTCCACTGATTTTACCACCTCCAATAACAATCTCCTTTTTATTTCCAGCCTTCATTCCCACCTCATTCCAAGGCTGATACTACATGATTTACATTTTTTAAGAGAGTACTATATTTACGATACACATTTCTGTATCAGTTTTTTATTGCCAAGTAACAAATTACTTCCAAACTTAATGACTTAAAAGCACCATTAATGTATTATTTCTCATAATTCTGTGGATCAAATTCTCTAATCTTATCTGGGCTCATTCATGTAGCTGCTTTCAAATGACAGATCAGATGAGGACTCAGTTAGGAGGGCTGGGCCTTGCTCTCCCTGGGGTCTTTCATCCTTAGGGAGGCTAAGTGATACTTCTTCATCTTGTGATAATAGCGGCATTTCAAGTGGGCAAGATTCAATGTCCAAGTGCTTAAGAAGTCTCTGTTTTCATCCTGTAGGCTGATGTCATATTGTTCAAATAAGGTATACTATCAAAGCTAGAGTCAGTGTTAGAAGGGACTAGAAAAGACAGTGGTATAGTTCAATGGATGGCATTACTATAACAAAATACTATGATGACCTACTGTGTGGATTAAATCAAATAATGCACAGAAAGTTCTTAGCACATGCCTAGTACGTAATATGCACTCAGTAAACATTAGCTACTATTTAAAAATTAGTAATGGCATTCATGATTATATATTTATTTAAATGTCAGTCTTACTGAGAAACTATTTTACTTACTAAAAACTGTTTTTTACCAATATTCCTGTGGACTGCCTCTGTTCTTACCCAACACCTCTCTTGACTCAAGACTTGACACTTAGATAAGCTCCTAAAGCAATTCTAGTTTCAAAACATCTCAATAAAAATAAATATCTTACTGTATGTTCTCTAATGCAATAGACAAGAGAACTTATACACAACACAACAGAAACTTAATTAAATTCCATGTTATAATTTCCAATTTTCCCCCAATTTATTCTGTGATGTCATCTGCTTTATCAGCTTCCAAAATCCCTTCTCCTGTCTAAACAACTAACATCTCATTCTCACCAAGTATCTATTACTTGGGTAATGGATTGGCAGCCTTAATTAAAATAATTTTTCTGTCTTCTTGGATATTCCCAACTCCATTCCTTCCATCCTATTCAAGGAGAATAGAGAAAATCTCAAGAATTTCAAGTCACACATCCTTTAAAACCAAGAAAATCAAATTGAAACAAAGAAATATTAAGGATTAGGCTGTTTAATATTCTAGTAATTAGGTATTAAGAATGTAGAGAAGGACAAGATAATTTAACCAAAATTAGTTTCATGTCTGACTTTTTCAGCTGACCATAAATAAAGCATAATATCAATGACACAACACGGGTGTTCAAAGTGCTTCAAGAGCATAAAGTAGGAAGTCCCTGCAAATGTCAGTAACATGGACGCTTATTCCAAAAAGAATAGACTCAGCAGCATGCGTTGGTCATGTCATTCACCATGCTTTTTTGAAACTCTACTTATTAGTGTGTTTTCTTGTGTGTTTCTCTTTCCCACTCTCTGGAACTTGAACTGATTGCCTCTGCTGTGTACTAACTGCAGATCTTACTGCTGGTCCCCTGACACAGAATCAAGCTCACAGTTTCCACACTCACACCTGCTATTACCCTCCCCTTCAAATACACCATTTATCTTGACAGTAAGTAAACTTATCTCGGGAAGTATTCCTTGTGGAACTGTAGTTTGTCTTTTGGATTATCTGAAAGATCAAATTTTAAGTTCTCCTTTGATACCAAACATTGGTCTTTTCCTTCCTTGAGCAAGCTTTAAAATGTACCTTTTCATTTCAGGTAGAAAACACATGAGAGTGATGATAGTAAGTAGCATTTAAGTTTACATGTAAGAGATGCCTTGAAAATTCTTATTTTTTCATATCAGTCTGATATAAAGAATAACAGTGTTCAAGAAATGCTGTAAAAATGGTCTCTGTGCTTCTAGTGAGAAAGACATTGGCTGTTGGAATAAATCCTCTGTTGATCTCCTTTTCAAGGAAAAATAACAACAAAGGCTTCAGAAAGCTATACCAGCTGAGCAAGCATTTTTGTGAAACATTATGACTTCAGAGAAAGTAGTAATCACCAGCTTGAAGAAGGAAAGGTTTTATGTATAAGGGCATATATATAGCTGGGTTTGAAGTGACACAGAGAAGTTATTAACCAGATTGTTGTTTGCTGAAGATATGCAATAACTAAATTGTCTGTAAAAAGACCATCTTGTGAAATAGATAAACCTCACATTTGGACCATGATGGAATTGCATGGCAGAGTAATAAATTATAGAGGCAAGGGTGTGAACAATTTTGTGTAAGAGGTCATAATAGTCTAGTATATTTCTCTGTACTCATAACTTTGCACTTTTGTGTGCTTTCTGCATTACTTAAAATCACACAACTTATTTTTGAGTTGTAATTAAGGCATTTATTTCCAGGCTTCAGACTTATTCATATATTTAATTAGTCAAAATAATTATTTCCTTCCCTCTCAGTTTCCAGGTAAAAGTTAAATGATATATACTTCTGATCTCATATTGTGAAATATGGAATCTCTATGCAATTTTACATATACTCCAGCAGGAGTTTTATATATAAGGAAAGACTCAGTTATCACTAAAGTAATGAAGAAGATGGACACATTATCAGATTTCCATGAAAAGTTTACAACAGAGCTAAAGGATTAGTCCATTACACGTCACAAGTGGTTATAACAATATATGATGTATACCAAATTGTGAGAAAAAAAGCCATTAAATATAAATATTTTAATAATATTGATTTGTTTTTAGAATTTAGTGACTATCACATGTATATTTTTAAAAAGTTGGAAAAAAGTATAATTAAATAATTTAAAATTACCTGGCAATATCTACTAACATTTTAAAATATTTTTCAAGTGGAGGCAGTGTTGGTACTGTCACACTTGTCACTGACCTGCAGTCTCACTTGGATGACATGGGCCCCATCAGAAAGCCTCCTTACAGCTTTTTAAGGTTCTAAACCAAGTGAGTGTGTAGGTTTGCTGTAAAGGGCTGCAGGTTTGCCTGCATATTGACCCTGCAGCAGTTTAAGGCAGAGAGAGAATGATGTGGATTCCAATTAATGGTAGTTGCTCCCTTATTCTGAGTGCTTCATATCAAGTTTTCCTTTCTGACTGCTTGTCCAGCTGATAGCTAATAGCTTCACTCAACACCAGAGGCAAAGACAACTGCATTGGAGGGATGCTTATTCCAATTTTCATAATTGCAAGAGGCCTAGTCTGTATATAAAGTATCTTAGTCTATATCATTAATATTGTTCTGCTTCTCTGATTGAACCTTGACTAAGACAGAAACAGCTAACAGAAGGGATTCTAGATCAGTAGCCACTAGCCACCATGGCTATTGAGCACTTGAAATATTATTAGTAAAAGTTGAGAATGGCTGCATCTATAAAATCCACACCAGATTTCAAAAACAGTAAAGAAAAATGAAAATATCTCATTAACCACTCTTACATTAGCTACATGTTAAAATAATAATATCAAAAATAATAATATTTTGATATACTGGTTTAAATATTAATTTTACCAATTTTTATACTGTTAATATGGCTACTAAATATTTTAACAATGTATCAGTGGCTTACATTTGTAGCTCACCTTGAATTTTTATTAGACAGTTATATTCAAGAGGAGTAGAACCTTAGAGTGACTTATTAGAATTGGCTCCAAGATTTCTGGAATTAGTCTCTGGTTTCACTAGATTAAAGGTGTTAATGATTCTTTTTCCATTTGTGAAGGCAACTCTTATAGACCATGGAAAGCACTGGTAAATCGGATACTTAATTACCACCTGCAGATACCTGTAATAAAGTACCTGAGAAGGCAACATTTTGGGTGGCCAAAACTTAGTTAGTGATATAAAATATAATAATGAAAGTAAGACCTATGCTGACAGTGGTTGGTTTCTTTAAAGGGCACCAGAGAACTTAGAGAAAGAAAATGTTAGAGAAAGAAAGAACTTAGAGAAAGAAATGCAGGGCTTACATTCCCAGTTCAACAATACTTTTCAGTAATGTTGGAATTTGTAATCTCATTTTTGTATAATCCTTTACATGAGTGTGCCACTAAATGTTCTTTACCTGAACCTGAGATATAACTAATTTTTTAAGGTTATTAGTTTCATACACGTTCATTAGCAGATACAAAATGACCCAGTTGATTTTATTCTATTGATATTTTTGCCATTTTTATTGAAAGATTTATCATCATGTATCTGCAGCTGGCAAAATAGATATTTAGCTACAAATTAGATAAAATAATAAGTCTGTACATTTGCTTGTTCAAGTTGTCTCAGAAGCAAGAGATATGCCCATAAATGGTAATTAAATTTAATTGTTTTCGAGTAATATGCAATGAAGCTTCTTGCTATTGTGCTATACAAACTTCCTGAAACTGCTTTTTCTATTTTCTTATTCTAATTTATATAGAGCTATATAGATGAATTCTGATTACAACTTCCATTTTCAATGTATAAAATAAATAAATAATTTCATCAAAGAGTAGGGTCAATTATATTTTATTTCCCAGAATACAATAGCTTTATTTATTTGCTGAATTCACAATCATGTGTTCATTATAAATATTATAAACAAGATATTAAAATGGAAGATCAGCCAGAGTCTTACTACAGAGAGATTATCATTATAAACATATCTGTCTCCATTATTCTAATTTGATTTATAATTTTATAAAAATTAAATCATACTATGTATGTCATTCAAATAAGTGGTAACAGGAAATTTTCTATGTTAAAAATACAGGACGCTTTTATCTTAATGTTTGAGTAATATTAACCTACTAAACCAATTCCATATCACTGAATATTTAGACTTAAAGCCATTCTTTTGCAGTGTGTGCTGCTAGAAATTTACAATCGATCCCTTGTTGCTTCCATTTGCTGACACCTTTCTCTTTCTCTTGATTCTTTTTTAACATTACATATTTTTTCACATATTATAACTCAGATCATTGGTCTGTACTCTAACCCAGCATCACCCATTATCCAAAATGGTTTCAATATGACAATACTTAAAATAGATTTTTCTCTCCTTTCCAGTAAGCTTGTTCACTCTCTTAGCTACACACTCTTGTGATCAAGCTTTAGTTTTGTTACCCAACCAAATAAACCATTATCTAACAACCTCTTATTTCAGATCACTTGCCCGCATTCTTCCCCAGCAGTTATTCTTTTGACTTCCTTGGAACCCTGTGTGCAACAATCCTCAACTTTTTTCTTGTTTGTAAACACACATTTTTATTTTAAAATCATATCCCAAACATCATGATTTAAGTTGATGTTTTATTAATATCCTAAATTCTCTTCCTCATATGTTTGTACCATACCTAGTTGGAGAAATCCCAAACCAGGAATAACCCAAAATATTTCCCAAACTTCTGCTTTGAAGAAAATAACATCAATTGGAATACAGCTACTATACCCATAAATTCAGTCACCAAATATTATAGGCCCTTCAACTCTGTTTCTCTAGTCAGAGAAAACACTTCAGATATTTACTTTATCTAGTATTCTTCTCAGTGAACCTACTTCAGGAGAATAAAAAAAGAAAAGCATGTCTATTCTTAAAGCCTATGTTATAAATCTTCCCAATATTTCTTTCTGAAAAAAAGTTATTATTCATCCACATATCATAACCCAATCTCTCAACTATTTTTTGGATCTCAAAACCCACCCACTCTGCAATCTCACTTTCCCCTGCTGTTCATATAACAGCAAGTTATTCCTCCAATTGTGTTATTTACCATGTTAAATATCTATAGTGTCTCTGTAAACTACCTCAAAACTTAGTAGTTTAAAACAACAAAGGACTGACTTCTGACTTAACAACATGAGAGCTCTGCTGACCTACTTCTCAATAACACTGATGGAAATTATGTAGACAGTGCAATTGTATAAAGTTTCTCGAAATGGTCCTAAAGGCAATAGTAAATAAATGTCTAGTAAAAAAATAAATCTACAAAAATTCAGTAAGAGAGATAATAGTCCACAGTATTTGAATGAAGATTGTTGCAGATTAGAACACAGGACTTACTTTACCATCAGCTCCTAGTATAGGGATTTCTTCCTAGGAAGAGAAAGGATTCTCATTTTCATTCTGTCCTCAGCTGCCTATTGTTGAGGCTAACCGAGTGTGGTCATACGTGGGGGTTTCTTTGTAGTATCCACCATTACTTATGAAAGGTAGGTTCTAAGCAGGTGCAGTATGCTAAGAATAATGGGGCTCTGATAGCTCTTCTGCCTGTTCATGAACATGTGGTTCCACGTTAGAAAAAGCAAGCAAAGAGGACATAATTATTATTTCCTCTCCTTCCACCAACTGCTCAGCTGCCAGAGCTGATGTGTCACTCGGAGAAAGACTTCCCTTTGTCTCCACCCCTAGCTTCAGAGCCTGGGCTCAGAGACTTTGCCTAGGGGAGAAGCACAACATAAAACCAATAGCTTCTAATCTGTCCCCAGATTAACTGACTTTATTTGCAACAAAGCATCGAGAAGTTTTAACCTAAAGTTACTTTCAAAAATATTGGACATTGTGGTGATAGGCAATGTGAATATTCATGGATCTAATAAAAATATAGCCTGGAATGTAAGGTAGTAATTTGCAGAAAATAACTCAGGGATAAGACAGCTGGGAGAAGCACTCCTGGGGCCAGAACAAAGATGAAACACTAAACTCAGAAAGTATTCACTCAAATGGACCACTATTTGATTGGATTAGTTTGATTGAATTAATGGAGGGATTTAAGCCTGGAGATATTGAAAACAATAGAGCAATAAGTAGGTGCTACTAGCAGAGGTTAATAGCTGGATGTGCTCAAAAAAGAGTAAAAGAGCACCCTACCAATACAACTGACATCCCAAGATAACTATGGGCATGCCCAAAACTGTACTTCCTTGAGTCATAACATCAAAGGCTTAATACAGTTGAGGAAACAGTGGTAGACTTCACTAAAACAATTCAGCCAGTCATTAAACATACCAGCAAAGAAACACTGGAACAGGAGGACCAGTACCCAGAGTCTCTATAACATCGTCTCTGAAAGGGCCAATTTCAAATAAAAAATTATGAAATATGCAAATAAATAGAAAAATATGATTCATACACTGGGAGAAATAGCAGGAAACAGAAACTGCCTGTCAGAATACACAGATGTCATATTTAACAGTAAAAAACAAAAACTAAAGGAAATAATTAAAGAAGCAAGAAAAGTATGATAGGACTGTTATATCAAATAGAAAATATCAACAAAAAAGTAGAAATTAATAAAAAGAACTGAATGAAACCACTAAAGCTAAAAAGTATAATAATTGAAATAAAAAGTTTACTTGGGGGGGTCCTCATAGATTTGAACAGGCAAAATAAAAACTAGCAAACACCTGCCTATGAGCGAGAATATACGGTGTTTGATTTTCTGTTCTTGTGTCAGTTTGCTGACAATGATGGTTTCCAGGTTCATCCATGTCCCTACAAAGGACGTGAACTCATCGTTTTTGATGGCTGCATAATATTCCATGGTGTATATGTACCACATTTTCCCTATCCAGTCTATCATCGTTGGGCATTTGGGTTTGTTCATCACATGTACCCCAAAACCTAAAATGCAATAAAAAAAAATAAATTAAAAAAAAAAACTAGCAAACAAAGATAAATGGATATAGATTGTGCAACTTGTAAAAGGAAAAGAAAAAAAGCATGGAGAAAAATGAATACAGCCTCAGAGAAATGTGAGGCATTATTAATCACACAAACATACATGTACTAAGAGTAGATGGAGAGAAGACAGAAGAAAAAGGACAAATATTCAAAAAAAGAATTACTGAAACTACTCAAATTCATTAAAAAACAATAACTTAGGCATCCAGGAAGCTCAATAAACTCCAAGCAGTATAAACACAAGGTAAACCAAACACATCATCCTAAAAATAATGAAACTCTCTGACAAGGAGTAAATTTGAAAGCAAGAAGGGAAATACGTTTCTTCACTTACAAGAAAACTCCAAAAAGATTAACACAACTGACTTCTCGGCAGAAATGACTGAAACCAGAGACATTGGGATGATATAGTTAAAATGCTCAATGTGTCAACCTGGATTCCTCTATTCAGCAAAGCTCTTATTCAAAAAGCAAAAGTGAGATAAAGATCTTTACAGACAAACAAAATCTTAGAGAATTTGTTGCTAGCAGACCAGTCATGCATGAAATACTTAAGGAATTTCTTCAGGACGAAAGCAAGTAGTTACATCAGATGGAATTTTCAGTCCAACTTGAAAAAACAAAGAATATTGTAGAAAGAATTATGTAATTATAAAAAATGTGGCATATTTTCCTCCTTTCTTCTCATAACTGATTTTAAAAGCAATGGTACAAAATTATATGTATATAACGCAACATAGCATTGAACCTATTGCATATAGAAATATAACGTGTGTGATATGTTTGTCAATAACAGCACAAATAAGGTAGAAAGGAGTAAAATTTTCATGGCCTAAAACTACTAAAAAAGGTAAAATAATACTTAAAATCATATATTGTTAAGTTTGTAACATTAATAGATACAATATGTATAAAAAGATTCCTACAAAAAGTGAGGCATACAATAGAGCTGTATAGGAGTAACAATTCTATATATCAGTAGAATCAAACTGAGATAAATCTAAAGCTAATTTGGATAAGTTTGAATGTATATAGTAAACCCTACAGCAAATGCTAAAAGCATATAAGCCAAAAAAAATCATTTAAAAATTAAATGCCACTTAAAATATATTTACTTAATGCAAAAGAAAGCTATAAAAGAACAAAAAGAACCCTAAAGCATATAGAAAACAAAGAGTAAATTGCCATAAATCCAATTATATCTGTAACATTAAATGTGAAAATATTAAACAATGTAATGAAAAGGCAGAGCTTTTCAAGTTGGATCAAAAAACATAATTCATTTATATGCTATCCATAGGTGACACACTTTAGTTTAAGAGTAGACTAAAAATAAACATGGAAAATATATATTACACAAAAAGCAAAACACTTATAAATGGTAAAAATGTAAATATGTTATACATATTTACCAAAATTAAAAATGCTAAGAAACAGAATTCAACAACATATTTTAATAATTACACAGCAGGACCAAATGGGATTTAGCCTAGGAAAAAGCAAGTTTGATTCAAAATCTGAAAATATATTAATGGGATGCATTATTTCAATTGAATAAAATAAAAAATTAGTCAGGTACAGTGGCTCATGCCTATAATCCCAGCACTTTGGGAAGCCAAAGCAGACAGATTGCTTGAAACAACGAGTTTGAGACCATCCTGCGCCACATGATGAAACCCCATCTCTACAAAAAATACCCAACCTGGTTTAATGACACTTGCCTATAGTCCCAACTGCGTGGGAGGCTAAGGTGGGAGGATTGCCCGAGCTCAGGGAGTTGAGATTGCAGTGAGCCATGATGATATTATTGTATTTAAACCTGGGTGAAAAGGTGAGATCCTGTCTCAGAAACAAACAAAGTCACATAATCATCTTAATAAATGGACAAACTCCATTTGACACAATCCAGCATGTGTTCATGATTAAAACCCTCAAGAAACTTGAAATAAAAGGAAAATGTCTAAAACTAATAAAGAGTAGCTGTCTTATGCCATTTTTAAATGCTATAAAGAAATATCTGAGGCTGGATAATTTAAAAAGAAAAGAGGTTTAAAACCAACTGAAAGCTGGCAGAATAATTAAAATTAGAGAACTAAATTAAAATTAAGATACAAAAATTCATAGCAAAAAATCAATGAAATAGTTTCTTTTTCCAAAATATAAACAAGATTGATAGACTGCTAGCTACATTTAAAAAGAAGATAAAGAAGATCAAATAAGTACAGTTAGAATTGACAAAGATGACATGAAAGCTAGTCACACAGAAATACAAACTCCTCAGCAAATACTATGAACAACTGTATGCATACAAATTAGAAAACCTAAACAAAAAAAAAAAGAATAAATTCTGGGAAATACATAATCTTTCAAAATTGAATCAGGAAAAAGTTGAACCCTGAATAGAACAATATCAAGTTCTGAAACTTGATATTGTAGTAATGAAATCGGTAATGAAAAACCTACCAACTACAAAAAGACCAGATGAATTCTTCCAGGTGTTGTCCAAAGAAGAACTTACATCAATCATACTGAAAGTATTACAAAAATTTCAGTAGAGGCTGCTAACTCATTGTATGAAACCATCATCAGCCTAATAACAGAATCTAGCAGAGAAACATTGAAAAAGGAAAAGTTTACGCAAATATCTCCCATGAACACAGTTATAAAAATCCTCAACAAAATAATAGCAAACCAAATCCAGGAGCAAAAATAAAAATAAATAAATAAATAAATAAATAAATAAATAATAATAAAAACATTGTTAGCACCACAATCAAATAGGCTTCATTTCTGAGAGGCAAGTCTGGTTCCACAGATGTAATTCAATAAATGTAATTCACCACAATGTGGTTTGGGTCTGTCTCCACCCAAGTCTCATGTTGAATTGTAATCCCCAGTGTTGGAGGTAGGATCTGGTGTGAGGTGACTGAACAGGTTTCTCATCAATAATTTAGTACCATTCCCTTGATATTGTTTTCATGATTATGAGTTCTCATGAGACCTGATCATTTAAAAGCGTATGGCATCTCCCTCCTCATGCTCTTGCTCCTGCTTTCAACATGTGAAATGCCTGTTCCTTGTTCACCTTCCAACATAATTATAAGCTTCCCAAGCCTTCTCCAGAAGCCAAGCAGTTGCTAACATCATGCCTCCTGTACAGCCTGCAGAACTGTGGCCAATTAAACCTCTTTTCTTTAAAAATTACCCAGTTTCAGGTATTTCTTTATGGCAGTATAAGAATGGTCTAAGGCCGGGTGCGGTGGCTCAAGCCTGTAATCCCAGCACTTTGGGAGGCCGAAGAGGGTGGATCACAAGGTCAAGAGATCGAGACCATCCTGGTCAACATGATGAAACCCCGTCTCTACTAAAGGTGCAAAAAATTAGCTGGGCATGGTGGCGCGTGCCTGTAATCCCAGCTACTCTGGAGGCTGAGGCAGGAGAATTGCCTGAACCCAGGAGGCGGAGGTTGCGGTGAGCCGAGATCGCGCCATTGCACTCCAACCTGGGTAACAAGAGCGGAACTCCAACTCAAAAAAAAAAAAAAAGATCTAATACAGAAAATTGGTACTGGTAGTGGGGCGTTACTATAAAAACACCTGAAAAAGTGGAAGCAGCTTTGGAACTAGGTAACAGGTAGAGCTTAGAGGAGCTTGGAGGGCTTAGGATAAGATAGGAAGATGAGTGAAAGTTTGAAAGTTCCTACAGATTGTTTAAATGGTTGGGACCAAAATGCCGATAGCGATATGAACAGTGAAGGCCAGGTTGATGAGGTCTCAGGTGGTAATGAGGAACTTATTGGGAACTGAAGTTGGAGCAAAGGTTACTTCTGTTATGCCTTAGCAAAGAGCTTGGCTGGATTGTGTTCATGCCCTAGGACTATGCGGAACTTTGAATTTGAAAATTATGCTTTGGGGTATCTGGCAGAAGACATTTCTAAGCAGTTAAGTGTTCAAGATACAGCATGGCTGCTCTAACACCCTATGCTCATACGTGTGAGCAAAGAACCTCAGATTGAAACTTTTATTTAGAGGGGAATCAGAGAAGTTTGGAAATTTTGCATTGTGGCCATAAAGCAGAAAAGAAAAGCCCATTTTCAAGGGAAGAATGCAAGCAGGCTGCATCAATTTGCATAAGTGAAGAAAAAGCCAAATACTAATATCCAGGACAATAAGGAAAAAAACTCTGAAGGCATTTCAGTGACCTTTGTGTCAGCCCGGCCTAGGGGAACTGAATGGTTACATGGGCCAGGCCCAGTGCCCCTCCTTCCCTTTGTAGCCTTCAGACACTGTTTCCTGCATCCTAGCCACTCCAGCTCCAGCTGTGGCCCAAAGGCGTCCAAGTACAGCACAGGTCATTGCTTCAGAGGGTGTGAGCCGTAAGCCTGGGCTTCCACATGGTGTTAAGCCTGAAGGCACATCAAGTCCAAGAGTTAAGGCTTGGGAGCCTCTGTCTAGATTTCAGAGGATGTATGAAAAAATCTGTATGTACAAGTAGATGTCTGCTGCAGGGGGAGTGCCATCACAGAGAACCCTACTAGGACAGCACAGAGGGGAAATGTGGGGTTGGAATCCCCACACAAAACCTGCACTGAGGCACTGCCTAATGGAGCTGTGAGGAGAGGGTCACATCCTCCAGATTACAGAATGGTAGAGTCACTGGCAGTGTGCACCCTGTACATGGAATAGCCATGAGCCATAAGCACTCAATTCCAGCCTGTGAGAGCAGCTATGTCTGCTGAATCCTGCAAAGCCACGAAGGCAAGGCCTTAGGAGTCCATCACTTGCACCAGTGTCCCCTGGATGTGAGACATGAACTCAGCTTTAGCTGGAACAGCCTGGATGCAGGGAGTATTTCCCAAGGCTGAGAAGGGCAGTGGACTGGTGGCCTGGCCCCTGAAGTCATTCTTTCCCCTAAGCCTTTGGGCTTATGATGAGAAGTGCTGTCTCCAAGATCTCTGAAATGCCTTTGAGGCCTTTTCACATTGTCTTGGATGTTAGCACTTGACTCTCTTTTAGTCATATTAATCACTCTAGCCAGTGGTTGCTTTACAAGTCTCCAAGACATTCCAAACTTTCCTTCACCTTTCTATCTTCTTCTGAGCCCTCCAAACTCTTCCAAGCTCTTCTCATTATCCAGTTCCAAAGCTGTTTCCACATCTTCAAGTGTCTTCATAGAAAAAAGCCCACTCCTGGTACCAATTTTCTGTGGTACGCTGTTTTTGTATTTCTATAAAAAATACCTGAGACTGGGCATTATAAAGAAAAGAGTTTTAATAAGCTCACGTACCTGCAGGCTGTATGAGAAGCATAGTGCCATAATCTGCCTGGACTTTTTTTTGAGACTCCAGGAAGCTTCCAGTCATGGTAGATATTGAAGGGGGAGTAGGAATGTCAAATGGCAAGAACAGAAGCAAAGAGCTAGTAGGTCCTAGGCTTTTAAGCAACCAGCTCTAGCATGAACTAACTGAGCAACAACTTACTTATCATCAAGAAGATGGTACTGGACCATTCATGAGGGATAGGTTCCCATGACCTAATCTCACCAGGCCCCACCTCCAAATTCCAACATAAGATTTGGAGGGGATAAACAAACATCCAAACTCTATCAGCATCTATGAAAAATCCATAGCTATCATTGTACTTAATGTTGAAGAATTGGCTCTTTCGCCGTAAGATCAGGAACAAGACGAGGATGTCTGCTTTCATCACATGTATTCTAAATTGTAGTGGAGTTTCTGTCCAAGACAAAAAACCATCCAAACCATATTAGCATTTATGAAAACATCTATAGCTCTTGATGTACTTAATGCTGAAGGATTGGACACTTTCTCAATGAGATCAGTAACAAGACATGGATGTTGTGCTTTCACCACATCTATGTGACACTGTACTGGAATTTATGTCCAGGGAAATTCTGCAGGAAAAGAAGTAAAAAGCATCCAAATTGTAAAGGAAGAAGTATGACCAACTTTATTTACAGATTACATAATCTAATATACAGGAAATCTTATAGAATTCCCTATAGAACTATATTAGAATTAATAAATAAGTTCAGCAAGTTTTCAGGATACATGATCAATACACAAAAATTAATCAAATTTGTATACACTTGCAATGATCAGTATGAAAAATTAAATCTAAAATATTATATTTATAATAGCATCACAAAAAATAAAATATTGAAGAATAATTTAACAAAAGAAGTTCAAAACTTATACTCTCAAAAATACAAAACACTGTAGAGGGAAATGTTAGAAATTTACTTACATTTTCAAAAGAATCTTATGTTCATGGGTTGAAAGATTTAACATCATAATGGCAATAATTTCCAAACTTATCTGTAGATACAATGCAATTCATACTAGAATTTTAGCTGGCTTCCTTGTAGAAATTGACAAGCTGATTCTGAAATCCATATGAAATTGTCAGTGATCAAGAATACCCAAAACAATTCTGAAAAAAAAAAAAAAAAAAAAAAAAAAAACCAACGAAGTAGTACTCATACTTTCTAATTTCAAAATTTTCTATAAAGAAATAATAATAAGACAATGTTATACTTGTACAAAGATAAACATACAATGGAATAACATTGAAAGTCCAGAATAAAATCAAACATTTGTGGCCAACTGATTTTTGATAAGTGTGCCATGAACATTTATTGAGAAAAGGATACTCTTAAAAAAAAAAAAAAAAAGAGTCCCTGGGAAAACTGGCTAGCTGCATGCAATAGAATGAAGTTGGACCCTTTTCTCAAAAAATATCTAAAACTTAACAAATACTTAATATGTCAAAACCATGTAAATCAAATATGTAAATATAATAACTCATACACTAAAACTATTAGAAGAAGACAGAGGGGTAAACTGTAAAACTCTGAGCAGAAAACATAGATGTAATTCTATATGACCTTGGATTTTATGAAGAATTTTTAATGGTGACATCCAAAATCACAAACAACAAAGAAAATATAGATAACCTTATCAAAACCAAAAAACTTTTGTGCTTCAATAGACAATATCAAAATAATGAAAAAAGCAACCTACAGAATCAGGGAAAATATTTGCCAGTGGTATATCTGATAGGTAATTTTTTATATAGAGAACTCCTATAAATAAAAATAAAATAATCAAATTTAAAAATGGATAAATGATCTGAATAGACATTTCTGTTATAGCCCAATGGATTCTTCTTGCCTACAGCACAGATAAAGCCAATTCACTGAGACAGTGGTGTTGCAGCAGAGAAAGAGTTTAATTATCACAAGGCAGCCTAGTAGAAGGATGGGAGATTTTTCTCAAATTTACCTTCTTGAGAGCTTGGAGGCTAGGGTTTTTAAGTATAATTTGGCAGAGAGGGGGAATATAAGATGAAATTATATGAGTATCCAAACTGTCTTTGCAGGCTGAGTCAGTTTCTGGGGAAAGGTTATTTATAATTGGTTAGGATGAAATCATACGAGAATCCAAGTTGTCTTTGCAGGTTGAGTCAGTTTCTGGGTGAGGCTCTCAGGACTGGTTGAGTCACTTCTTTGGTATGGGCCACACATTTGGGTGACATCAGTTGATTCACCTGAATGTAAAACTTTGAAAAATATCTCAAAGTCTAATCTTAGATTTTAAAATAGTGATGTTATCTGTAGAAGCAATTGAGAAAATGGCAAATCTTGTGAATTCAGGCTACATGACTCTTGAGCAGTAAGCAATTATACAAAAGCAAAGTGCCTGTAATCCTAGCACTTTAGGAGATGAAGGTGGGAAGATAGCCTGAGCTCAGGAGTTCAAGACCACCTTGGGCAACATGGTGATATCCTTTAACTACTAAAATACAAAAAATTAGCTAGGAATGGTTTCGGGCACTGTAGTCCCAGCTACTCAGGGCGCTTTGGCATGAGAATTTCTTGAATCTAGGAGGCAGAGGTGCAGAGGCTGCGGTGAGCCAAGATTGTGCCACTGCACTCCAGCCTGGGTGACAGAGCAAGACTCTGTCTAAAAAAATTAAGAAGAGAGAGAGAAAAAACAAAAGAAAAGTAGGGAACAATGGCTGGTTATCATTTATCTATACTTACATTTTAGCAGAATTCAGGCCTCTCCCATAATCTTAACCTTGTGGCCTTTCATTAGTCTTAAAAAGGAAGTTTCAGTCTCCAGAGGGGGTCAATTTTGGGAGGGACTATTCTCATCCTTGTCTTAAGTTGAACTGCAAACTAAATTCCTCACAAAGTGAGCTTGGTCTATGCCCAGGAGTCAGCATGGGCAGTTACCTTATGATGTTAGGACCAAGATGGATTAAGTTAAGTAAGACTTCCCTCACTGTTAAAATTTTTGCAAAGGCAGTTTCATTTCTTCAAAGAAGATATACAAATGGCCATTAAGGATATGAAAAGATGCTCAACATCATTACCCATGAGGAAAATGTAAGTCAAAACCACAATGAGATACCACCTCACATAATTATGGCTAAAATAAAAGACAAATATTAAGAAGTATTGGCAAAAATACGAAGAAATTATACATTGTTAGAAGAAATGAAAAATTATACAGCTGCTTTAAAAAACAGTCTTTATAGACACAGTGTCACATGCCTATAATCCAGCTACTCGAGAGGTTGAGGTGGGAGTATTGCTTGAGCTCAAGAGTTCAAGACTAGCCTGGACAACATAGTGAGATCCTGTCTCATAATAAAAACAAGAAAAGAAAAACAGTCTGACAGTTTCTCAAATGATGAAACATAGAGTTACCATATGATGCTCCACTTCTACCTTATGCATACAAAAGTATTGAAAACATATATCCAGACAAAACTTTTACATGCATGTCTATTGCTGCATTATTCATAATAGCCAAAAAGTGAAAAAATTCAACAAAACAATCTGAATATCCCTCAACACACTAATGGATGAACAAAAGATTTTACATACATACAATGAAATATTATTAGAACTGTTACATGTGTCAACCTAAAAGGAAGCTAAATCAACATAAGCAGAGAGTTTATTTGGACCAAACTTGAGGATTGCAGCCCGGGAGCACAGATTTGAGTTGCCCTGAATATACAATCCAATTAGCAGCAGTTACTACTAGATTTTTAAAGCAAATAAGGAGCAATTAGTTCCTAAGTTGTTTACCAAAAATTTACAAGAAAATAACATAAGCTATTGATTGACTATACATTGTTCTTTGCATCACAAATTCCAGGAACATGGAAGATAATGGGTGAGGCAACTAACTAGTAAGGAACAAAATGACTTTGAACAATTACCTCAAGCATGGGTTTGGGGGTAGGGAGCACGACTTAAGTCCTAAAATCATGTTTGTCTGGGTCTGATAAATTTTTCATACTGCACACAGCTCAAACTGCTCTGAGCTATTCTATTTCTCATCACATGTTACAAATTGAATAAACCTTTAAAACAAAATGTTAATAGAAGAAGCCAGGCACAAGAATCCATGTATTACATGATTCCTTTCATAAGGATGTCTAAGAAGAAAATCTATAGAGATAGAAAGTAGATTAGTGGTTGCATAGGGTTGAAGAGAGGTAGAAGATATGGAAATGATAGCTAAAGGATATGGAGTTTCTTTTTGAGGTGACTAAAGTGTTCTAAAATTGACTGTAATGAAGGTTGCACTTATCTGTGACTATACTAAAATCCATCAAATGGTGCACTTTAAATAGGCGAATTGTATAGTATGCGAATTATATCTAAATAAGACCATTTAAAACAACAGTGATCAATAGCTTTCAATTCCAAAATTTGGCAAGAATATATTGTGAACAGTTAGTCTCTGTTCAGTGCTGTATAAATCAGGGTCACTTACACCATTGTCATAAGGTGGAAGTTCAATTGTTAGAAAAAGAAACAAAAAAGCCAAGATAGTTTCACTCACATATGTGGTGCTTCATCCGTGGTGGGCAGACAGCTAGGGGCAGATCAAGCCTCTTTCTCCATGGGGACCTTCATAAGTTAAGCCTGAGTTTCTATTCATGAAGATTTGATCCCAAGACAGCAAAAGTGAAAGCTACAGGTCTCTGAAAACCTACGTTAGAAATTCCATAGTGTCATTTCTACAACACGCTGTTGATCAAAGCAAGTCACAAGGCCAGCCCAGATTTAAGGTGAATGGAACTAGACTCTGCCAAGTCATGGAAGGCAGAAGAAGGGGAAACACAAAAAGAGGAAGAAGGTTGTTGGTTGTTATATTTAACAGAGCTCTATTACAGTATTCCACCTGTAAAAGCTTGTCATCAAACAAGCGCACAAGCAAACGTCCCTGGAACCTGTACCTTTCCCATCTCTCCCTATGTCTTTCCTTCTCTTTACAGCCAAATTTTAACTTTTAAAAAATCTCTCTCTTGATTTCCTCACCCATCACTCATACATCAATTCACTTTAATAGGATGTACCAGGTTTAATAATTGTCAAATATTAAGCTCATGTATTTCAATTCCCCTTTTAAATAGATTGGCTGTAGCCTAGCCTTCTCTGACTCATTCATGAAGTCCATATTCATAGGTGAGAAGAAGGTTGATTTTAGAACATTAACAAGACAATAAGTTTGAAAGCCAGTTTTTATGAAAAGGGGAAATTTGTCAAATTTGCCTTACCACAGTCAAAGCCTGGAAGATCTAATTTGTAAAGTTCACCTGTAGGTAGAGAAAAGGGAAAACTTCTAATAACAGATTATAACATTTATTGCACATTCATTATTTTAGGTACTTTTAAGATATTAATTTGTTTAATATTCACATTACTATGATTTAGATATCTATAATTTTCCACATTACATATCTATTAAAGAGACTCATTGAGATAAAGTATTGTATGTCACACATGCACATATGCAAAACGTATTATACGTATCTTTCTATTTATCTATCTCCCTCTCTTAAGTTACTGTGTTTTGTATTTCCTACCTACTACCAGAGTGTAAACTTCTTAGGAGCAGAAGTTCATTTACTCAATTCCAGTTGTTTAAAAATGAGTACATTAATGAGTAAATAAATAATATTTGATTGACTCAGTGTGTTTTTGTCTTATATTTTAAAACGTGTTCTACAAACTTAAAAGAGCATAAGTCATATACATTTATATATCCTGATTTTATTATACAAGAAACATTCTTTTTTGTATAATATTCTGAAACATGAATAAACTACTTTTAATATCTATTACCTAATAATTGGCCATATAGACTGTTTCTAAATTATTGTTGTAATAATTGATAAAATCACATACACAATTTTAATATTATAATTGTAATTACATTTACAGATACAAATTATTATTGTAATAATTAAAAATTCACATTTACAATTTTTAAATTTTATCTGTAATTCTTAAGATGATTTTGTAAGAATTAATGCTATAGTATTTTTAGAACAGTTTGTGCATATTGATAAGTTGTCATCCAGATATTATATGCCAACTAAGTATTAAATGACAATATGCTATTGGCTTTGTTTTTGTTTGTTTGTTTGTTTGTTTTTTGTTTTTTGAGATAGGATCTTGCTCTATAGCACAGACTTGAGTGCTGGGGCATGATCATGGCTCACTGCAAACTCAGCCTCCTGGCTTCAAGCCATCCTCCTATCTCAATGTCCCAAGAAGATGGAACTAAAGGCATGCACCATCATGAGGGGCTAATTTTTTTTTTTTTAAGTTATTAGATCTTATGATGTTGTCCAAGTTGAACAATCTGTCTTTCATTTCACATTTCACTTTTGGCAACATTGGGTACTAGAATTTTTAATAAAATGTAACTTCGTTTGTTCAATGAAACTTTATTTTGGTTTCACATTTTAAAAAAAAAAAAATTATTGAAACAATAAAGATAAAGACCTTTTGCAAATACAGCTATCCTTAGAACTACTCTCCGTTTTGGATTTCACAAATGACAATTGACCTAGAGTTCCCATCTCCGGATTCGGTCAAGCAGTCTTTTGATATTGTAGAGTAATTCAGCTCCTTACTGTTGCAGGAAGAGAAGAAACTGTGATTATCAACCTGTGTTGGTGGTTTACTGAGAAAAGATTCTACTCCCACCCGACCTCTGCTCAGCTTCCCTTACCTTTTGTCAACTATAAGCACATACTACAATTCACCACAAGGGGCTCCTCATCTGCCACTACTCCCACACTGAGCGTCACCTTTCACTTTCTGTTCTCGAAAGTCTATTACCCACTTTCTTATCCATGCAAAAGTAGGTACTTTAAAAGTCACGCTGCATCCTATCCATTCACACTAACCTCCCGCCTTTCCTCAATGATTAACACCCATAGCAAACTCCTCTACATCTGTTTATTTTCATGTTCCTAGTTCCCCATTTGCATGGTGCTGGAAGTTTTCCGTATTGCCTGCTGTCTTTGCATAGTAGTCATTTACAGTTCTTAAACCCACTATTCACTTAGCTCTCCCTGTGTCCTAATTAAACTACTTACAATACCTAACACCAGTTCTTGCTTACATTGGAGGTAGAGAGTTCAAGAACAGTGTATCTAGAATACATAGAATACCTGAGAGAGAAGAAAAAGAAAATATTACCCTATGTCTGAGCTGCGTACCTCTGACAGATTACCAAGAGGCTTGCCCAAGTGTGGGTGATGATTTTTTCAATTACATAAGTAACGCCTGAATATATTTTCACACTGTATACAGCATAGGACACAATATTATAATTCTTATATAGTGGGGTTGATTTTTTAAATGAGCTTTAAAAAAAGACGTAATAGCTATACATGAACTATAACGTAAAATTTCCTTTCAGTAAAGATTTCAGACATGTGGATGCTTTTAAATGAGATGAGGTTATTATTCAAATATATGCATCTAGACCATCAATCTAGAAAAGAAAAAGCGAAAAAATGGCATACTGCTCAATATCTGGCATATTTGAGAAGCAGTCAGATTAGAGCCAGTGGGTTGGTCTTAGGGATCTTGAAGTCTTTCTGAACAGCATTCTATACTTAGAATTCTCTTCTCTTTGTTTACTTTTTTCACAGACCCAGTGAACCTGGCAAGCCTATTGTAATTAGAAATTACAATTTAGAGCGGGAGTAAAATGGAATGGTTAAATGTAGACACACCTAGGCAGCAGGCAGCCCTTCTGGCACTCTGTTCTATTGTGTTTTCTTCATGATTTGCTAATCCAATTGCACATTTAAGAAACTTAAACATTTTTAAAACTGAAAGAACTCAAGAGAGAAATATTTTTCTTTTATGGGGCCTTGGTATCTTCAAAAGAAAAGCAAACTTCTCTTGCCAAAGGAAAATGTTTTTGTCGTATTTTAGTTTTATCGTCGCATGTGGGTGGGAGGATGGAAGAACCCCAACATGTTTCTTGCTCTCATATTTCTTTTTTTTTATGCTTTTGTTTAAATACTGTCATTGAGTTCAAGGACCAGGAGAGGGGAATTTTAATATGGAGATCATAATATGAATCTTTTTGAGGGGTTTCTTTTATTCTTGGTCAGTTTCTACCAGCTTAGACTGGGGAGTATTGCTGAGGAGGCCGAAAAATTGAGGGTTGTAAAAGTCAGGAATCATTGTTTTCAGTGATAATCTTATAACAAATGGGAGCCAGGTGTGCAATATTTGAGTTGGCTGCCTTTCAGGCTTTTTATTTATTTTCCTTTAGGTATGCAACAGCAAGGCAGACTAAAATGAAAATGTAATCTTTGTAATGCCTATTTTGGGTGATGTTTGAAATTGTTGAGTAATTACAACAAATTATAAAGAATATAGGAATTAAACTAAAATGCAAGGCCTTGCAACAACACAAGAATTTTGGAATTCTCCCAAATACAATAAATCTTTCTCAACTATTAAGATTACATGACATCATCCTTTTTGTTCATCTGAGGCCACCCATCTGGTTTCACCTTCTTCCAACATTCATTGCAATAGGTCATTGGCGATACTCATGAATTACAGAGCCTAAGGGATGGATGGAGAGAGAGAGAGAGAGAGAGAGAGACCTAGAAATAATCTAATCATTTTTTCTTTCTATTTCATAACATTTATGCTTATTTTACTTTTATTTTTAATTGATAAATAGTAATTGTATATATAGTAAAATGTGATGTAGTGATAAACATATACATAGTGGAAAGACTATAAACTTATTAATATATCCATCGCCTTACATGCTATCATTTTTTGTGATGGAACTTCTTGAAATTTACTCTCAGCAATTTTGAAATATGAAATACATTATTATTAACTGTAGTAACAATGATGTGCAGTCGATATATGACATTTATTCCTTCTAACAAACTTGGTACTCTTTGACCAACATCTCTCCACCCCTCTCTGCTCTCCAGCCTCTGGTAACCATCACTCTGTTTTTATGACTTCGCTTTCTTAGCTCCAACATTTAAGTGAGATTATACAGCATTTTTCTATTTATTTCGCTTTGTATAACGTTCTCTAGGTTCATCCATGTTGTCACGGATGACAGACTTTTCTTCATTTCTAAGGCTTTATGGTATTCCATTGTGTGTGTGTGTGTGTGTGTGTGTGTGTGTGTGTATGTGATATATATATATATATATATATATATATATATATATATATATATCACATTTTCTTTATTCTTTTATCCATTGATGATAAACACTTATGTTGATTCCAAATTTTGGCATCATAAATATTGTTGAAATGAACATGGGAGTGCAGATATATTTTTTATATATTGGTTTTAATTCCTTTAGATATATAACCAGAATTAGGATTGCTAGATTATATGGCAGATCCTCTTCTTTTTGATTGCTCAGTCTTGAACCAGTTTCAGTTCAGAACTGAAATTAATTCAGTTCTTCTAAGCTCAGTCAGCACTTTTATTATAACACTTTTGCCTCTAGTTCACAATGTAATGAGAAATAGGTGATGCAAAAATTATTTTCAAATAAGCACAGCTGAATCCATACTTACGTCAAATCCCAACAGCTCCCATTTCTCAAAGTATCAGAACTTGTAGAAAACTTGTCTGTCTAACAAGCACCTATTTCCCCATCATTTTATGTCTGTACCTTACCTTGATTTATCTTAAATAAAATCCCTACTCATGCATTTCACATAGGGCTGATCACATTCATAATTTTGTTAGAGTCAGGCCAGTCCAATAAGAATGTCATATCACCTGAGCCACTGAGATGATGTTGTGCCACCCACCCCTGGAACAAACCAATCTGAAATAACTGCAAGACTTTTGCAGATTCATCCCTAATGCAGGATCTATCTTAGTGCTGTGGCTGTGAACAGGATGGATTATAGATGCATTACTGCTGGAAATCATCATGTGAAAAGAGGAAAAGCACCTGATAATGTGAGCTATCTTATGGAAGACATAATTCATGAAAACACACAGAAAGAAAGAGAGGAGCACTGTCTTTCAAGAGATGCCAAATTTTATGAGTTCTAAGATATTTTAGTGCTGTGTAGATTCTAATAGTTACATATTTTTTACTCCATTGTGTAGATTCTAATAGTTACATATTTTTTACTCCATTGCAATAATCAGATTCTACGTTCTTTACATATTAGATCGATACACTAAACACTATCATTTAAAAAATAAGGCAGTGAATAAAGATATATATGTTTTTGGATTCACTTTCTTTGATTTTTTTCATCTATCCACATTGAATTCTTAAGCACAACGTATATTTAAGAATTCTTCTGAGTAAGAGATATGCTAACATGCACAGAATGGGGTATTTGAGAACACATATAATTTCATGAGAAATGAAAATTTAAAAACATTTGGGCGTTTTTAACATTCCAGCTTTGGATTATGCTTTGATGATAATGATGAGTAGGAACCCAATTTATAGTTAATCCTGTCTTATTACAAATGTATGTATTCATTGGGACAAAAAGCATTCATATACTTACGGAGAAAAATAATTTTGAGTTGTGTTCAAATGTGATTTTAAACACATCCAAGTAAAATTTTTTCATCCTGTTCTTTTTATCAAATATCCATTCTTCATATGTTTGAACTACCTTCACTTTTTGTTTTCCTGTTATTGACACAGTATGGACTAAGACTATAAAGGACATAATTTAAGGGCAACTTCAAACCTGAAAAGTTGAAATCATCGGTTTCCCCTTACAGAAGACTCCCTGGGGAACATAATACATGGAATCATGGGCAATTTACTACTAGTTGTGATATGTATCTGTCTGATGTAAAAAATCAATGGTTTCCCTCTTTTTAAAAAACAGCCTCCCTGGAGACTGAGAGTAGAAGGTCGTAACAGCTTCCTAGTTTGCATGCCTCACCTATTTGTTCTCCAATAGCAAACAGTTCTTCAAGTAATGACACTTTGGTCTCTGGTGTAGGGCACATGCAGCCCTTGTGCTCTCCCACATCTACCACTATGCTGCAATTATATAGAGGACTTTATTTGGAAGAGAAATGAAGGATTTTTAAGAGGAAATTGTAGCCCATTTACCGGCCACTCTCTCACTCAAACTTTATGTGCTTGCTACTCCTCCACTCTCCTCCAACACCACACTCCTATTTTAGAAAGGGAAGATCTTTGTTACATTTGCATAATACATTTAGGGCCCTGATTTGTCTTCTTATTAATCAATTTTTTTTCTTGCCAAGAATTTAGGAAACACAGGAATATGGCAATGTGTTAGTAACCCATATAATATCCTGGACAAAATTAGTATTTCTTAGTACCCAAATCTGGTTTTGGAGAAGTAAACATTATAGGTGATGGTGCTAATGTATTTGTGTGTGTGTGTGTGTGTGTGTGTGTGTGTGTGTGTTTAGAGAAAGGAAAAGTGAAAGAGACACATATCTCAAAATATATTAAATAAAAATGAAATGACTTCAACATATGAATTTGGTAGAGGTCACAATTCAGCCCCATAACACACACTCAGCATCCAGACCTTCATTTCTCTTACTATTCTCCAATAAAAGGAATCAGCACTCCTTGAGGAATGACTAATTCTAGGTCTAGGGCCAGAAATGCACAAGGTGAAGCTGGAGTTTCTTATAGTACAGAAAATAAGGAAACCTTCACAATAAAAACAAAATCAAAGCCCAAACTGATAGGGTCTATGTTAAATGGACACTGGAGTCAACTGAAATAGTTCTCTATTGCCAAAGCTAGAACAGTCTGAGCAACAAAATAAATAAGGAAATACTGGATTGTACCCCAAATAATAAAATAAATATACTTGATTTCATAATTATATAAAATATTACAAATGAATGATAGAATCATTATTTAAATAAATGAGAGCCAATAGATAAATATTCTATGCAAAATAATTCTGAATAATTTATGCAGTTTCTTTACTTTCAAGCAAGTGGAATGTTGCTCCCTGTTCTTTATGTGTGGGCTGCAGAGAATGACTTCATTCCAAGGAGCAGAGTAGGGTAAGTGGGAAAAAGTAATTTGACAGCGGAGAAGAACGCGACCTTAGCCAGATGATCTCCATTAACTCCAAAGGTGATAAGTCATGTTGACAGTATATATCCTTGATATGATATAATAAGAATGGCATTTTATTTCGGTGGTGTTTCATCCCAAATCACAAAACTCTATTATAATCATGAGGAAAAAAAAAATCTGACAAATCTCAATTGAGAGACATTCGGCAAAATATCTTACCAATACCCTTTAAAGCTCTCAAGGTCATCAAAAGCAAGGAAAGTATGAGAAATTGTTACAGCCCAGAGAATGTGAGTACTATATGTAATAGGGATTACTAAATGTAATAAGATATCCTTCACAACACCTTATTGTTAAATGTTATAGGATATCCTGGAGGGATCTTGGAACAGAAAAGGACTTTAGGTAACAACTAAGGAAATCCAACTAAATAGAGACCTTAGATAGTACTAAAGTATCAGTATTAGAGCCATAATTGCAAGAAATGTATCATACTATTATAAAATTAATAATAGTATGATAGAAGAAACTGGGTATGGGTATATGTGAACTCTCTATACTACCTTCTTAACTTTCCTATAAATCAAACACCAGTTTAAAATTAGTTTTTAAAAACTAACTTTAGTTTAATGCAGAGTGAATGATAAACTCTGCATCTTGGAAGGCAACTGCCTATAAAAATTACATTATTTACTCCCCAGTCTTCTCCTTTAGTCTGGATAGAAACTTGAGCAACCTGCTTCTTGACTTAGTGACTTCCACCCCTATTATTTTGTTTATTTCATTTGTATCTCCAAAAATGTCCTTGCTTTTTTTCCTTTTTGACTATCCATCTGGCCCTTCTTCAAAGAACTCCTGAAATCCAACTTTTAGGGGTCTTTCTGTATTTATTTCATATTTTCCTATTCAAAAATAAAGAAATTTTATTCTTTACCCCCAAATTTAGCATGGTCATATTCAAGATTAGGCATTGCTCATTATGTATTTGTGTACATATGTCTCAACATCCCAAAATGTGAACATGAAGTACCCTGTTTCTTTTTGTCATGTTCTCCATAGCAAGTAAATCAAACTAATTTTTCTACATAAAGAAGTAATGTTTTATTAATTTTATAATGTGAACAGACAGATATACATCTTCCATTATGAAAATACATTTTCTACTGTGCTATTCTGTTAGAAAATAAACATAGATTTAATAATAAATATTTTTTAATATTATAATATCAAAGCAGAAAAAAACTTTTATGTTGGAAAACAAATGCAGATTTTAGTGATAAATATTTTTTAATATTATAATATCAAAGCAGAAGAAGGAAAGGAAAATTGAAGAAAAGAGTGAGAAAAAATAATTAGCATGACTAGGAAGGCCAAAGACAGATGATAGCAAATTTAAAGAAAAGTTAGTCATATATTTGCTCTTTTACAAAAGAGTAAAATTAGTAATATTTATAAATAATAAGAAAAGGAATATATTTTCTCCCAGTTTTTTTAAATGAATGTTACATATTCTTTATTTGTTTTAATAAAGATTCAGCATACAGTGTTAAATTCTCAATACAACAAGATAATTTTTCTGCATTGCTTATACTAAAATGAGTGGGAAATACTTCTGGAAGAGATTTTAAAAGAACCAACTTTGGGTCATGTGGCAAGATGCCACATTATTTCACAATATCTGTTCTGAACTTTTATGTTTAATGAATAAGACAGCAGGATACATAAACACTCAAATTACATTTCCAAGTTCATTCAAAACATCTTTGTGTGACCATATAATGTTCTGGTCAATGTGATGCAAGTTAAAGATTTGATGGCAACTTGCAAGAATCTTTCTCAAAAAAAAGGCAGCTAGCACATGTTTTTTGTCACCTTTTGTTATTCTTTCAAATTTTAATTACTTAAATATTGTTTGAAGGACTTTTTTTCTTATCAGAAATTATATACAAATTTTTTTAGCTTTGCCTACAGTCCGAATTGTCAGCAGCTATTTCAGAACTGTAAATATAAGATAAATGTATTTTGATCAAAAATTTGACAGTTTGAAACAAGACAGCTCTCAATTGATTTGATTGAAACTCAATCTATAAACTCACAAAAATAGCAATCTTTTAACTTTAGAAATTCTGCCTTAGTTACAATGAAAAACTTGAAACTAAGAGAACAATGTATCCTGTGATCTGGCTGGAGAATATAGCAAACAAACTAGTAAAAGTACAACAGCAACTTTAATGTTTTCTTTAATGTGTGTGTGTGTGTGTGTGTGTGTGTGTGTGTGTACATGATTAAATTAAATCCATTGTAGACACACAGTTTAAAGCGATTAGCTAATATCTGTTAGGCTATCAATACCCAGAACTAAATATGATCTATTTTTAAAGGAAGTGAGGATAAAGTGAAATTTTAGGTAGTTTTCCCGATTTTTAAAACAATCATATGCATTATTATCTCTACTGATTTTTTCAAAACGAGAGAGAGACTGAGTATGTCAGCAAATTTAAGAAGTCTTCTCTAACATCAAGCAGTTTGTAAATGATGGAGGCTGGATTTGGACAGAATTCTGTATCTCTCTTCATGTTCCTACATCATGTTAGCCGACTCCTAATGAAGGAGGTTTTTTGTTTTTGCTGGTGTGTTATTGTTTGAATCTATGTGCATAACTGGAGAAAAGGGATCTTTTAGAGAAAAATAAAAACAGGAAAAGGCTTAAATTGTTCATATTGAGCAGACAGATCAAATAAAGCATGGGAAAGTTCGCACTTTCCAGAAGGCAGATTGTTATCTCCTTGTTATTTTTATGTTAATTGAATAATATTCTCTGGCATATGGAAATAATAGCATTTCCATTCTAGTCATATTCAGCTTCCCAGTTATTCTCAGCTCAAGTCAGTTTCTTTTTAGGAATGCGTTAGATTTCTTTTTATTGTCTGAAACACAGAGAAATGAATATGAAGAAAGTTGTTAACTCAGATTATGAATATCTGGAAATTAGATCCATATAGTTAGGGAAGGAAAGGGAATCCAAGGTCATGATTTAGCTAAGTTTGTGGTTCTTATTTTTGTGAGTATTGTCAAACTAAGTTCTTGAATAAATTTAGAGATATGTGTCTCATAGATACCAAGAATATCAAACTTTTTAGATGTTACTTTACTTCTTGACAAATTGTCGTTACCTTAAGGCATTTCAAATACCAAATAAAAGAAATTCCTTTTTCTTTAGCACATTCATAGACAACAGTATTTGTAGAAATTAAGTGAAATGAATCAGACAGAAGCACATAGATTACATTCTTTTAAAACATACAGGAGTTTAAAAGTTATTGAGAAAGTGTCTAGCAAAATGAGTTATTCTAAACCAAAATGTTTAAAAAATGGATTAATACATTTCAGAAACTCTAAATAGGAGAAAAAAAGAAACAGAAAATTTCTTTGTAATAGAAACTAAATAAAACATAAGTTAATTAAAATAATATAAATTTTGTTATGTTTTAGAATGCTCTCTGGTTTGGCTCAAGTAACTGTTTTATGTAAGTTAATAGTGTAATTTATTATTATACAAATAAGTAATTTTCCTTTTTTATATGCACAGAAAGGAGCAATGTGCGATGTTCTCCTGATATATCTAATAAGACCCTTAATGATCTTGCTCTTGTCCTTTTAGCAATAGGGTGAAAGAAAGAAACAGAGTATGTCTGGACCACACAGCTTGATGAGAGATCTTTGCTTTTTGTGGTCAAGGACTACATTAGTGTCCTTGTACAATACGGGTACTTGGTAAGCACTTAACTCATGTCTGGAACATTTGTTTTTTAAATTGAGATCACTGAAGGAGTCATAAACAAGGTATTTTAAATAGGCTGAAGGAAGTTAGATAATGTATCAATAAAGTAAAGTTAGATAATTTATCAATGATCACATGAAACCAGGATGTGAAGCCATGATGCAATCCTGTCACTTCCATCTGTATCCATTTCAATCTCTATAGAACATTTTCAGAGAACTATGGCTTTAATTTCAAAGTGATAAATACGCCACCCAAGAAGAGTAAAAACTGAAGAGGGATGGAAATGTGAAAGTTAAAGTGTAGGGTGCAAAAGTGCCTCTATCCGTTCACTGGCAATGAGGATGCAAAAGCTCAGAAAATGGGGAGGGTGGGTTGGGAGAGTGAGGTGAAGAAGGTACTCGAATGCTCAGAATTCTGAAGAAGCCACTCTATCTCACTCAGATGAGTCATCTCAGTTGTTTTCAAAACATCACTAGAATTTTCCCAAAATAGATCTGCCTTTAAGTTTTATGAAACTTTCAAACCAGCTCATTTCACAGTTGCTTTTTATTATGGATGATCTCACATACCACAGCAACTCCAAAATTTGGGGTGATATATGCTTTAGATTTTATCTATACCTCAATTTTTTCTTATATGAATATCTTTAAAATAAACATAATTTACAATTGAGCTGTTCTTAAGGCACAATGTAAGAAAAGCGTCAGTCTCCAGCAACAAATTAGTGTAATCTTAGAAATATAAAATGTGTTTAAATTATTCAAATTATGATTGTATTATAATTTAAATACAATAATGTAGTAAATATTAATTTGACCAGATCTTTCATAAAATTTGTAGATATTTTTCACCATTTTATGCTATTGGAATCTGTTCAAGGAAATGAAAAATATGGCATAAACTATCTGTTTATTAGAAATTCTGATAATTTTAATACAATTTTACTTATAACAAATAAAATTTGTCAATTCATAAATTTTATCTATGAATAATTATATTTTCAACCTAATCTTCTTTGTTTCTTTTTAAATCATAGATCTGGGGGTAAAAATCTGCTTAGGCAATAGTAGAGTTTGCACCTTGATTGGTACTAAAGAAACAGAGACTTTTTAGAGGATTTTTTGTTTTGTTTTGTTTTGTTTTGTTGTCCACATTCGCAGAGCTAGCCAGTAACCAACTAGGACTCTTCTGATCCCAGAGACTAACATGAAGGAAAAACCAGTTTACAAGGTTGCAATGTTGACAGTTGCTGCAAATAGAGGCGGCACTTATGTCTGCTGGAAAACTACTACGGGCAACAGAGATCTCTGAGATCAGAGACAGAATTTTCCATTTACAAGGTGTTTGAAACCTCTAGTCTTACACACCTTCCTTGTCATGTCTCAAAGTTGCACTCTCTGTCACCACCTCTGCAAACTCTTATCCTCTTCTTCCTCTGCCCAGGTAAAGTTACCTACTCCCTCCTGTGTACTCCAGAGCACAACTTAATAATTATATAATCACATTTATATCTGCTGTGATTATCTAGTTCGTTGTATAGGTATTTTCTTGAATAAAAAATGAATTCTGGGAGGAAAGGCACTAAGATTTATTTATATTTGTTTTCCTAATATTTGGCATATTATTTAGCATATAATGAGTCTGCTGAATGAAATAGAGTTTAATTCTATAAATGAGTATAAGAATTGTAGAAAGATTATGTGTAAAAAATTATAGGCTGTAAATAAAAGATAAGATTTGTGCACCGGGCGCGGTGGCTCAAGCCTGTAATCCCAGCACTTCGGGAGGCCGAGGCGGGTGGATCACGAGGTCGAGAGATCGAGACCATCCTGGTCAGCATAGTGAAACCTCGTCTCTACTAAAAATACAAAAAATTAGCTGGGCATGGTGGCACGTGCCTGTAATCCCAGCTACTCAGGAGGCTGAGGCAGGAGAATTGCCTGAACCCGGGAGGCGGAGGTTGCGGTGAGCCGAGATCGCGCCATTGCACTCCAGCCTGGGTAACAAGAGCGAAACTCCGTCTCAAAAAAAAAAAAAAAAAAAAAAAAGATTAGTAAGTCTGTGGAAGCTATATCACCAGGTTATAGTAGCAAAGCAGGATTAAGGAAAACACAGAATAATTAGACAAGATTCAGACAAGTGAGGGGTCCAGTGAGTCACTGAGATCAGAACAGATGATAGGAAGTCAGACAACTTAAATCACAACCGAGGAATTCAGTCACAGGATTAAGGCTAAAACCGGTACTCCAAGTACTGGAATTCTTGGCTAAAACCCATACTAGAAAGCAGATGTTTCTCTTTAAAGCAGAATCAGTAAGATGAAGTAGGTTAACACCTCCACAAAATAAGAGTCAGTCTCATGAACTGAAAGGGTTGTGTAATATAAAGCTTTTCTAAGAAGCCACTCTTTATGAATGTATTTTTAGGCTCCCATCACAGCCAGCCCTACCACTTGAAAGCCAGAATCTAGAGACTAGTGAGATAAGGAAGGGGGAAAAAAAAGATACTAAATGCTTTCAAATGCATCTTAATATTGTATGACCACCAACTCCTTTGAGATTCTGATTTTGTAAAAAATTAATACAGTCACAATAATACACAATCTTACACTGAAAGTTCAGGGGCCATGGATCCTTCTCTGGCCATCCAGGTACTTCCATACCTCTAGATAGAACCTTTGGAAAGAAACTGTATGATAGCTGAACCTAAATTAATGTGGAAAAACTAAAGGTTACCTCTGCTACAGTTAAGTAGATTGACTCAGTTGTCCCATTCTATTGGTGACTTTTAATAAGTTTTGCTTGTTCATTTGTTTAATTTATCACAGGTGTCATTTAAGCTGATGGGTTTACAGGCATAGACACAAGCATAGAGCTCAGTTACTAAATTTTTCTCATATTAAATTAAAGATAATTCATGTCTAAAGTATAGAAAATATAGACATGCAAATAATTAAACAAGAAAAACCTATTGTTTTATTTATTTTAAAGCCTAATATATGCTCTTCATTTTTTTAAAAAAAACTTTAAAAATAAAATGCTGTTAGATTTCCATTTGCTTTAAGAATAAAGTAGGTTTCTGGTTACAGCAATTCCTTTTAACTATCTGATCATTATCATTTTTTAAAATATGATTTAATTATGTTAAAAAATAAAATTCCTAGAACACTAAGTCTACTTTGTGCATAATTTATTTTTTTGACAATATAGAATTCACTGGACCACCTAGTGAATAATTTTATATACATGATGATCATATTATATAGGTATTGTCTACTATATTGTCTCTGCTTCTATACTGTTTATTCCTGAAGGAAAGGTCTATGCTTCATTAGCTATTTTATTAAAATAATTAGCACACATCTATGAAACTTGATGCATGTAACAGCACAGAAATGCAAGGTGTCAGGAATATTCTCTGTGTGTAAAGGGATGTTGCATGAAGGAGAGGAGGCAGATGTGTCAAAAAAGATACATTAGAGCTCCAAATGCCTTGATTGATGCGTTTGGTTTTTTTGTGAGGCAATGGGAAGTTGCAGAAAGTTGTTTAAGTAGATATGCAAACAAAGTTTGTATTTTAGAAAGAAAATCTTAATTGTATAAGACGTAAAAAACAAAGAATAGAAAACAAGAAGCTTGATAAGAGGCTATTAAAACAGTCTAGAGCCATCTATATGAAAACAAACTAGAAGAGTCTGAATAAAGAATATCTGCACCAAGGCCATGAAACTGGGAAAGAAGAAGAGACAATTTCCAGGAAAACAAAAAATATATAAACTGTGCTTATGTGGAGTTTCATCCAGAAATGCAAGAATGGCTCAAGATTAGGAAATCTGTTAAGATAATTACATTGGCACATTGAGCCCTTGCTGTGTCCTTTTCTTAGAACACCCTCCTCACCCTCATACATATACATTTTGAAGGCTCAAGCTCGCCCTCAGGTATATATTCTCATGTCCCTTCTGTAGAGAGGCCTTAATGGACTTCCCTTTCTAAAGGAGCACTTAGCATCTTTCTCTAACCCTTTATCCTGTTTATTTATCTGCCTACTAGTAATTGCTACCTAACCCTATTTTATTTATCTTTTTATTGCTTCTTCATTATCTATCTCCTTTACTGAAATGCTAGGTACCTAAGAGCAGGGACCAGGACTCTTAATCATTACTATCTCACCAGCATTTAGAACAAAACCTGGCAGAGTAAGTGCTCAAGCTAGTTTTGAGTTACTGATGTGATTACCTTCATAAATGTTAAAAATACATCTGATGTAATTTTAACACCTCTTTTAAAAATAGAAATAGATGAGTACTTTTATCATTCTAAAAGCCGGCTTCATGCTTAATGAAGAAACACTAGAAGCATTCCTATTAAAATTAAAAGCAGGAGTAAGTCAAGAATGCTCTTTGCTTCCACTCTCATTTTTTCTAGAGCAACTAGCCCATATAAGCAGACAAAGAAAAGGAGGTATTAACATTGAAAAGAAAATCCCAAGGCTAGAAATGGAAAACTATTACAACCAATAAGAAAACTTAACATTTCTGGATATAAAATTAATAGAAATCAATACCTTTCTTACATATAAGCAATAGCCAGTTCAAAGATAAAATGGAATAAAAGATCTCACTTCAAAATATGAAAAAGAATACTGATGAAGGAACCTAATTAAAATACATAGAAATTTATGTAAAAAGTCTTCAAACGGTTAGAATGACTGTCAAGACAAAGAGAAAAAATGCAAAGACGTACTGAGTTTTAGAAAGATGTCTGACAGATATGAGTTGTCCCTAAGTTAATATACAAACTTCCAATCAAAATACTAAAATAGACTTTTTTAATTTAAAAAGTGGTAGAAAATATTTAAGTCTTTTTGAATAGCAAAAGGGTTCCAGGCGGAGCTAAGCCCTACTGATAGTGAGATACATGTCTATGTATGTTTTTCCCCTCATCTACACTCATTCTCTAGATTGTAATCTCATCATCTCAAATTCTATCTAATACCAATGGTGCTTTTATTTATAAATCTAATTCTACAGTCTAAAATTCTTCACTGAACTCCAGATTTGTATATGTAATTTTCCATTCAATACCCACTTTAATATCTAACAGGTATATTCATCTTACTTCTCCTAAATTGAGCTCTTAACATTTACCTACCCCCAAATCTAATCTTTCCATTATCTTCCCCATCTGAAACAATGACAGAAACATCCTTCCAGTTTTTCTGACTATATACCTTGTAGTCATCTTTCATACTTCACTCTTTTTCCAATCTATTATTCAATCTGTCATCATTATGCAGACTCCATTTTAGATACATAATGAGAATTTGATGACCTCATACTATCTCTACTATCATCATACTGGTCAAACTCACTGTTATTTATTTCCTGAATTATTGCAATTGCTTCCTAACTTTTTCTAAGCATAATTCCACTTTTCCCTGTCTTCCACTTTCCCCACCAACCCACTTACCCTAATAACCTATACTTAACACAGTAGTCCAGTGATCTTTGTTATACAGTTGGAACACCTAAGATGAAATTAGTTCCTGAGATATACTGAGAGGCAGATCACATTTCAGGGGAAATTGTAGCATTAAAAGAAGTTCGAAGACCACATGTGTTGACTATTTTTGCCTGAAATTGTCGGTGCACAAGAAACTCAGTGAAGAATCGTCTGATTTTCCAGTAGATGTAAAAGAGAACAGAGACAAGGCTATGGCCTTGTGGAGTTCAACAACAGGCTAGCTGCCTCTGGAGTCCAAATGGCAGGTGATAAATTTAAAAGTGATGCAGCTCTACTAAATATTTCAGTTGAATAAAGTGACATGGCAAACAGCAAATTAAGAGTGTGGTGCCAAATAAAACTCAGTTAAAAGACTGAAGGCAAAAATCAGTTTAAAGTTTGTGACCTTCTCATTATTGCTCCTGATAGCCTCATAGTAGCTACCATGAGTCGAGAGAGAGAGGGAGAGAGAGAGAGAGAGAGAGAGAGAGAGAGAGAGCACGTAAGAGCAAGCAGGAGAGAGCCTCAAATAAGACAATGGATGTAGATCTGGATAATGAACTTTGTATCTAAAAGTAAATTAATAAGATGCCTGGTATATTGTAGAGTGAATACTATGCCAAAATACCAAGCTCTGATTTTTAAAAAGACCATGGCTTTTTGAGACTTGCTTATGCCCTCAAACTTCCATGAACAGGAGGAAAGCTTTGAATTCTTCATTGCCTTCAAAAAAGCCAGGCTCCCAATATCCATCTCTGATGAGGCCAAGGAAATGCCTCCAAAATAAGAGAAACTAAAACTACGGAAAACAATGGGCAAAGAAGTTCCTCCTAGAAAGCAAAATTAGAGCCCTCACAACGTTGGTCCAGTGATGGCTTCAAATTACTCAGTTATGTTCAGAAACCTTTGACACTGGGACAAAAGAGTTACCTTAGACTTTCAACTTCATGCAATGCCTGGATGGCATGTTAGGCAGTTTATTTTGTGTGAGTATTTAATTGGAAAGGGAGAGAAAGATGCATATTTGGCTACCAAAGGGCAGATAGTAGAGACATTGGCTGAATGCTTACCATTTTCATTTACTCTTTTTGTGTATAAGAAGGCTCATTTTCCAGTCCTCCTTACATTTTGTAAGGTAATATCTCTCTTCTTGTAGCAAACATGCTACTTATAAGATGGAAAAAAGTCTCTTGAATGGCCGCTATTATAATGCTGTAGGATATCAAGCCAATCTATGAACAAAATATTGTATCTTAATAAGATAACAAACTGGGTATCTAATTGAAAAATTAATATTCAAAAATCAGAGTCATCTTATGTACTGATTAAAACCAATTAAAAATGTTACAGAGAAACAATCCTATTTACCATAGCAACAAAAGCCATTACAAAGTTAGGATTAAATCTAATAAAAATGTGTGAAAACTTTATGGATAAAATTACATAATAAAATACTATGACATAAGATCCCAAATAAGTTTCAACATACAGTATTTTCATACAATGTAAGACTCAGTAAGATACCAAGTTTCTATGAAATGATGAATAAATTTAATGCAATTACAATAATTGTTATAGAAATCTGACAAATTCCAGAAATCTCCAAGGAGGAGCAAAGGACCAAGAATAGGCAAGAAAATTTATAGGAAAATGAAGTGGGAATACTTAATCATCCAAATAGCCAAATTATTGTAAAACACTAGTAATTAAATAGTATAATATTTTCAGAGAAAGAGGCAAAGGAGAGATTTGAGAGTGCCAAGTAGATCATGTTGTATAGAAATTGTATCAGAGATGTTATCAAACTGAAGAGATTACAGTGAACTATTTAATAACTGGGATAAAAATTATCCATTTAAAAATGTAATCAAAACCTATAACATAAAAAGATAACATATAAAGAAATAAATGTATAAACAAAAATTTACAAATCTTAAAAGAAAATTTAAGAAAATATCTATATGGCCTTTGAATAAGGATTTCTTAGAAATGCTGAAAACAAAGCCACTTTACCAGAAATGGTAAAGTGATGATTTACAAAAATAACTAGGTTGAAATTAAAACAAATTCCAATAAAAGAGACAAAGTTAAAAACTAGTCACAGTGGTAAAAGATATTTGCAAAAGAAAAGTTTGACATTGGGTTGGCATTCAAATTTTATATAAGAATGCCTAATAATTAGTAAAAAATATTTCAAACACCTAATAGAAAATTGTATAAAGGTTTAGAATGAAGAATGAAAAATGAAAATATAAAAAGATTATCAATTTCACTCTATATCAGAAAAATATATATTAAAACCAGAATAAAATATTCCTCATCTATCAAATTTCTCTAAATTATAACAGTGACTACAACAAATATGAGTGATTATGAATAAAGAGCTTATACTCTACTGGTAGACATGTAAATTTCTATAACTACTTTAGAGAAAACTTTGGTAATATGTCAATGTTCTATAAAATCACTATTTCAAATTCAATTATGTATTCAAAAGAGACTCTTGTATACATATAAGAAGACATAAAATAATTATTATTGTAGATTTGCAATAACAAATAATTGTAAGTATGTAAGATTATATCTAAAGTCAGATTATATCTTACATGAAGATTATATCTTACTTCCCCTGAAGTAAGATTGTATCTAAAATTGTATGCCAAAATTTATCAACTATTCAAAGAAGAGATAATTACTTTATAAATAATTTGAAAATGTGAAAACAAGTTTTCCAGTTTATTCTTGAAGATACTATTTTCCTGTCACCACAGAATAAGTATCACTAAAAATTGATTCTAGACATTAATTTCACTTGTGAATATAATATTAAACACCAAGTAAAAAACTAACACATTTGACACCATAGCATGCAAGAAGAGAGACACAGTTTGACCAATCTTGATTTAATCCTAAGAATGCAAGGATCTTCCAGGAGAAAAAAATACATATTGATGTAACTATTTCAATTAATTGAATAAGAGCTACAAACCACCAATAAGTAAAACAATTAAGAACTACACAAAGGACTTCTACTTCAGAGAAAATACCTGGAACTAAACTCACCCTGGCATGCTAAACAATCATAACATTGAGGGGAAATGTATGAGGCAACCATTTCAGACATTAAGCAGCAGGCAGGGCAGACTGCCATTCCTGAGCAAAGTGTGACTCATGAAACAAACCCCATGATTATTCTGGATCTCTACAGCAAGATGGAGATCAAGCAAAGATCAGAGTGGGGATGCCGACATGAGATTACCATAGCATTGCTACTATGGGATGAACACAGACCGTAGAAGTTAGGTAGTACTTAGAGATATGAGAATTCCAGCCCCTGCCAGAAAGAAGAAACCAGCTGACTCCCCAGAAAGTCTCTAAATTAGGAATAAGGACCACAGGTACAGTAATATCATATTACACTAGACTAGCCCAGACAAAGCCAAAATCTAAGCCTTAACAAAATCATCAAGGGAGAGAGAATTTGGAAGTAGAATTCCACCAAGAGAAGAACTTGGAAAAATACTGGGCTTTCTACAGATCCACGCTAATTTGGATCTCTGTGCAAGACGTCAACCAGAAAACAAACAACACAGCAAAACTCTTTGGAGACATCATCCCACGTATCACTTCAGAAGTTCAACATGTAATCTGAAAGTATTCGACATCTAGGTAAACAGGAAAATGCAACCTCAAGTTAAAAAGTTTAACAGAGACTGGGCGTGGTGGCTCACGCCTGTAATCCCAGCACTTGGGGAGGCCGAGTCTGGCAGATCACTAGGTCAAGAGTTTGAGACCAGCCTGGTCAACATGGTGAAACCCTGTCTCTACTAAGAATACAAAAATTAGCCAGACAGTTAGCATTCCCGTAATCCCAGCTACTCAGGAGGCTGAGTCAGGAGAATCACTTGAACCCGGGAGGTGGAGGCCGCAGTGAGCCAGGAGCGCACCACGGCACTCCAGCCTAGGCAAAAGAGCAAGGCTCCATTTTGAAACAAACAAACAAACAAAAACACAAAAAAACAGTAACCCAAGGTAGTTTAGATTTCACAGATAATGACTTTACAGCAGTTATTTCATACACACACGCACACACACACACACACACACACACACACATAGTGCTAAGACTGATAGATAATAAAATAGGTATATACACACATATGTATATATTTAAAGAAAAATATGGTATTAATGAGTGAATAAATAAGGAATCTTTTCTGAGAAATCAAAACTATAAAAGAAAATCAGACTAAAAATTCTAGAATGAACTAAAAATTATAACAACTGAAGTTGAGGGAAAAGCTTACTTGCTTTTCATAACAGAACATTAGATATGGCAAAAAAACAGGGACCAGTGAACTCAAAAGCATATCTATACAATTAAACAATTTTGATTATAGAACCTTTATAGAATGCTTTAATATATTGTAAGACTGTCTGTCTCATATCTTCAATTGGATAGTGTTTTTCTAGATAGTCTTACAAGTTTATTTTCCATGTGAATTTTAATATTTTGACTAGCTAAAAACAGTTGATGTTTATGGTAAGATTGAATAAAGATTATAAATTAACTTTAAGATACAGACACACACACACACACACACACACACACACACACACACACACACATCTCACAGTGAATCATTGGAACAATATTTCCTAATTTCATGCATGTTTAATAATGTTTCTTTGTCTATAGACTTGTTCATAGAGGGACAGCTTGAAAAAAAAAAAATCCTTAGTTGACACTCTGGTTTTTTGTTTATTTCCTTCCCATCATCCCCTTCCACCTCTGCTTTCTCTTCTTCCTCCTCCTTCTCTTCTGCTTCCTCTACACTGATTTATCCTTATTTTGATTTGTGTTTGAATGCTGATTCATTTTTGTCTTGATTTGTATGCTGCTTTTGAGTTAGGAGGGTGCCAGTCTGATTTTTGGTCCTTGTAAATTATTTGCTTCTTTGTACAGAGGCTCTGAGGATTTTCTACTTCATCTTTGAAATCTAAAACATGTACTAAAGCCCAGAGTTTATAACTCTGTGACTGCATTCTCAGAAACTATGTGAGCCTTTTCAATATGTTATGTTATATCTGTAATTCCCTGAAAATTTTCTTGGATTACGGTTTAAATATTTAGTTAGTTTCTTTTTTTTATCTTCTTTAGGGTCTTCCTTTCATTTGATGCCTTATTTTTCATGCCATTGTCAGTCTATCTGCCATTTCTCTTCTTTTCCTCTAAAAATCTTATTAATTCCTTATTTGTATTTCTTCATCCTTGGGCCCCATGTAATTTAGTTTTCATTTCCTATATCATTTTTCTGGGTTTTTCCTCTTGAGTTCATTAATGATATTTTATTTCTTTCACTTTTGTTGTTGTTTTGGATTTTGTTTTCCTGTTCTTAGTATTTGAATGTCTGAATCAAGGGGTTTCATTTTTTTCTGTAACCCAAATCGTGCTTGCTATATTAGAAACTTTAATTATTTACAGCATTGATTCTTACCTGTAGATAACTTCACACCAACTTCATTAAGTACCCAGTCACCTTAGCATTGAGCAGCAGAAGCAGTAACTCCTATGCTGTGAATATTCTCCAACAACGTCTATCAGACCCATGAGGATGGAAGCCTATGTGCACAACTTTCAGGACAAAGGGAATCTCCATTCTTGTCTGCTATGAACTAAGTTACATCCTCCCAAAATTCATGTTTCACTCCTAACCCCTAAAGTGTCTGTATTTGGACATAGGGCTTTTAGGAGGTATTTAAGTTTAAATGCAATCATTTAAGAAGAGGAATTAAATGCAGTCATAAGGGCGGGATCCTAATTCAATAGGCTTAGTGGTTTCATAAGAAGAAGAGTGCTCTCTCTCTCTCTCTCTCTCTCTCTCTCTCTCTCTGTGTGTGTGTGTGTGTGTGTGTGTGTGTGTGTGTGTGTGTGTGTGTGTTGCGGGGTGGGGGGCAGGTGTCTGTGTGTATATTCATTTAAACATATAGCAAGCCAAGAAGAGAGCACTCAACAGGAACAAAATTGGTTGGTACCATGATCTTGGACTTTTCAGCCTCTGGATCTATGAGAAACAAGTTTCTGGTATTTAAGCCACCCAGCCTATAGTATTTTGTTATGGCAGTCCAAGCTGACTGATGCAATGTCCTTGTTGAATCAAATTAAGCATGCTGGAATATCCTGATCCAGGTGTATAGCAGATAACTCCTTTACATATAGTTCTGTCTCTCTCCTAGAGAACAATCCCCTAGATTATGAACTTTGTTTCATTTGCATCACTCACAGCATGTGCCTTTTATTAATTATAAAATTCATATTCATAGTAACAAATCAAATGCAATTCAGAAGAGAATGAATAAAAACTTGATTCGTCTTTACCATCCCCTTCCTTCATGCCACCCTCTTGAGATATTGAAAGAAACTGAACCCTTCCATTATTGAAAGGAACTGAATCTGCAAATCAATTTTTTCACTTTCCCTTTTCTTATTTTAACTGTTTGGATTATTTCTCCCTTATTGAACATTTTTTACATTTAAAATCATTAGCTAGAGTTCTATGCACAACATTCTATAAAATACTATCCTCAGCTCAGTACATCATTTAAAACATTTTACTTACATCATTTAAACTATTTTAAAACCATTTTTAATGGACTTTTAATATTAAAATGTTCCTGGGCTAAGAAATGTTCCCTTATTCTGGCTCTTTTTTAACTCTTACACCTGTTCTGCTCTGTCATTTATAACCAATAACTTCTCAACTTAATGACGTCAGTTTTGATACAGTTCTCAAAACTAATTTTGTGCATGGTTTTATAAAATGTCTACTGGAAAAAGTTTCCTTTATTTTAAATTAAAAAGGTCAAAAATAAAATAAAGGTGGGTCATATATTTTAGCATACAAATTAAACTTCAGAAAAAAATGGTAAACAAATATAATTTTATTTGGAACTGGTTTTGTTAAATTCTTGATTGACATATATTTTAATTTTAAAATGCTCTTGGATCTTGGAAATAAAATATACTTTCAAAAGTCTCTTGTCTAGCCCTCTGCCTTAAAACTGATAAAGTGTTTCCATCAAAGTAACTTTAATAAAGTAAATTGATTTGCTCTCTCTAGCAACTATTTAAAAAGTCAGGTTTTTTAACTTCACATACCACAGGCTATAGCAATTCCTCTTAATTGTAACTGTCTTTGGATACCAACAAATTATAGTCATATTCAGCCTTAAAATCCAATATTTACAGAAAACCATCCCATTACTAACATCAACTTATGTTTCCAACTAAATCATCCTGTTAAAATGGTTATTGTCATGGAAGACTATTTGTTATTAGTAAAAGTAAGTTTATATTTTTTTCCAAAAAGGACATATTTATAAAATGTATTAGAATTTATAAAATTGTACATAATATGCATGTATGTAGATATACCACTCACACATGCTGGGCTTCAATGAATGTATGTGATGTATTGGAAAATCAATACAATCAATTGATTATATTAATTTAAACTGGTTAATTTATTACCTTATCTAAGTGTTCTTGTCCTAAGATCACACAAATTAACACTATTTGTCCTCAGTGAACTTGGTGTCTTAGGGCTACAATTAGTGACTCACACAGACTTTATATGTAGGTCATTAGTTCAAATCCAGTTTAGAACGTTACTTCTTGAATTGAGTGATTTTGAAAGTTATTCAATGTTCTGTTACAAATTACAAATATGATCCTTTAATTTCATTTTAAGCTACATTTTCACAAAAATAGTACATTATTTTTCTCCTAATTATATTCCCCAGTTTCTGCATTTCTCAAATAAATAGCAAAACAGAAAATAAAAATAATCAATTCACTTATTCTACAGTAACAAAGGTTTGCAATTTTTTTCCTTTAAAGAAGATTCTCTGACAGGAAGGGCACAGTGGCTCATGACTGTAATCCCAGTGAGGGACTCTTCTCAGGTCCACAAGGGGCTAGGTTTCAAAGGCAGGAGTTTCCTGGCTCCAACCCTCCATCCGGGAACCAGAGGGGTTTCAAATGTAAAATTCTTTGTCTAGGTTCCCTGTGTGTGGGCTAGGTAGAAAAATCCAGGTGGGCTCCTTTGTCCAAAAAGCAGGCTGAAAGCTCTGGGAGAAGGGGGTTCTGCTGTGAACCAAGTAGCCAATCTGGTATCAGAGTCAAAGATCAGTCACTCCAGGGGAAGTTTGAAAATACTCCTCTCATTGGACGAGAACATGAATAAGGAGGGAGTAACTCAAGAGTTAAAATCCCACTGTTCCCTCCCTATATGATTCCTTCTCTGGATCCTCTCCCATGGCAGTATGGGAGCTGTAAGAATCTTGGATCAGGGAACTGGGAGCATCTTTGGGACGCTGGCATACCACCCCCCAGTACATCTTTTTGGCAAGCCAGCCAGAAATACATTGGACTTCAGAGTTTGAGTGATATCGGACTCCTTTCCTTTGCTAATCTGTCTTTTTGCTTCTTTTAAATTCGTTAAGGAGGTAAAGACCCTGTGCAGTGGCAGAGGAAAGGCCGAGCAGGCGCTGCCTGCATAAAGCACCAGGCTGCTGGACCTGCATGGGGCCTCTCACAGCTGGCAGCTGGACCTGGGCAGCTGGAGCAGTAGCTGCCAGTGCAAGCCACACCCAGGCTTTCAAAAGTGCATTTGCTGGTCTAAAGACACAGGTGTCAGGCTTTATAGGAATGGACTCTCCAAACCCTGGCTCTCCGGAACTGGAAGCTTTGGTCAGCCCTGAACCAGCTTCCTTTTCTTATATGTTCTTTCTTTCTTTGGGCCAAGCTGAAGGCTGGCAAGAGGAAGGGCAGTCCCGAACTGCCGGTTCAGTTCAGTGGAGGTTGGGGCCACCCTTAAACCTCCAAAAAAAGAGCCACCTATGCAAGCCAATGCTCAGTCTTTCAGACCCCAACCTCCTGGGTCCAGATTTTAGTGAGGCAAACGTCTTCCTGGCTCTTTCCTCTAAGATATTTCCTACACACGAGGCTATTACCCTTTTTGCTAGGACTTTGAGGCTCTTGGGGTGGCAGTCCAGGGACCGCTATGGTGCCCTCAGGCGTATGCCTATGAGGACCTCCTACAATGCACAGGGCCAGTTCCCCTAGTCCACAGTGTTACGTTATGTTCTAACAGAGCCAGAGTCTATCAGTGGTACTAGAGGCTGTAAGACATTTTGGTTTTTGTCACCTGCAATTTTCCAATCCAACTGAGTAGTGCCAGAATCCAGTGATGTATAATTTGTCTTGCCTAAGATTGGCTCTTTGTACAGCAGAACTTCTCCATCTAGAATCCCATAGTCAGACTGGGTCTGAGGCACAAATAGTTAATTACAGGCTCCACAAGCCTAGGGCATATTCCTATGACTGAAAGTGGGGTGGGTTAGAAGTCCTGGGTCCCAAGAGCACTGTCCCAGCCTCGGCCATGAGGGCAGCCATTACCTTATTTAAGAATGTTGTGCTTAGAGGTCCCCCTCTAGGAGTTTATCCTCCTAGGGCAGTTTTATGGTCAGGCCTGTTAACTAAACTCTTGCTAGGGAATATTGGTACCCATCGCCCAAGGCTGACTGGCCTAGTTCTTCAAGGATGTGCCAGTACAGAGCAACTAAGCCTAGCAGACCCATGTTCTTAAGGTGGCCGTAAGGACGTTTAGACAGTGAGGGTGTGCCCATGATGCCAGTGAGCATTATTAAACCTGACACATGGGGGAGCCCGGAAGATGATCATGTATCTAGGGCACAAGGAAACTACAAGGTAATATAACTGGGGGATGCCCCAGGGCTCGCAGTTGCAAGGAATAACCAGGGATGCAGGCATGCCTGTGTTTGATTTCAGACGGGCACCACTCTTCCCAAGCCAAAATCACCCTTAAAGTGTGTCCTGGATAACCGGGACCAATTTGACCCACGAACTTTGAAGAAGAAGTGGCTCATTTTTCACTGCCAGATGGCGTGGCTGTGATACCCTCTGCTGAGTGGATAAATCTGTCCTCTTAAGGGAAGTATAAGTTATAACATCCTTCTACAATTAGACCTGTTGTGTAATAGGGAAGGTAAATGAATTGAGGCCCCTTATGTGCAAGTTTTCTTTTCTCTGAGGGATAATCCTCAACTATGTAGGGCCTGTAACCTAACCTATACCTGACTGGCTCCTCCTCAGCACTACCCCGACATTTAGGACTCCCTGTGTCTCCTCCCTCCATTGATGCTGACCAGATCTCCTCAGCTCCTATAACTCAAGAGGAGTCAGGGAAAGCCAAAGCAGCCAAGGTACCTCAGGCTACTAGGATGCCCCAGCTCTGCCCCCTACAGGCAGTAGGAAGAAAATTTGGCCCAACCAAGGTACATACCCCCTTTTCACTTTCTTAAAGCAAGTCAAGGTGGACTTAGAAAAATTTTCAGATGACTCGAACAAGTACGTACATATTCTGCAGAGCCTGAATAAGTTCTCTGAAATGAATTGGAAATATATCATGTTACTGCTTAGTCAGACCCTAACCAGCAATGAGAGAGAGGCTACTCTAGCAGTAGCTCAAGAGTTTGGGGACACCTAGTACCTTAGTCAAGTACATGACCAAATGACACTAGAGGAGAAGGATAGATTCCCTGCAGGTAGGCAAGCAGTCCCTAGCACAGACCCTCTCTGGGATCCTGACTCAGAACAGGAGACTGGAGTCTTAGGCACCAATTGAACTGCATACTTGAGGGATTAAGGCAAATTAGGAAAACACCCATGAACTATGCAATGTTATCTACCATAACTCAGGGAACAGAAGAAAAGCCAACAGTCTTCCTTGAGCAGTTACAGGAGGCCTTGAGAAAGTCTAATCCTCTGTAACCAAACTGCATCAAAGGTCAGCTAACACTTAAAAAAAAAAAAAATACACAATCAGCAGCAGATATTAGAAAGAAGTTCCAGAAGCTGGCCCTAGGGCAAGAACAGAGTCTAGAATCATTACTAAATCTAACAACCTCAGTATTTTATAATAGAGTCCAAGAGGAACAGGAGGAACCAGAGAAAAGTCGCAGCCCTAGTCATGGCCTTTATGCAAGCAGACCCAAGAGAGAAAGCCTTGGGTTAGCTGCCAGTCTGGCAGAGCTTACCACCACTGTGGACTACAGGAGACTAAGAGAGATTGTCCCCAGAGGATTGGACCACCTCCTCATCCTTGCCCTCTGTGCCAAGGGGATCACTGGAAGCCACACTGTCCCAGGAGATGAAAGTTCCCAGGGCCTGAGGTAGTTAACCAGGTGACCCAACAGCAGGATGGAGGGTGCCCAGGGCAAGAGCCAGCACAAGCCATCACCCTCACTGAGCCCCGGGTAAAGCTAATCATAGAGGGCCTGGAGGTGGATCTTCTCCTGGACACTGGCGCGACCTTCTCAGTTTTACTTTCCTGTCCTGGACAGTTGTATTCCAAGTCTGTAACTGTCCGAGGAGCCCTAGGACAAGCAGTCTCCTGATAGGGAAAGGTTCTCCTATCTGCTGCCAGCCAGAGGAAAGTACTTAACATCCTACATCAAACCTTCCATATGGGTATAGAGAATACACATTGAATGGCCAAATATATATTTATATATTTACAAAAAAAAGATCTCTTCAAGGCTGTCCAACAAATAGTCAAAGGATGTGAAATAGGCCAGAAAAATAATCCTTTGGCACATCACAAACCTCCTCCTGGGGAAGAAAACCAGTCATTACCCAGGTGAGGACTGGCAAATGGACTTTACCCATATGCCTAAGTCTCAGGGATATCAGTATCTGTTAGCATGTGCATATACCTACACAAACTGGGTTGAGGCTTTCCCTTGTAGAACAGAAAAAGCCCAAGAGGTAATAAAAGTCCTGATTAATAAAATAATCCCTAGATTCAGACTCCCTCGCTATCTTCAAAGTGATAATGGACATGCCTTCAAAGCTGCAGTAACCCAAGGAACTTCCAAGGCGTTAGGAATACAGTATCATCTCCACTGTGCTTGGAAGCCTCAGTCCTCAGGGAAAGTGGAGAAGATGAATGAAATTCTTAAGAGACATCTAAAGAAACTGGCACAGGAAACCCACCTCCCATGGCCTTCTCTATTAGCAATAGCACTCTAAAGGGCTTGAAACTGTCCTCAGAAAATCAGACTCAGCTCCTGAGATGCTTCATGGATGGCCCTTTCTTATTAACAATCTTGTATTAGACAAGGAAACAGCAGGTCTAATAAAAGATATAACCTCCTTGGCTAAGTACCAACACGCTCTTAACACCTTACCTGAAGGACACTCTAGGGAAAAGGGGACAGATTTGTTCTGCCCTGGAGACTTAGTGCTTGTTAAGTCTCTCCCCTCAGACTCTCCCACTCTAGGCCCATCTTGAGGAGGACGATTTTTGGTTATTCTGTCTACCCCAGCAGCAGTTAAGATGGTAGGAGCTGATTCGTGGTCCATCACACACAGTTGAATCCTTGGACACCTCCTGAAGAAAATCATAGGCCCTCCACTCCATAGCCTGAAGTTCCAGGGGACAACCCTTCATACACCTGTGAGCCTTTAGAGAATCTACGTTTGCTCTTCCAATGAGATCCCAGGAAAGTAACTACTCGTGAGTCTCACTTACATCTTGGCATTAACAGGACTATCACTCTTAACTTCACTATCTGTGACCAGAGTCTATTTAATTGCCCCTATGGATTGCCTAATAGCCCTCCTCGTCTCCTTCCTAGTGCACCCCCACCCCAACCCATGACAATTTACATGAACTCTCAGGTGCAGAGACTTCTCTTGCCAAGGCCATGCCATACTCAAACTCCAAGTATTCCTTTCATAGTGGAGGGGGTGGGGGCAGAACAATAGGAGGTCTTGGTACTGGCATTGGAGAAATTATTACCTCTGCTCAGTTTCACTATAAGCTATCTCAGGAATTAAATGATAACATGGAAATGGTTGCTAACTTTCTCTGCAGAAGCAGCTCTTAAAAATAGGAGGGACCTGGATCTGCTAACAGCAGAGAGAGGAGGAACCTGTCTCTTTTTAGGAGAAAAATGCTGCTACTTTATAAAACAATCGGATATTGTCTTAAACAAAGTGAAAGAACTCAGGGATCAATCAAACGCAGGGCTAAAGACCATCAAGAAACAGGATCATGGAGCTTGTTTAACAACTGGCTGTACTGGCTCTACCTTCTTCTAGGCCTGTTTATAACCATTCTATTTTTACTGACCTTTGGGCCTCTCAATCTTTAACTTTCTTGTCAAATTTGTTTCTCCTAGTGTTGAGGCTATGAGGTTGCAAATGGTCCTGTAAATGGAACCCTGGATGTCCTTGGCTCATAAGCTCTGTGTGGACCTATGGATCAATCTGCATACCTGGAAGACTCCTCTCCGGAAGAAACCTCAACTGCAGGGCCGCTTCTATGCCCCAGTTCAGCAGGAAGTAGTAAGAGTGATCGACGTCCATGTCCCAACAGCAGTTGGACTTTCCTGTTCAGAGGCGGTGAGGGACTCTTCCTGGGTCCGCAAAGGGAATGGTTTCAAAGGCAGGAGTTTCCTGGCTCCATCCCTCCACTGGGGAATCAGAGTGGTTTCAAATACAAAGTTCTTTGTCAAGGTTTCACACACTCAGTCTAGGTAGAGCAATTCAGGAGAGTCAAAGATCAATCACTCCAGAGGATGTTTGAAAGAACTCCTCTCATTGGGTGAGAACATGAATGGGTAGGGAATGCAAGGGTAAAATCCCACTGCTCCCTCTCTATACTGATTCCTTCTCTGGATCTCCTCCCATGGCAGCATGGGAGTTGTGTTTCTCTCTTTCTCTCTCTCTCTCTCTCTCTCTCTCTCTCTCTCTCTCTCTCTGCCTGTCTAATAAATCACTCTCTGCAAAACTTTTTGGGTCTATGATATTTATTTGAATGGCAAACTCACTGCACCTCCAGAGCCCCTTTCCCCATTCTTCAAGGTAAGAGAGGCCAATAACCTCAGATGGAGGAACTGAGAGCCTCTTCAGGATGCCCCGACACCCCACCCTATTGCACCAGCACTTTGGGAGGTCAAGGCAGGCAGTTCACCTGAGGTCAGGAGTTCAAGACCAGCCTGGCCAACATGGTGAAACCCTGTCTCACTAAAGCTACAAAAGTTAGTTGGTCATGGTGGTGCAGGCCTGTAATCTTGGCTACTCAGGAGGCTGAGGCAGGAGAATCACTTCAATCCAGAGGCGTAGGCTACAGTAAGCTTAGATTGAACCACTGTACTCCAGCTTGGCTGGCAGAGTGAGACCCTGTCTAAAAAAAAAAAAAAAAAAAAAAAAAAAGAAAAAAAAAAGAATTCTATGACAGAAGACTGCTGATCAACTTTTATTTTCTAGATTGGTGATAGGAATGCAAACATGGTGGAGGACGGCTGATTGATGCATGGTTCATTCAAAGTGGGAGGAGCTACCAATTGGATACTATGCTTATCATCTAGGTGACAAAAGAATCCATATACCAAACACAATTTACCTATATAACAAATGTGCACATGTTCCCCGTGAGACAGAAATAAAAGTTAAAAAAAGCACAATAAACAAAGTGGGAGAAATTATTTTTATGTGAGGTTTTCTGAGACACCGGGTATATGAAAAGAAGCTTTGGTGAGAGGTTACAAAAATGTGGCTAAATTCATGAGAGAGCAATTCTCCATTCTCTTATACAGAGCATAACTTCTGTACCCTTAAAAAATAGTGACTTATGATAAATACTATTTTTTTTCCTTTTATGTGAAGCAAATGGGCTTGAAATGGAAAGAAAGCCAGAACAGCACACGCAAAGTCAAAGGCACTGAAGGATGATCTGTTACTAGAAAAATGGAAAATGTCCATTGCTATATATGAGCCTCGGTGCAAAGCTAACAGCTAATGATGTCATGAATAGATGTTCATCAGGTGGCCAACGTTCTCATTTCAGGACGAGAGAGTCGACTAAGAGATATCATGAATATCTACAAATACACTGATATTTCCAACTCAACAATGGTGTAAGAAATGCCTGGGTTTTTATTGTTGTTGTTGTTGTTGTTGTTGTTGTTACTGTTGTTTGCTTGTTTGTTTTGAGATGAAGTCTCGCTCTTGTCACCCAGGCTAGAGTACAAAGGTGAGATCTCAACTAACTGCAACCTCTAGCTCCTGGGTTCAAGCAATTCTCCTACCTCAGCATCTCGAGTAGCTAGGATTACAGGTGCCTGTCATCACGTCCCGCTAATGTTTTTCTATTTTTAGTAGAGATGGGGTTTCACCATGTTGGCCAGGCTGGTTTGAACTCCTGACCTCAGGCAATCCACCTGCCTCGGCCTCCCAAAGTGCTGGGATTACAGGCATGAGCCACCTCACCTAGCCACCTGTTTAGTTTTATCACAGAAATTTAGAGCAATTAGTTGGGAAAGAAAGGGAATTACTTATCCAATTAATTTTTCCTGAAAACATGTATACATTAAAAATAAAATAAATGTGGCCAAATTTGAACTGTGATTTAAGTCTATAAACTCAGAATTTCTGTTATAACAGACCAAGAACGAGATTCTCATTCTGCGTCTCCGTGTGAGCAAAAAAGCGGCTGGTTTTGCTTTTCTCATTTTAATTTGCTTGGCAATGTGGTAAACTTGTTTTATGTTTGTAAATTAGATCCAATCTAAATGTATATGTGAGATTGGAATTCAGCAGGCCTCAAATCTTTGTAGGTTTTATACATAAGGGGTTTGCTATGCCCTATAGAAAATTGTTGCTTAAACTTTCTTTTTTAAATTAAGTTTCTCTTTACATACTGGTGAGGAAAAAATTGTCCTAGGAAGTGTTTGAACAGCTTGAGACCTATTGACCTGGGAACTATTTTCCTATGATTTAAGCCAGGCATCCCCACACTACGGCCCGCGGGCCGCATGCGGCCCCCTGAGGCCATTTATCCGGCCCTCCGCAGCACTTCAGGAAGGGGCACCTCTTTCATTGGTGATCAGTGAGAGGAGCACAGTATGTGGCGGCCCTCCAACGGCCTGAGGGACAGTGAACTGGGCCCCTGTGTAAAAAAGTTTGGGGACGCCCGACAAAGCATTTGATTTAGAGTTTAAGTATTTCAGTAGGTTGATAGCTAAAATCTTTTTTTAAATATCTGATTTTTAATCCCCATTTCTTTTCAAACCAGTCATATAGCAAGGATTTTAAGTGTCTGTTTTTCAAATGCAATGATTTTCCTAAGTGGCACTCTAAATTTGCATTGGCATTTCAACCAACAGTCTAGTAAATTGGCAAACTACAATTAAAAAGCAATGCCGTAACTTTATAGTGCCAGTGAAAGTCTTACTTCATTAAGTTACAATTAAAAGATATTAACTTCTGCCTAAAGAGTACTTATTTTAAAGAAAAATAAGTGAAATAAGTGCAAGTTAAAAGTTTGTTTTAGACTCTTAATATAATAATCCAAACTATCATCTTTACCTCACAGAATGGAATTGTAATAAATTAAAATATATCTTTTTATTCTACTTAGAAGCATCTTTTTAAAGTGCATATGATGAGCAGAGTCTGTAAAGATACAAATATATATTTAAAGTGTAATGGTGTACAGCAATCACTATAATGGTAAGTAAAGCAATGCCATAAAAATGGAGAACACAATCTTCAACACATTGAGAAAGTTATTTTCAAAGTCTGGCCCATTAGGTTGGAACCAGAAGTTTCCAGTTATGTGCCCACATTTGCATGAAAATAAATATTTTACATTCCAGTGATGGCTTGGTACATACGTGAGAATGGATGATTGTACTGGCTCTGGAAGAAACAGAAAAAAAAATGGCCTTCTAAATTATGTGAAGTCAAGTAGTTTGGAGAATAGAAAGCAGATCTCTACAGAGGAGACATCTAGTTAATCTGTGTTCTCACCAGAGATCTGTTGATCCAGGGCCCCGCTGGGATATTGGACCCAATTCATGCAGCTGGGCTGAAGTCAGATGTCTGCCAACTCTGTCCTCTCTTACGATATGCTGTCATTGTTGAAATCATGGCATGTCTAGATTGAAGCTGGGCACAAAGTTTAAAAAGTTTTTTGGGCAAAATTGGCTATATTTCCCCTGTAAGCTGCAAAAATCTATTTCACTTTTAGTGCTGTTTTTCTAATGGTGCAATAACTACTTTGGAAATTTTTATTACCCTATAATTAACATTAAGGTACTAGAGGGAAGAAAAACAGTTATTTTGTGTAAGCTGCCTGGACTCAGACTATTGTGCAAGTGTTCATTTTCTGTAGTATTTTCACAGAAATATCAGTAGATGAGCTTGAACAGAGTCAGCAAACTTTTTCTGCAAAGGATCAGATAGTAAATATTTTAGGCTCAATGGGCCACACGGACTTTGTCATAGCTACTCAACTCTGTCTTGTCATGAGAAAGCAGACATAGACCATACATGAACAAATGAATATCTGTAGACAATAAAATTTGAATTTTCCACATGTCATATAATGTTCTTTTTATTAACCATATGAAATACAATGATTCTTAGCTTGCAGGCTGTATAAAAACAGGTGGCAGGCTGGATTTGGCCAATGGACTAGAGTTTGCCCATCCACAAATAGAACACAATCACATATAGTGACCAAAAATAACAAAACCGTGTCTCTTAACATAAACTTCTGTGCTTTTTATTTGATATTTAGTTCCATTTGGATTTGTTTTTGCTAATTATCTCCTAAAATGTGTCATAATTCTTAGTTCAAGAGAAACCTAACTCACGGAAGCAGTTAGTACTGAGTTGCAATTCAAAAACTGAAAACTCACTTGAAAGATTCAAGTTCTAACTACTAAGCTAACCCATTATATGAAATGAAAGCTACTATTATGTATTTGACATGGAATAAAACACTATTCATGTCCTTTGTTTTAAATATGAAATGAGCACATTTACTAAGATTGCCCTGAATTTGGAAGAAACACTGGCCCCCTAGCCATCAATGAGATGGCATAATTTTACTGAGTTGAATATTTCATTATGTTGCCATTGGTCTCACTGTTTAAGGTTTTCTATCAAGCCTTCTACATTGTCTTGCATGTAAGTGATTATTTACCGCTCCACATTCTGTTTTAGCTCTGATTCCTGAGACACTATTGGAAGTATTAGAAATTATAGCCCTTGCTGGAAACAAAGAGAGGAGATGGTGTTAAGCCAGCAGAGCCAGGAAGCTGTTTCCGTATGACGCGTGCTGAATAAATCAAATCTAAGTTCTCAGCAACTGTATTCTTGTTCTAAGTGTTTCTAGTAATAGAACTATTTCCAGCCAAACCCTCGTTAAAAGAGCGAGAGAGAGATGGAGAGATCAGTCAAGTAATTTACAAAGTCATCAGCAATTTTTAATGTGTTTAACATGACTTGCAAACTAAAAGCAAGGTGCACCACCACCTATCAAAGCCTAGAAAAGCACAGATTTCCTCTCAGTTTCCCTTTTTCTCAGTTCTTGCTGCATGTTACATACTTAAGAAATATTCTGTAAACAAACTTGTATATCAGACTCAGTTATTAGGAGTTAAGAGATACACAACTACCTAATTTTTGAAACTCATTAAAAAGTAAAACATAAGGTGTATAGTTCAAAGAGCAGGAAAAACTGCCATTAAAGGTATGAAAGCACAAAACTTTTTCTCATAATTTTTTTTCTCAACTTCTAGCGTTTTCTCTGTGCTATTTGTCATGCTCCCAATGAAATGGGATACTTAGTGGGTGGGTGCAGATTACAGCCTCTCAGGGGTCCACACTGCTAGTGACATTAGCTACTGGATTGACACACTGTGTCCCTGGCAAGGGAAGGAAAGTCATTCGCCCCTTCCCGTGGGCCTGCTACCAGACTCTGCATCAGATGAGCTCCCTGAAGGATTGCAACCTCCACATTTGAGATGAACTCAGCTCCTGGATCAGGGTGCCCACTGAACATGCCATCCTGGGGAATAGGAATGGCTGCCTCCAGACCCCAACCTTGATGCTACAGAGTGCATATGGCCAACACCAACCTGCCTCACTGCTGTGCTCAGGCCTTGCAGAGGGTGGAGGACAGCGTTGGAATGCTAGTTAGGTGTCTGAGAATCTGTTCTGGGGAGGTGGGGAGGTGGGGAGGCTTCAGGGGCTCCCAGTCTCTTAGTGATTTTTCCATTGTCCCATTGGACTTCCCTTACAAAAAAACAAAAAATAAAATTATTAAGAATCTCAAAGCAGTGACCCTAGGCATCAGGCCTTTGTGAGAATGAGACCTTCTTGACTGCACTAGTGGCTAACATTTATTAAAGTTCTATTGCAAACTATTCTAATCAATTCATAGTATGCCTAATTCTCACATATGAAAACATTGTGCAGAGAGGAAGCTAAGTCACAAAATATGAAGTAATTTTTCCCAGCTCATAAAGTCATTATGTGGTGATACCAAGATTTTATTAATAATACAGCAGTCTGACTCCCAGGCTCTTCGTTTTAAACCAGCTCAACATCTCATATGGTATAATTGCTTTAATACCTGTCTGTGCCTTGATACTTGGATCTCACTTCTCTGGAGATTTTTCTCTTCCCCATCAATGTCTTTCTTATGACCCATTGACATCTTATTAAACCTTTCCTGACATTTGACGGCTTAGAGCATTAGAAAGTGCTCAGTAAACTCCAGCTATGATTATTCTCCTCCAATTCTGCTTCTTGTTTAGGCATTATTTCAAGTGCTTTTGAAGTGTTGTTTAAACTGGTAATGGCTTAATATGTACTTTTATTAGCTATATACTGTGAAAGAGGTACCAATATGTAGATTTCAGTCCCAAAAACAAAGATATTGAGAATGTTCTTAAGATGGCTGACCCTTTAAAAATCCTTCAGATCGTTTAATTCAATAACGTATTTACCAGACTGTTTATATATGGGTACCACATTCATATATCAATGAATGGGTATCCATTTTAGATATCAAAAAGAGTCCAATTCTAGAACCTAAACTCCTTTTGAATATAGAGTTTCTCAACTTTATGAGATAGACACCTTAATAACACCTGTCTTGTGTAGACAAAAAACCAAAACCAAGTCACAAGTAAACTGCCATTTTCACTTGGTCACAAAGTCACTATGTGGTAATGCCAGGATGCTAATATGGACGGTCTGACTACAGGGTCCTCATTCTAAAATGGCACAAGATCCCATATGGTAGAGTAGCTTTAATATCCATAATATTAAAATTTTAAACAAATGAAAATTAGATTTCCACATTAAAATGCTCAAACATTCAGAATTAAAACTTAGATTTCTCCTGAATGTCTTTATTCACATCAGAATACAAGATTAGAATATTATGAAATAATTAACTCAAGCATAAAATATTTATTGAATACTTACTAGATCCAGGTCTGATCCAGATACGTTACATATGAAAGTAGACAAAGATTCCTATTATTGAGGAGCGTATAGTCTAGCAGATAATTTTAGTTGTATTTATAGTATCTCCTCTTGTTGGACAACATTTAAAGAATGTATTTATAATAAAAATGTTTCATACAAGAGTACAGTGGCGCAATCTCGGCTCACTGCAACCTCCTCCTCCCAGGTTCAAGCAATTCTCCTGCCTCAGCCTCCCGAGTAGCTGGGACTACAGACGCAAGCCACCACGACCAGCTAATTTTTAAATTTTAGTGGAGACGGGGTTTCACTAGGTTGGCCACGATGGTCTCAATCTCTTGATCTCATGATCCGCCTACCTTGGCCTCCCAAAGTGCTGGGATTACAGGCAAGTATAATTGTTTTATTTAAATGTTTTGGCATCTAATGTTGAGGCAAATTAGACTGTTTCCCTGTTTGTATCACCATCATAGTATCTTCTACTGATGCTTTCATTACTCCTTTCTTCTATTCCCTCCTTTCTTTCTTTTCTTTTCTTTTCTTTTTTTTTTCTTTTTGAGGTGGAGTTTTGCCCTGTTGCCCAGGCTGGAGTACAATGCTGCCAGAACTTGGATCACTGCATCCTCCCGCTCCTGGGTTGAAGGGATTCTCCTGCCTCAGCCTGGCAAGTAGCTGGGATTACAGGCACGTGCCACCACACCTGGTTAATGTTTTGTATTTTTAGTAGAGACGAGATTTCACCATTTTGGTCAGGCTGATCTCGAACTCCTGATCTCAGGTGATCCACCCACTTCAGCCTCCCAAAGTGCTGAGACTACAGGCATGAGCCTCTACGCCTCGCCTCTTTCTTTTTTAAAAACATCTGCTGACCGTACACTTTATTATCAACTAAGGGATATGTTAAGTGGCTGCCTGCCCAACCACAGTCAGTTTGTGTTCATGATCACTTGGCTTAGCTTTTCCTGAAGGAAGTTAAGTTATATCCTATGGAAAGCAGACTGAAAATCATTATTTTTTCCATTAACAGCCATTCCTAGAAATTCTATGATTAATACAAATTTTACTTCTAAAAATATTTCACTTATCCAGTCACTTGAAACTTAATTACAATGCAAAAAACTAAGAATATTATCTCTTTACTTACATTTTAGCAACCTTACAAAGTTCCCTAAATTAAAAATAATATTTAACATTATAGAACAAAATCAATGTTTGAAGAAATTGAGTTGTTTGTTTTTGTTTTGTGTTGTGTTGTGTTGTGGTATGGGGAACATATTCGTTTAGAATGACTCATTAACCCTTACTAGTTTCTACAAAGTGGAAGATTATCCATGAAAAAGAAAACACATTTGAATTTTAATAAACACTTCTGAACAACCTATACAAAAAAGCCATGGACACCAATATGAAGACATTTTAATTTTTATTTAAAATTGTTCAACTTTTTACATGACACACAATTTGAGATAATGGGACAAAGATGTCAAAAGGGTCAGTGTGTCATATTTAGAGAAAAACTTGCTTTGAAATCTGACAGATTAGGTTTGAATTTTGACTCTGAAACTTTCCAGCAGGGTGGTTTGAGGCTTTTGGAATAAATGTTCTCAGCCTTCATTTCATTGTAATAGAAGACAAGGATAATGATATCCATGTATACAAAGCACTTGGCATATAGAAATATATGCTCTATGGTAGAGATTAGTATTCATCATGAGAGAGCTAAATTTAAGAAAGATAAAAATCCTATAAAGACACCAAAATGTTCATTCCAAGATCCTAGGTTTTGTGTGAATAAGGAATTTGACAGAGAGGAATACATAGGGATAACAGACTGATTCAAACCATACCACGATCTCTGAATACATGTCAAGAAGTAAAACAAAATAGTTGTCTTTTAAAAACCAGTTTTGGATCAGGTACATTAGTGACTTTTACATACGTTCTTCGAGGTATTCCTCAAAATAAAATTGAATCTCATAGTGACTGATCAAATAGAGCCAGACAAGAACACATGGAAATCCCACTTGCCTTCTTGTGTACCTTGATTTGCAGTCACTGACACAGAAAACTAGGAAATGCATTGCGGAAGAGTTAAAGGGGTGCAAAAAGTTTCATTCTGGGAAAAAAAAATGCTAGTTATTAGAGTACATTCTTAACTGATCAAGAAGAATGTATATTTTGTCACAATTTCCTTTATGTTTCCATTGGGGCAAAGCTAGTTTAATATATGAGACCTCTGAATGGCCCTTATCTTTGATATAAGAGGAGAGTATTTGCAAAATGTAATTTCCTTGCAGCCCTCTTCATTATATATACCTATTTTCATAACAAAGCCTGTGGAGAAAAAAATGATGTTAAAATCAATACATTCCTTGAATAATTGAGATTTTTAAAATGGATCTGTACAAAAAGCCATCCTTCAGAACAATGTCTCTCAAGTACTGTTTGCATTAATTTACACCCATTTTCCTTTGGAATTTCTCTCATTTGCCATTCATTTTTTAAAATCATTTACAATATTTCAAAGCTACTTCTCTGTTTTTAAGCGTTCTACTTTAATTTGAAAATATGAGGAATGTGATAAAATTGAATGATTAAATTGCACTTTTGTTAAGTAGAATTATTTTCTTATATCTTACATCAGAATTTTATTAGGTAATTGTTTTTCATCAGTATGTTCTGCCTACATCCTAGGCATTAGGAAAATTGGAAAAGCATTGCCAGATTTTCTTTGTGCAGACATACTCCTTACATTTCTTAAATTGTGCTTGACAATTTGAAGTGAAGACAAAATTATACCTTTGGTTGTATATTTTTCTTATCGTACTAATTTGAATCTAATAGAGGCTATATGGAATTTTTTTCTTTTGTCATACATTATAATTTCTATAATTCTTTACAATATTGAAATCCTGGAGTTCAACTATTTCTTCCTAAAATACAACATATGCTCAGATCGAACAAGATTATTAATTAAAACACATAAATATTAGCTTTATTATTGTTCCAAACTTATTATGTTCCTTTTGGATTGTAAAAGATAAGATGTGAAACTTATCTTTTAAAATCAAGTAATATTTGATTTTGTTACATCATCTACCCATGTGTTCTGGGCTTCAGTGGGGGACAGGAAGGTAAGGACTGAACATGTATCTATGATAATTTTAGGAAGAAAAAATAGTATCATTTTACATCTCCACCTTCTCTTCGTCAGAAAACAGACCTTGAGAATTACTGTAGTCTCATGACGTAAAGATAAATGAAATTTTGAGGACTATATAACATGATTGCTAAGCAGTATATATATATATATATGTATATATATATACACACATATATAAACACTATATATACTATATATATATATATAAAACACTATATATATATATACATATACTGCTTAGCAATCATGTTATATACTTATATATATAGTGTGTATACACACACACGTACACACACACACACACACACGTATATACCCAATTTTGCACTTTTGGTAATGGAATAACATATTTTTAAAATGAGGTCTGACCTCAATAATAAACCTCATTTGTTAACAAATATTTTAAAAATTCTCTGGAGTATTCTTGGCTTCAATCAGAGTTACCAGAATACTTCTGACAAAGACATTTAAGCAGATATGAGAGCACACAAAGGGATGGCAGAGAGACATTTCAACATTGTCATTTTAAAACTTCAAAAAGCATCTCCACATCAGAAGTGACTTCACAGATCCTGAATCTGTACATTTATGAGATATTGTTTGGTTTCAAATTTTTTTTTTTCTCTCCAGGTTCCAGGTTCCATAATCTTTTTAAGGGACATAGGATTTGCGAAGCACAGTATGGAGCATGTAATGTTATCTCTCGCTCTCTCTGTCTCTCCCTCTCTCTCTTCTAATATCTGTCTTAATCACTAATCTGATAATTTGAAGATATATATATATATAATATATTATATATTATATTTATATTTATATTATATTATATATATTCTATATTCTATATATATATATCTTCAAATTATCAGATTAGTGATTAAGACAGATATTAGAAGAGAAACAATGAAACTTATTTTTCTTTCACCATTCATGGAATTACTGGCACTTCTATAGTAAGAAACAAAATAAAGGCAGTCATTTAAACATAAGAAATAGTAGTATAATAGATATATTTTTGATAAAAATGAAGTAAATATTTGTCTCTAAATTCAAACTAGCCACAGTGCAATCAGTAAGTATTAGAGAACAAGTAAAGATTGTTTTATGTGCTCTGGCTGTATGTCAGACATAGAAGAAACAAGTGGAACTGATAACACCTAACTTTTAAGGTCTATTCCAAACATGAGATGCAGGGTACTTCCAAAATTATGGTTAAAATAAAAATAAAAATAAATAATAAATCATCCACAGGAAATGTTGAAAACAGAAAAATAATAAGTAATGTGTACAAATACATAACTTCTTCAATATTGATATTAGAAAGAATCTATAAAAAATAATAGAAGCTTGCTGATTGTTTTATGATAACATTTTCAAATTCACATTAAGGTAAAGATAACAAAGCTGTATTCGGGAATAATAAAAGTATTGAGAATACATATAGGACTGCAAAGGATTTTGCATAACAGCAAAAAGCAAAATTGAATGGCATTCTATTTAAAATGCTTTCTTTTTATATTCAAATGTATTATTTTAGAGAAAATTTTCATTTAATAGGTGGCTAGCAAACTGTTTCAAAAAGCAAAATAATTTACAATTGATTATAGTATATCAGCATTTCCATATTTTGCATCATCTTGATTTAATATTTCTAGTGCTTCAGCAATGCTAGAGTGACCATTCTTAGTAACCACATGACCACAGAAATGTAATATGTGTGTTCCGAATCATTTCCTGCATTATGTGTGTGGGTTGTGGTTGTTGCTTAAGTTCCCATGACTATTGAGTGAGGAAGTTGGGTATAATTCCTGGCAGCATAGTAGTTTATCCATTACACTAAAGAGCAGATCGTATTTCAAAATGTTTTTCTGAGATCATTACAGAAACAAATGGCAGGGTTATCAGCTCTTATTACCAATTGCCCAGAAAATGTGGGGAAAAAAGCCACTAAAAATAGCCACAGGAAGCAATAATTTCTATGACAAATTGTTCAGCTGTTTACTTAGTATGCTAAGTAATATATTTTTGATCAAAGATAAACAGTTTAAAGAGTTACATTTGTGTTGTGGGGAGGCAAGGCTGAGGCAAGGAGGAAATTGCTATTCCCTGAAGGCTGATGTACCTTGTAAAATAATCTGTCTTCAAACTCAGAATGAAAGGGAGCCAAAACCAGCTCTGAATTACATGAAGGGACCCTGGAGAGGCTGTTCATTACACAATTTGCTGTAGTGGTTTGCAGATGTCTCATTTTGTGAGTCAGATTATGCACTTTATTTTTTGTTTTTTTAAGTTATGTTGTATACCATTGGCTATAAATTCTTTCCTGATTTGTCACAATTTCTCTGTAAACAGCACAATGTCTATTTTGAACAAACTGATACATTGTACTCCTGCTTTTTCACAACTGTGACTGATGAGCCGCACTCTGGCTCTGAAGCAAGTAAGGTACTTAGTAGAAAATGGCCCTTTTATATAGTGCATCCAACTATAACATCGGAAGGCTGGACTTGTAACCACTTTATAGAGAAAGTACCCAAGAGTACACGGTGAGGTGATCAGCAAAATGCCAACTCTGAACAGCAATGAGGCAGTGATGTCAAATGACCCATTTTGGCACATTTTATTTTAAGGATGCAATCCTGTAGCACATACGTAGTCATTGCTAAAGTTAATAAAACTTCTTTTATAAGCTATGTAAGTCCTACTCAAAAAATACTTATTCATAGATTGTTCAAAAGTTGGGTTTCTGGTTTTAACTGAGGTCGTATTCAGGCAATAAAGACTCTAACAAGAAAAAAAAACCTTTTTTTTTTCTTAATTTGGGAAAAAATGTCATTATGCCTTGGGAAGTATTATAATATTGTTGTAATCATCTGCAATGCTCATTAGTCTTCTTATTATATCTGAAGCACTTGTATTTGTTGAAGTAGAAGCAGCTGAGATAAAAGAAATGTGAAAGTGAAATCGTTACACATTTGAGTCAGTGCCTTTTTCAAACTGGAAGCCTACTCTATTACTCTTAATGAGCTGATGCCCCAAATACTGAAAATGGCTTCATATTTCTTAACCTCTTTTGAACCTCTAGTTAAAAACTGTGGTGTGAATTCAAAAGGAAAAAAATGTTAATACTGTTCTTAAACTATTCATTTGGGGAACCATTAGTCAACCTTTACAAACTACTTGATAGCAATATTTAGCCAAGTCTAAAAATAATGTTTTTATAGATTAGAATACTAAAAGAAACTCATTTTCAATAGTTGTTTTATATTTTTAAGGATTAATTATATGTAATATAATTCATAAACAACTGTTAATAGGTACTTAAAATTTAAGAAAATACTTACATGTTAAAGTTAAATGTCAATAACAATATATAGATTAAAGTATATGGAACTAAATATACATGCCCACAAATGAGTACAAGGAAAACTGAGGAAAGCTGGACAAAATTGATATCAAGATCAATATCCTAGGCTAATGTTATACTATTGTTTACCTTTAGCAGAAACTAGGTAAAGTGTACACAGAACCTCTGTATTATTTCTTTCAACTGTATATGAATATATAATTATCTCAATAAAAGTTTAATCTAAAAATGTTACCTAAGTATAATTTGATCTATTTATAGCCTCTAAATTTACAGAAGGAATGGGCGTTTTTAAATAACTGCTCTAGATATTTAATAGATAATGTATACCTAGTAAGAAGAGATACTCTAAATTTAGCATTTTAGAAGTACACATATAGTATGTGATTTTATAGGTTAATAAAATATAATAATTTAGAAAAAGAGAAGCATTTCAATATTTGAAAAGAGAAAATTTCTAATTCCCAGATATTGAAATCACTGTTCTAAACCACTCAAAGCAATTGGTGTTGATTTTATTTGAAGATAATGTAATCCATCTTTATATTGTACTTTGTAAATTAAAAGAAACGTGGGATAGGGAATGTTTGCAGTACAGATCGAAGTTGGAGGAAGACATCACTTTTAATTAAGAAGCACTAAAGTGATATATAGTTCTATAGGAAAAGTGCCAGATCAGAAGAAGTGAAAACACTTATGTTTTAATCATTTCCTTTTGATGACTCTAACAATGCTAATGAGTCTTTGATAAATCATGACAAGGACTATCAAGTTAAATGGTCAACATTCTCATTACCATTAAAAAATAACATTTCTATAATAATAATCTTAGATATGTTTAAGACATATCCCCTTTTTTGGAAGTTAGTGTCTAATAATCTCTTCTTAGGCCCCCAGGGATTGGGTTGAGAGGAGGGTGGTGGTGGCATTCAAGTTCTGGAAGCATGTTAAACAACAGGCAATTTTCAGGAGTTTCAGGGCCACACATCTGCTTGAGTTACATAATACACTTATGATGAACAGTAATTCATTTAATGTGCTCAAGTATCTATGCACCCAGATGGAAGATTCAGCTCTTATAATATTCCCAAGTATTTTGTATTTCATCACTCTATTACCATTTTAATGTTGACATGAGGACCTGAGATCCCATCTTTGTGATAAAGACTAAATTCTTATTAACATCTAAAGTGAATCCACAGTTTCACATTTTAATTAAGTGTCAGAATAGTGAACCAAGGGAATGCCTTGGGTGGGCATCAACATTGAATCATGGCAGTTGGAAATAACAATCAGTTTTGTTTTTATGATTTCACATTGATGTTTACCTATATTTAAGCTCCTTTAGAGATTTCAAATGGTCAGACCACCAAACTTGGCTGCATTTTCCTTGAAAACTATTGAGGAAAAAAATTATACATCAGGAAGACTTCATTGACTCTGCAATTTTCATCTGCACTATGCCAAAACTGGGAGAAAGGTGAAAAAAAAAACCAAATATCCAAATGTTATTTAATACCTCATATCCACATGTTTTGGAGGTCTGAAAGTTTATAGCTTTTAAAATTGTATATATTTTCAAAAGTCAAATAAAATATTGCATTTTATTTATTCATGTATTTTTCATTTTGATTCATTTCTTTTTTTTTTTTTTTTTTTTTTTTTTTTTTTTGAGACGGAGTTTCGCTCTTGTTACCCAGGCTGGAGTGCAATGGCGCGATCTCGGCTCACCGCAACCTCCGCCTCCTGGGTTCAGGCAATTCTCCTGCCTCAGCCTCCTGAGTAGCTGGGATTACAGGCACACGCCACCATGCCCAGCTAATTTTTTGTATTTTTAGTAGAGACGGAGTTTCACCAAGTTGACCAGGATGGTCTCGATCTCTCGACCTTGTGATCCACCCGCCTCGGCCTCCCAAAGTGCTGGGATTACAAGCTTGAGCCACCGCGCCCGGCCGATTCATTTCTATTATCTTTTAGAATTACCAAGAAATATTATGGAAATCACCATTTTGGAGTCAGGTAATAAGCAGAAAAATAGAGAACTGCAGTATTTTCATCTTCTTAAATAAGTGTATATTTAGCATTCTATTCTTTAGTTATCCAGGTGATTACATTTATTTCTTGAAAAGCAAATCACATATCAAATTTGACCTTAATTTTTGGCACACATGATGGTAATGTGGATTAAATATTATTAAAACAGATAAATTTAATTTAGAAAAAATAAAATTTTGAACTAAAAACTAAAATTATCAGGTTAAAAGTGAATTTTTTCATAATTGGTGCAAATTCGAAAAATATGAGTAAAATTACTGAATTTTACTGAAATGAAGGTAAAAAATTTATAATATGTTTACATATATTTACAAACAATGTATGTTTTCTTAATCACTAATTTTAAAATTCCTTACTCATAAACAGAAGTTCTAAATACGGGTAATAATCAAATTCCATTATGTTTAATAATATTCCTTCTCCAGCCACACAAAGATTGATTCATGCATTTACTTTAATATTTTGTGGCTCAAAAGTTATAATTGGCAAGGTAAGACAATTGACTATGTTCTGGACAGCAATTTTGTTGCCTTAACTTATCACTGTAAATATTTAGAGACATGAACTCCGTTTGTCCTCCTACCCCAAGCAGGCCTACTGTTAGGTGAGACTATACAGATCTTTTCTTTTTTAAAGTGATATTCTCACTATCTGATACAGTTTGAATGTGTCCTCACCCAAATCTCATATTGAATTGCCGAACTGCAATCCCCAATGTTGGAGGCTGGGCCTGGTGAGATCATGGGAGGAGTTCTCATGAACAGTTTAGCACCATCCCTTTGCTGCTGTTCTTGTTACAGTGAGTGAGTTATCAGGAGATCTGACTGTGTAAAAGTGTGCAGCACTTCCCTGCTGGCTTTCACTTACTCCTGCTTTCATGATGCGATGATTGGAAGCTTCCTGAGGCCTCCCCAGAAGCAGATGCCAATATACTTTCTATATAACTTGAAGAACTGTGAGCCAGTTAACCCTCTTTTCTTTCCAATTAGCCAGCCTTGGTTATTAATTTATGGCGATTGAAAAACAGACTAATCTTTCCTCTAAGATCCTTCCTTACAACTAAGAATCTACTTAGGCTGAATTGACCCTGCCTTTTTCTTTCTTCCATGTATACAGGTTTTCTTTATGGTGCCCTCTAAATTTCAATGACTGGTTTATACTTCACTATTCCTGGTTAAACTGCATTTAGATTAACACACACACACGCACACACACACACACACACACACACACCCACACACTTCTTTACTTAGTATTAGAACTCTAATGCTCTGCAGCCATCATGTACCTGGTACTTAATAGTTGCTCATTAAAAAGTATGTTCAGTTTTATGTTGAATTTGTGTCACTGAAAACCATCTATCAGAGTATGAATTACACTTTAGGTCAAGTGTGTCCCATCTTTTGGCTTCCTTGGGCTATACTGGATGAAGAAGAATTGTCTTGGGCCACACATAAAATACACTAACGACAGATGATGAGCAAAAACAAAAATAATTGCAAGAAAATACCTCATAAACTTTTAGGAAAGTTTACAAATTTATGTTGGGTTGTGCGTTCAAAGCTATTCTGGGCTGCATGCAGCCACAGGACTTGGGTTGGACAAGCATGCTTTAGATATTCACTTAGTCCATGCTAATGATGGATGAAATAAAATTAATCTTCCAACTTGCAATTTTCTAGAATCCTCATGAAGTTAAAATTCTGTTTCACTTACCAATACCTGACTCTAATACCTAAAAACTAACCATGAGAGGGTAACTAATTAATGCATTAATTTTTCCTGCTGTGGCACTGGAACTGACATTTTAGCAATGCCATCTACTTTTCTCATTTATAATTTGTAAAATATTCTCTTATGATCATCATGTATTTTGTAAATAATAAAATAGTATTTGATTTTATATATAATCAATGACAATAATGGTTATATATATATATATATATATATATATATATATATATAGTACTATATATATTTGACATTTAACAAACCATCATTATGGTTTAAACTGTGTGGCCCAAAAAGTTGTTGAAGTGTTTTCTCTCAGTAAATGTGACCTTAATTGGATATAGTATCCTATCAGATGAAATCATTTGAGTGGTCCCTAATCCAATATGACTGAGTCTATAAAAAGGGGAAATTTAGACAGACATAGACAAACACACAGGGAGAATGCTATGAAGAAAGATACCAGAAAACGCACTTAAAATCCAAAAAATGCAAAATTTCCAGAAAACTACCAGGTATTAAGAAAAAGTCATGGAACAGATTCTCCCTCACATCCCTCAGCAGAAAGCAACCTTGCTGACACTTCGATCATGCATATCTAGCCTCTAGAACGGTGAGATTGTTAATTTCTGCTGTTTAAGCCATCCAGTTTTTGGTGAGCTTTGTAGAGTTTTCATAGAGCTTCATTATAACAGCTCTACAAAATGAATACACCTAAGGACTATTGCTGAAGATTGTCAGAACTTTGGACAATATATCAACAACTAGAGTGACTGACGTGTGAATAGGGTCTTTTGGTAGAAATCCTAAAATTGACCTTCACTGGGAACTTGCAAAGAGAAGAGAAAAGTCCAAGTTGAGGTACAGTCCTATGCAAAAGCAGGCATCCTAGTGAGGATGAAGCCAGGTGGGTTTTTATGATTGGCTTAAACATAGATTGGGATACCATGAAGTAAAGGCAGAGGAAAGAGGATAGACTATCCTAAACCCTCTAATTGTGTTCTTTCATCCTCCTTCACTACGCACCATTTGCTTTTTTATAATGTGATACCTGCCAGAGAGATCATATGGGCAAAGTATCTCTGCTTCTAAATTAGCCCAAAAGTTTAAAAAAAAAAAAAAAAGATTCCTGGTTTGCTTTCCTGTGAAGGTTTAAAATAAAATGTAAAGAACAAGCACAGTGATGATAGAAAGGTTAGACTCAGATTTTATATTTTTACAAAAGGAATTTTTAAAATATATATTGTACATGAAGAGATGTAGCAGGGTACTAATAGCATAGGCCTTTTAAAAATCAATAATTGGTGTTAGTAATAAGAGCTGTGCTGACAACCAGCTGTGAAAGTGGCCTCATTCCTGCAGTGCAAGAGGGAAAGAAACCAGCCGGTGATTACCAACTCCAAGTATTGCTTGCAGTCAAAGCTTCATTAAAAAAATTAGTAAAATACCCTTTTTACCTTAAAATATGTGTCCCAGTATTGAAAGAGGATCTATATAAAGAGTTCAGAAAAGAACTGCTGCAAACTGTTCAAATCAAGAGTATTTCCCAGTTGGGCTACCGGCCTACATTGTGGAACTTACTCTTTAGTAAAAAGCTCTTCTCCTCCCAATTAAGGAAAAAAAGGTTGGGATGCCCACAGGTCTTTGCAGCATGTTTAGCGTGACTTTTAACCCCTCATTTCACCTTCTGTATATGGGTCTTCTTTATACCACCACCTGATACAAGCACAGAATCAAGTCTCTACTGCAAATTAGGCTGTTAGCATTTCTTTCACAATTTTTAAAAGTCAGTGTCGAAATTCATTGTTGGCCCTTGCTGGTCTTCAATGCATGCTGCCTGTGAAAATCCAGCCATTTATTTTTATTCAAATCAAAAGGAGACATTTTTGTTATTAAATAAGTTACTCAGAAACGTACAGCAACAGAGTCCATTTCTTACCAGTGCATTCCTGCAATTCTGATATTCTACATGAATTGTCTTAATGAGGAAATACATCGAACCACTGAATAAGGAATCTTAGATTTTCAGCTTTGACTTTTAGCAACAGCTCACTCACACACGACCTTACAAAATCCCTTAAATCTCCAAGAGCCCATTTCTCATTTTCCTCTGTGCTCCCATGGAGCTGATCCAATGGTTTTTAAGGGAGCTCTGAGCTTGGACAAGCTCTGAAGGGCATGGGGCAAGGCAAGAAATGGGCCCTGTGCTCCCTGCTTATCGTCCTGGAAAATAGGTATGATAATATCAGCCTCACCGGAGTCCCATTGCAATTAATGTTTGGAAAATGTTTTGAAATCCCAGAGTTAAGAAAGGCACTACCAGTGCCAATTATTTAAGGGTCTTATTTCTAAAGCACTATACAAATTGTTTTAAGCCACTTTTTCCAAAAATATATGATAAAAAGGCAATTATACTACTTGCAAGCACAAATTGATATGGTGGTTTTATGGTCTTTTGAAAATTGCCTCAGTAGAGTATCTCTGTGACCTGGAACATCTAGTTAAACGAGGAATCTGAGTTTTGTAGACTCGCCCCAACACTCAAACTCCAAAGAGATGAATCTATGGGAAGGGGACTTTTCCTTGTTGATCTCGAATGCAGTTTCTGTACTTTCCAGAAGGTGATGGTGCTTTGCTTGGCTTTGTTTCGGATCTGAGGAGGGAAGCTGAACAAACAGTGGAAAATGAAGAATGGAAAATAAAAAAAGAAAAGAACCTTGTTTTATATTCTGTTAAGGAAAGAGAAAAGTTTTACAGCCAAAGGCCTTACAGAAGATCTTATAAAATATTCCGGTTTTGAGTTTCAATAACTTTATAATCTTCATATCCAACCAGTTTTTGCTGTGTGAGTATTTCTGAGTCTAACATCCTGGAATTAAAGATAGATTCCAAAGTATTTCTAAACAATGTGTAAAACTGGCATTATTAGAAGTCTTTGAGTATATAGACAAGATGGAAAGTTTAAAATAGGGAAACTAAATTGAGAACAAAGATGTTTCTAAAGATAAATCTATTGCTTGAATTTATTATATAACAACATTTTTTAACTACACAGGATTGCATTTTACTTGATACCAGATACATCGTTGAAGAATTCACCTACACATCCAAGCTATTATACACAACTGGGAATGGACGGTCGATGCTGTTTACAAGGTAAAATGAGTCCTTAAAAATATGTATATCTATTAATACTAAGCTATATATCTTTCAGGTGTCCTTGTAATTTAGCATTCTTTTTCTTTTTGCTTTATTTGCAGTTTATTTAATATTTGAAAATACTTTTTTGTATCAATTAGCAAATTAGCAATTTATCTTGGTGGAAAAACCCCAAAGTTACTGAGTTACAAAGTGAATTGTTCTGCAGCTGCAAAATCAAGTGCCTCAGCTGAGTTAATGCTTTTCATTTCTTTTGCATGTGTCAGCATTAATGGAGGCAAGCTTCTATGAAGCCTTGCGTGTGAAGATGATGCTGAGCAGACTAGATTCAATTCTGTTATATTCAATTCTGTTAAATGCTTTTTGCATTTGGGGGGGATGGATAAGGCACAAAAGGAGACTTTAGGCTGAACTTCAAGCAAAAGTTAATGCTATTCTCTTTTGGGTTCAACCACCCACTTTGCTTAAGGTCACTAGTTGAGGCTAATGCAGCTCAGAGAGGCTGCAGTAAACTTGGCATCTCCTTGATTAGGCTCCCTGCTGATCTAATACACATACTAGCTCACTTGCCAAGTCAAATAACACATTTAGTGAATTGGAAATAAGATTTAAGTGGGCCAGCACAATGCGGCTTGCCCTCTCATCTTTTTACCGAATCCTTCTCTTTGTATGCAAGGCTGTGAAAACTGCTCTTGTTAGAGGACTTAATCTTCATTTTTTTCCTGTAGATTATTTGGAAACAGGTCAATTGAATGTTGGAGCTGCTAACTCCTCCCACTAAAGAAAGAACCCGCTTGTGGCATACTGATTGCATCATTTAAATGAAAGGCTCCTATTATTAAAGAGAAAATACTATAAGGGTCTGTTAGAATTAATAAAAAAAAAAAAATCCTGATAGTAAATGCAGTCCTTTTTAACAATGTGTTTATTTCTTTGTCTTATAGATTCTTTTCTAAAGCGAGCTTTGTATTGACTACTGGTGAGTAATAGGAGGGGATGATCACATCAGTATATCTTCATCTCCCGTGGCTGTTCTGCTGCAGTTAATTCTTAAATACAGTAGGTTATAATAGGGTGACATTTCTATAGTGTCTTTCATAAGAGCAATCTAAAGCATGTCACATAATGTTTGACTTTGAACTATTCAGTTTCTTAGTGACACAAATCTCAGGGTAAATTTATGCCTTCGTGGTTTGTTTCCTTAAAAAATATGAGTCATTGTATTTGTTATAGTTTGAAATTTATCATAGATTCACCATAGATTATCAAGTTAGCCATGCCATAATAATCTGTAACTGTCCTTATCTGTGTGTTAGATGTGCAGGGTTATGATGTGTGTGGACTTTTTATGATCTACTTATCTCTTCTGGTCATATAGATTTATGTGTATCTCTTTTCTGACTAAATCTGAAATCAGAGCTTGCATTCTGAAGAAATAAAACATATCTATGTAAAATCCAAGTACTATTCCCTGATATCTAATAGTTAGAGAAAAATGATCATAATACCCTCCACCAAAATAGATATTCAATTTCAATGACCACTTTTACAAAATAAAATGTTAAATATGTGAAACATATAATGTATGACAAAATTAAGCTAAGTATCTTCAGAATGATTTTTGGAGTTATAATAGACGATTTCAAGGGACAGTGTTTTATTATCTAAAATTTACATATTTGCAACAGTTGTTTCTGAGTGGAAAGGATTTATTTATTAACCCAAAGCAACTAGCTTTTCTATGAAATATGAAATAGGTTATACTGTTTATACTGTGTTTAGTCATTACATTTCACTCCTCAAAATGAGTACCAGATCTCTGTACTGCGTAATTAATATCTTCACAGTTTGTAAAACAATGTTAATTATAATAATATAGAATTGCTCAATTTAATATTCCAATATGGACTTCAATTAGAGGTTGTTGTTCCATCCAGGAGCACTTTGTAAATTCTAGAGACCTACCAAAATCCTAAGTCATTTCTGTATTTGTCATCTCCTCACTATATTATGTCCTTTTCTTTTCCTTGTTTTGGACATCAATGATGTCAAAACTTATCTTTCATAGAAAAAGCAGGAAAATGAAAATGATTACAAATGGCCAAATTATGATTAGACATAAAATTTTTATGAAAAATGACAGACTCCTACAATAGTCTGGTTTTGTTTTTTGTATTGGTAAGAATTATACCATTTTTTTTTTCTTTTTGATGCCTCAGCTACAGATAGATGGCATTTACCCTTAAGGTAAGATTTTACTGCAGTAAGGCATTTTTACCTCATTACGCTTTGTCAGTAGAGAAAATATTTGTGGCATATTTTTGTTCTACTGGTTAGAAAATATATTTCTCCAAGCTCACAATTTTCATTCTGTTTTCTTGTGACTACTTAGAGCAACTTTGGGACGTTAAGACATCAGTGGCAAACACAGATACCTGATTAATAGCTTCAAAGTGCCTGTCACAACTACCCTTTATGATTATCTTTAAAATGTATCTTCTGTTAATGTTCAGATGTTCAAAAGGTAGATGACATTTTACACTTGTACACTAAGAATGTTTAGAAGAGATAATTGTAAATGAAAGAAATATTTAAAAGACAGCAAATTTTATATTTTGGGAAGAAATGACAATTAGTATTTTAGCCATTTCTTTCTCACTAACAAATGTATGCCAAAATACCACCTGTATAATTCTTAGCATCCAAGCAAAACTGTTATTGGCTATATTAGACATATTTTCCTTTCAGTTTCTTAAGTTCTTTGGGCTAATTTTCATAATGTAAGTACAAATAAAAACATAATGCTATGATAAACTTAGAGGATCAAATTGTTTCTCACAGTTTTATTTACATTTGTTGCCATTTCAGACAAACCACTGCAAACTTACCCTCCCCTTTAAATTAATAAACTTAGAGCAATATTAAAGCTAAATTTAATTCCTCACAGTCTCTTCCTTTTTTCCATTCCCAAGAACCACTCTCTTGGTTATAGATTGGAAAGAAGTATTTCAGTTTTATATAGCTGTATAATTTTTTATTCTCCCCAGGGGCAAAGAATGAAGTCATATTTCATAATTAATACATATGGTATTGAGTGTAAGGTAATGACATCAGGAGATGGTGTGTGACCTACATATTCCTAGAAAGAACATGACCCAATAAGAGTATATATATTTTTAAATGATTATGGGTCCCTAGCAGCAAAAGAGCCAAAACCTAGAATTGCAATCTCTCAATTGCAAATTCATAAGAGCAAGTGAGAATTCCCTGGTACTACTCCCAACCTTAACTAGCTAGTATGGGCAAGCAGAACAAAAAATTGCTAAAGATAGTGTTGTACAATATATGTAGATTACTGGGAAAAATGGTAGCCCCTACCAACCGTCAATATGGTTACTAATAATCCAGAAGATAATGTGTTATTAAAAATAGGTACTGAATCATAGGGTTAACTGTTGTTTAAGTATTCTAGCTATGATAATAATGTAATTCGTTCAATTTGCATAAAGTCAAAAGTGATAATGGTAAAATTCTTATGTCTGGAATAACTTTCCAGCTCTATAACTAACTCTTTTAATGACCTTGAAAGTTACATAGAATAAAAATGTAGGCAAAAACACTTTAAACTAATTCTTTTATCTTACCATTAAGTTGGTAACATAGCACGTATTTTGATAAATATAAAATTCCCTTTTCACATTGAACTGCTTAATTGTATCCCAAAATTGCCAAATGGGCATTTTCTTAAGTACAGAAATGTTTTATTTTCATTGTAAAGATTTGCTTTTATTTCAAATACATGAGTGAGTGACAAACTTTAGAGTCAAATAACTAAAAACAGCAAGTAAGAATTAGTCATAGCATTTTTAAAAGAAATAGATTAAAATTTGTTTATAAAGATTTTTAAAAAGTTAAGTATTGTTTCAAACTTTACTCTTTTATTTTACTAACCACTGTGAATATTATTATGATTTAGATACTAAAGTTTTTCCTCACATTAAGTTATTCAAGTAAACATGTCTAGAGCAAAAACTGCTGGACTGCAGTGACCATGTCTTACTTACTTGTTTTTTTCTTAATCTACACTCATCTATAGTAAGTGACTCGTCTCTAGGAGATCATAAATAAGTACCATTGATAGGATGGAATAAAAGTGCCCTAATTGGGTACACACAGTTTGCTTTAAAACTGATCACAATTACACACCTGGAAGAAGAAGAAGCACACACAAAAAAACTGTACTACATCTTATAATTCGAAATAAAAGCCCACCAAATGATTAGATTGGTCAAAAAAATTGCTTATAGTCAGTTTAAAACTAAAAAAAAATATTTTTCATAAATAATTGTTAAACTGAATACATTTTACCAAAACCATTGAATTTTTTAGTTATGCATGGAAGATTTCTGTCCAAAAAGTTTTGCTCTTTGAGAAGTAATATTACTTCTTAAAAACCAGGGCTAAGAAATACATATCATATATAAAGAGTATTAAATAACATCACAACCCGCAAATAATATTCCGAGCAGCAAATAATCATTTTTTGTCTACTTCTAGGAAAACTCCTGAAACTCCTCTTCTTCTAAGAGAACTCTTGAAAGTTCTTTCTTTCCAGGAGAATCTAGGTTGTTTATTTATCAAGCCTTCTAAAAAAGGAAGTAACAGGTATGTTATGTTTCTGTTTCAATATATCAGAATAGAGAATTGGGCATGCTTCCTTCTGCATTCAATTACACTTCTGAAATGAACCTTGACATCTAAAAATGTTCTAACTACTCAAATATCAGTTTGAAATGCACATATTCCATCACTCCCATGATCCAACTTTACAATTATCTGTTTTATGGAAGATGATGCCAAAAATATGTATTGTATTGATAGATCTACTTTAAGACAAACTATATACCACAGTCATTTTTGTCAAACAGAATAACTGGCTAAAACCTGGTAACGGCTAAAATGAATATGGCATAGACAGCAGTAGAATTATAATTCTATGCAAAGGAATGACCTTCTTTACTCACTAATGGAAATATTTTATGGGATAACACTTTACCCTATTATAAATGCACTTCTTTCTTTCCTCCCTCTCCATCTATTCATATATGGGAAGTACACATGCTATCAACAATATGAACTCTTTTCAATTTACAACACTGTAAAAATGTTCCTGCATTTCTTATTATCTGAGTTGATGGACTAATTAGAAACAGTCAAGGTTATATCTAGGTGTGCCAATAAAAGATGTGTCTAATTGGCCCTGAGACTGAAGATAATTCAATTACAAATCTTTTCCATTTGATTCATTCTTTTCTTCCTTAGAAGGGATTATGTTGATGGGATTCAGGTAATGGAACTTGGTGGCTTAGGAGAAGCATTAAAACATCCTTCCAGCTTTCAACTAATGTGATTAAGTTTTATGAAGTTTGTTTTTCTTCTTAAAATCTTACTGAGGTCAAGTGCTCATGTGATTCTCTTAGAGCAGGGTTGAGAAGTTGGGTGAGTTGAAGAGGTGTTACTAATCTCTTAAAATGTGCTCATTAAAGTTCTAAAAAGATTTGAAATATTCATTTCCCCATATCACAATACCTAATTTAATCAATGAAAATACATAATTCTTCTCAATTAAGTATTCGTTATAGACCTTGGACTGAAACACTTCTGTATAATACCCACAGAGTACATGTGTAGGGAAATTAATGAGCAAAAGATGATAAAAAATAAACGTAGTTTAAAACTAAGTTAAAATAATCTTTGTGTTGTCAATAACCTAAACTTTTTATCTAGTTATTGACTGAGCCAACAAAAATAAAACATGTTATTTTCTCTTTCTTCTAAAGAAAGGCAAGCAGCAAATACTTAACATTATATTTAATTTCACACTGGCATTTAAAATTTGACAGAAATATTAAGCAATCTATGGTGTCCAGTGTTTTCATTTTTATGTGCAAAGAGCTTGAATTGCACGGTATCTTCTTTCCCCTTGAAAGATGAAAAAACAATGTATTAGGTTACAACTGGAACATTTTAAGATTTAGAATCAGAAATTAAATGTATCATGACACGATAGGTGGAGTTTAATGTACACCCTATCAGTGTGGGTCAGTGACCTGGAACGTTTTCAGGATTAGTATGAATAAAAATATTCCCTTCTATTTTCTCTTCATATAGGAATCTATTTTAGTATATCTCCCAGTAGGTCAAAGACTCTTTCCAGTGATTCTAAATAGAAAAGAATTTCAGAAATCAAATTATATTAATGAAAAACTCAGTACAGAAAGTTATAAGAAATGTGTTATATTTACATATGTGCATTGATATATATCTATAATTATATATATTAAAAATATGTATCATATCACTTAAGAATCTATGGTTATGTTTCCACATACTATTTTCCAAAATTAATAGATTTTTTTAAAAGACAAAAGCAATAGCCTATAGCTGGATGTACTTGTAAAATTCTTAACTGAGACATATGCTATAGATAAATCTGAAAGCAAGTATGAATACATTCCATGACAATATTTAAGTACTGGCAGTATTTGTAGGGATGTTCAGTCTTCTGATTTATATTACACATATTTTGTATATGATCGCTAGAAATTTTATTAAACCAATCATTCCTGGAGCTTGATAATTACCTTTGAGTGAAAGAAGGTACATGTCTCAGTGGAATCTCTCTCTTGCCTTAGAGGAAATATTAATTGGAGTCAATTTTCGATTATATAAAAAATGTTGTGAAATTTTCTCATCTGAAAATCCCTTATCCTTTTAATGGAGAACATTCTAATAGTTTGCCACCACTAGGCAACACATTAACTACCTCAGTGTGGCATCAGCCTACAAAGTTTGTAAACAGATTTACACTTGAAAATACAAGAATGGTAAAATAATAATTTTTGTAATATAATTTAGAAGTTGCCTTTTCTATTTCTTTAAATTCCAAAAAGAAAACAAAAGTTATTTTTCTGTTAACTTGGAGAGGATTTTCAGTGGTTGATTCATTTATAAGGCCAATTTTTCAACTTCCACTGATACTTGTAGGAAAAGCAACAATTACTATAACTTTGACTTTGATCTTCTTTAGATTGTGACACATTTAATGCTATTAGCAAAATGTTATATTACCTCACTAGCAAGGATAACCATTGAATACACAGGAAAAAGAAAAAATAGTTAATATTTTTCAGCCACATAAACTACCTAAATATTTAACAAAATTAGTGGTTTTCAGATGTCTGGTAATTGATAATCCCAATTCTTGCAATGTCCCTCATATTATATGAAATAACTGAACTTCTTTCTTCAAATACCAACAACAAAAAAATCTTCCTCAGTATTTACATAATTTAAACTAAAGCCTATTGTGGACAAGTGAGATATGTGTCTCACTGACATTTGCTTTGGAATTGGGCACTGTAGGGTTGATGCCCTGGAGGATCGTCCAGCCTGCTGTAACTGACATATAACTCACCATTTGACCACCCTTGTATTTGCTTGAGATTTCACATTAGTCCTGTGGTTTTTGCTTTGCAAAGCTGTAGAACAGCTGCTTTTCAAAAGAACATATGCTAAGGACATGGTAACTAAGTTCAGCCTTTACGAAAAACTTGAGGAATTCTTTGAGAAAAATAAGCTAAATGACAGTATTAATCTTGGAGTCACCTCTGGAATATTCACTGTCATATGGATCAAAGAGTTCAGTGCATGGATGCTTAACTTGGCTTTTTATTTGCCCCAGCAGAAAACTCGTGTGTTTTCAATGTTGCTAGTGCTAAAGTAAAAAGAAAATTTGAATCTTCACTGTCATGTATAACATAAGAAAAAAAAAAACAGTTTATATCATTTTCTAGGGCATGTATTTTGCATTAATTTCTTCGATTTTGACAATCTATCTTTTAGGATTCTTTATCTTTTTGGTGATAGTCGCACTTTAGTAACATAAGTGGAGAAGAAGACCCTGCTGTAGGGAATGGTCTTGGAATGAACATAGTTGGAGTTCTTGAATTGTGCTTCGTGGTACTGGTACTGATTTTATTATTCAGCATGATGTTGTCTTTTGTACACATAAATCTTTACTTTGACATTGTTGTTAATGAGGAAGCTTGAAAATAAAAGGAATTACGTGTTTTCGACAGTAAATTGTTAGAATCTCTTCCCCACTTATTGGATGTAACTTTTGTTTGCAGAGCCTGTCACTGTTGACACATTTACCTCCACATCTCATTGACTAGCTGAGTACCTTTTCATAAACACGGTATTCTGTTCCCAGTAGTAAGCTCTTAGACATACAGTAGGTTATCGGACACATGATTTTTTTGAAGCTAATATCTAGGAGTAATTTTCTGATGGTGACTGAATCTTATTTTGCATTCACAAGTCGAAGAATCTTATCAATATCATTTTTCCTTGCTCTGTGAGATATTAAGTATGAAAACATGAAGGCATATGGACTCTATGCAAATACTGAGACGGGAGATATAATGAATGTTCACTGTCATTCAAGTGACCTGGATGCTGTCTCTATATGGGAATTCCTTCTCAGGCTTTCTTGGGAGATTCTGTTTTTCAAATCTTGAATCCTGAGAATTATCAATTGAGAAATTAAAAAAAAACAAATATTATAATTCTCTGTGAGAATTAAAGCCTAAATATCATCACAGAGATGTTACTGGTTTGAAGGAATCCATTGGCACTGAGTTAAAAGCAAAAGCAAGAGACCTTGACAGTCAGTCAAAAGTTGAAGCTGACGTTTCCTGGAATGAGGACAAGAACACATAGACAAGAAGCAGTCACAATCTAATTAGTCAATCTTACTTGTGGTTATAGCCATGATAAAAATGCTGGCTGCTTACAAGGAGTCATTTTAAAAACATAAATAAATATTAATAAGTTAATACATATTATATACTTTATGCAAATACTATGAATAGTGTTCCAAGAAACAATTTGACTTGGGAGTAAAATAAATCATTAAATTGAAATCTACACCTGTACTGCTGTTAACCTTGGTAGGAAATACAACTGTTTAATTTTTTTAAAATACTACCTGATCTGGTTTGGCCTTGTGCCCCCACCCAAATTTCATCTTGAATTGTAGCTCCCATGATACCCACATGTTGTGAGAGGGACCTGGTGGGAGGTAATTGAATCATGGGTGTAGGTTCTTCCTGTGCTTTTCTGGAGATAGTGAATAAGTTTTGTGAGATCTGATGGTTCAATATAGAGCAATTCCACTGCACTTACTCTCTTGCCTGACACCATGTAAGAGGTGCCTTTGCTCCTCCTTTGCCTTCTGCTGTGATTGTGAGGCCTCCCCAGTCATGTGGAACTGTGAGTTCATTAAGCCTGTTTGTCTTTATAAATTTCCCAGTCTTGGGTATGTCTTTATTAGCAGCATGAGAACAGATTAATATACTTACTACCCAATGGTACACACTGGTAATTTTCAGTGTTTCAGTATTTGCTATAGGTTGTGTTTCTTTGAAATATTTTAACAAAAGAAATACAAAGAAAAGAAGACAAGAATGCTATAGAATCTCCAAGGTGAAATCCAAAACTGATCTAAAATCTAAGTTGGTAAAAGTATATTTATTCTAATATTAAAATCAAATCAGAGCATGTTTTCATTTAAAGAGATTATATTCAATAACATATGCCCTAATGCCCAAGTTGAAAATGCTTTTGGAAGCATTTATAACTGTTATATCAATGTAAATAACAAAATACAATATATTTCTATATCTAGAGTATTTATCATATAACATATATTAAGACTTCTAGGTAGAGAATAAGTACTTGTGTGTTTTACCCATACTTTGCATGTTTAAAAATTACTTTTAAGTATTATAACTCAGAAATATTAAATATTTGAATTATTTTCAATGTTTTATTTGGCATTGATTTCACATCAATGTTTCCTTCTTTATTCTTACCTATTATCAAATACCTACCACATATATCTATATATAATTTTAACATTATTGGAATACCTAATCATGTCACAACATACTGATACATAATAACAAAATGTGCATTTATTATACATTATTTCATTTTATTAAAAACTTCCGCAACTTCTAGTATAATTCTGTCATGTAAAAAGTTTGTACTACTATTTCGTTCAATCATTAATACTTAAAAACATGTTTAAAAAGTGTTATGAAAAACAAAGAATAACGTGATCTCATCATTCCCAAGAATTTTTAAGAATCCCAATTTCTTGTTCCAGAATACCAAAGGTTAATATTAGTTGGAAATTATAAATACTAGGCCTGGAAGAGTTCCAGAATTTTGTTTGTGACCTTGTCATGTTCTTTAAGGTAAAACATAACTCAAAACTGTTGGTAGTCAAACAAGGCCAGAGGCTGTGTACAGTGACCATAGGTGAATCTTTCTGCTTTCTGGTTGGAAGGCTCTGAGTGTACATGTTGATTTCCAGTTTAATTCTGCTTTAAGATGCTTTCCTTCAGTTACCTCCGTGAGGGTCTCCTCTTTACTTGAGTTGTGTATTTCTTTATTACTGGTGTACTATTTGATGTGACCTGTGAAAATATTTCAACCTAATACCAGTTATGATTATCTATTTGGTTTTCTGGTTGCAGACAATCAAATAATGTAAGGTTGTAATCCAAAGTTGCATGACATTTATGTAAATGTATACTAAGTTCATATTATTATTCATACAGGCTTGAGTCCCACTTCACATAGAAAATAATTATCAGGGGTTGAAAATTTCTCTCTAAGCATTTGTAGATCTACTTTTAAAGAACTGATTGCAAAATTGTGTATTTCATTAAATAAAAGTTATTTACTATCATTTTGGAAATTTTAAAGCTTCCAAAAAGTGTACTTCAATCAGAGAGGGCAATGGAGTAACCATTTTTTAATAGACCATTTGATGGTACATTTATAATTCTGAATTTAACATGTTTTTAAATGTAAAATTTGTCTAGTTTGTCTAGTTTACTTCAAAGAATCAATCTCCATTTGAACTCTTTATGTTTACATCACAAAATATTAAATAATATATCTAGGACAATTTTAATGATGATCTAATGACTTTATGGGAGAGTTAAACCTACTTAATAATTTTGAGAAAATTATGCAAGACAATGTATCTGCTTTATATTTCTCATTAGAAGTTGTCCTACACCAAAATATGTGTTTGTATTTGAATAAAATAATGCGTATTAAAGTCCTTTATAACCCATAAAATTTACGTCACAACAAATGTACTATGATATCTTTTTCGAGTTAGAATGTGTTCCCCTTTTGTTAAGATTGGAATTTGCTCGCATTTCAACTTGAAAAATTTGAGATATCACTCTATTCCTGGCTCACACCTTCCACTCCTCATCCCACCCCACTGCCCCAAAAAGCAAAACCAAAAACTAGCGATGTTGTGTTTAGTTTATCAGTTTTAAAATTATTATTCTTGGCCATTTTCTAGACAAAAAGGTCCATTCCAAAACGGGCCTGTCTTTGGAAAGGTGCACTCTGAAATGCAGAGGATTGAGCATGATAAGGAAATCTAGAGACTAGTGAAATTCTGGATTCTACTATACTTTACCTCTTAATGAGTATATGTTACTTTGTCAATGGAAGAAGTTAGAGGAAAGATCTGTCAGATATTACTAGACAAGAAGCAATGCCAATGTAAGTAGCCTTAAAGAAATTCCAAGTTAAGGAATACCAACGTTACTTTGATAAATATATTCCAAATCAACATTTAAATTTAAATCCAAATAATGATTCCTTTAAAAGCATACCTCTAAATAGAAAAAGCATCACTGAGTAATATAAACAAGTAAGTGTGAAACACATCTTATAAGCAAACTATGGTTTTCTATGATCTAGTTGTGATAATCCAATGACTACAGGATTAAATCACACAACTCTTACCGTTATGTGTGAAATACTTCTCACTTCAACGCAGGGCTGTCTTAGGCCAAACCATCATGTATTAAGTCAGCTATCATCTTCCTACAAACTCAAAATGCGCACCCCATGTAATCTGTTCTGTGAGTCTGCCCTCTGTATTTCAAGGCCTTCATCCATTCCGTTCATCAATTACCTTAGATTTGAGGTATTTGAGGTAGTGGTACAGATGCTTTTAGGTTCTAATGAGGGGTTATCTAGTAGACGGCAGAGAACTATTCAAACCCTCACAAAAAAAGTTTCTGCAAACCAGGAGTTGGCAAGCTACATTCCGAGGGTCGAATTTAACCTACCATCTATTTTTGTAAATAATTTTTTTTTGGTACTATAAACATGTCCACTTATTAACATATTGCTGATGTCTGCTTTAGAGATAGTATGACCTTCAAAACCTAAAATCTTTATTCTCTAGGCCTTTACAAAGCAGTTTCCAGATACTTATCTAAAGCTATGTTTTCAAATGTTAGTGGACATCAGAACAAGATTAAAGGCTTAATAAAAGCAATTGGCATGTCCCCATTGCACAGTTTCTGATTAAGTAGACCTTGATCTAGATTCAAGAAGTTACAGTGCTAACAAGTTTCCAGGTGAAGCTGATGCTGTTGATTAGTGGACCCTGCTCTGAAAACAAGTGTTCTAAACTACAGAGGTACGCTCATCTTGTTAAGAAGCTTTCACAGTGGTATCTGCAATATAAGCCAGTAGGAGATAGGCTTTAAGAAGCAGATGGACATGCTCTTGCTCTAAGTAGAATTTTCTCTGCATTCAAGCATGAGTAAATAGCAATACTAAGAGAAATCTGAAACGCAGATTTTAAGAATTAAATGTTCTCCATTCAATTAATATTTAGTTTTTTAACTTATACTTAATCTATAATAAATGCAATATATTATACTGTGCATAATTTTAAAATTTATAATATGATTATACATTTTTTAGCACTAAAACCCTTCAAGGTATGTCTGCATCCATTTAATGACAGGAAAAGGAAGAAAATGCAATTTGCCAAACTGAAGTTAAGTGGCTTTCCTAGTTATTTAATTGAGGACTCTAATTTGAATTTTTTGACTTTTAGTCCAGCACTCTTCTTAATAAGATTCTTTCTCTCAAAACAAATTGCCTTTATTTGTAAAACCAGACTTATAAATATACAGCTGTTCCACTTTTCTTAAAAATTACTGCATGTGAGTTAAGATAGTGCTGGGTATTCCAACTTTAAGTGCTGAAGATGTTAATAGGCAACAAATATGAGTCTGGAACAAACTACTGCCCAAGCAGAAAAAGAAAGAAAGTCAAAATGTGAATTTGTGGCGGTTGTGGTCAATAAAAATGTGGCTTCCTATACTATGATATACAGTTCTGACCAATGGTCTATCATTATGATAGAAGCATCCTTTTGCTGGATATTCACCAAGAGTCATTAGGCAAAAGCAATTGTGGAAGTAGTGGTAAGATGCTCACCTTGGTTAATGATTTGGAAAAAAGCTCTAGAGATTTAAAAGTGGGTGCAGTATATCCGTTTCTTTTACTGACTTTGATGCACTATTGGAAATTGAAACCACTTCAAATGAATAAAAACCAGTCTATTAAAGCATAATGGAGAAAAAAGGCTTGGGTGAGATTAATATTTAAAGTACTCACAGCTGATAAGTAGCTTAAAATATAATAGTAGTACATGGGTCTCAGCATCTTTCTTTAGTTTATTTTGTAGATTACAAGTGTTCACCTTCATGACACTATCTTAAGGTAATAAGTGTGAAATAAAATTATATTATGGATTCTCCCGTTAATATGTTTTGATTCTTATAGATTTGTTAAGAGATCTTCATATTAGTAGGGACTTTTGCCTTGTGATAGCTTGCAAGGAAGAATGAAGATAAGATAAAATTTTATAATTTTTCTAAGCTTGACTTAGTAATGAAGTGAATAATTATAAACTGAGGGGAATAAATTATATTTTCAATTCTTATGTTGTATATATTTATTAGTTTTCTAAAAATACAAATGAAGGAAATTTTTGTTCCATTGATTTGTTCCTATTAATACTTTTTATTTGCTTTAAGTACATGATAAAATTATACAGTATTATACTAACTTATTTAGTATTGGAATATGAGTAAGGCCACAGAATGAAGGGCAAAACCCTGGGTTCTCCTGGTTTTTCTGTGGTCTGAGAATATGACCTTAGATATTATTTGATATCTGCCGTTTCCTTTCGCAACAAAGTCCTGTGATTATGTGATGTGCTTCTATAAGCAAGTTAATTCTTCATGTGCTGAGATTAAATTTGTAGCAATTTTTCTAGGTTTGTCTTGTGGTTTGTTGTTAATATAAAGAGATAACCGTTAACTTTCACCAGAGTAGCTCACAATTTTGCTACCAACTGCCTGAAGTTAACTTCATACTGTCAGTGAGTAATCTTTAGGCAGACTTAAAACTGTGAACCTGATGTCACAGAAAGATCAATATACCAAGATATGCTTAAATATGCATAAAGGTACATTCCAAATATGCCATGTCATTAGAATAATGGAGACCATCAGCAGTCACTTCATGACCCCCATGATTCCAAAATTTACCATGAGACATTTAGAAATATATGACCTTTCAATCCTTCTTCAGGTTCCTTCTGTAGGTAATGAGCACTCTTAGGCCTAGAGGCAATCAATTTTGAAGCCTGAACTGCAATTACATAAATATAACTGTTAATGAAATATGTCATTACTTTTCTCTTTTAAAACCTAGAAACAGAAATTATTTTGTGTTGACGTTTAAATATTAATCACTGATGAAAAATTACTAACATTACTTTTTAAGTTAGTGTCATAAAGTATAAAAATGATTTATTTTTCTTCATTATTTTTATTTTATTCATGTATTTTTAAAAAATTTATTAGAAAACATGCTTTGGTTTTGTTTTAGGTTTCAAATATACTCAAAGGTGGACTGATTGTATTGCTTGAAATATTCTAACTTTGTAAAATCTTACCATATGTAAATATTAGAAGCCTCTGTATCATAATGGCCACTTGCAGTATGTTGGAACCTTAAGGAATTCACTTTTGTCCTATTCCTCTTGGGCTGCATATTCCTACTTTTGCCTCTGTGTTTCTCTGTGTTGCCCTGATCCTAATGTGAGTCTGGGATGCCTTTCCTTTTATATCCCAGAGTAATCATAAGCACAGGCTGATGCATGTAGCAGAATTTTAATAAAGGCTTGACAGTAGAGAGAAAGATTTCCTTCAGCAAAATAATTATTAAATAAAATACTGAACAGCCCCATGTCTCTTGTAAACTGCTTACCATTGATCACTTCTCGGGGATCTCCCCCTCTTCTTCACATTCTCTCTCTTTTTCTCCCTCTTCCCAGACCTCTCCATTATTTCTGTATCTTTCTCAGATTACGGCATATGGTCAAGATTTATGTTAAGGATTGACAGAGAGAAAAGAAATAGTGGAAGCAACCTAGGCACTTTGTCAGTCTGCTTTATAAAAAACTGCAACATCATTCAGGAAACTGGTAGCTCAACTGGGCAAACCCTCAGGACTGGGCCGCCACTGAGCCGTCCTCTGGGGAGGCGACCATACCAGCCACTCAGCTACTCTCAATGTTTCCTTCTCTAGGGCCTGGTTCTGCTCCGACTCTGCTACCAACTGATCTCTCCTTTTTCTTTTCTGGCTCATGATTTCTACCTCGTGCTTCTTCCTGACTTCTCTAAAGAGTTTTCTTTTTAAAATTTTTACTCCCCCTTGTGAATCTCAGTTTCATACTCCTACGAAAGAAAGGTCTGATTAACTCAATCATTTACTCTTAATGTATAGTGCATTCTTCTTTGGTAGAATTTTTTTTTTTTTCATGGTTGCTTGATAGGCTTTTTTCTTCCTCCTGTCTGGCACTTGGTCTGCATGTGGATGAGATATGATACTAGGCACATTCAGTGAAGTAGTAATATGTTACAAAATGTTACAATGTGTGCAAATGCCTTTGGATATTTGGCTAAAGAGGCAGTGACTGAGATGTTACTCTGCACTTTCTGGATCTTCTTCCACTGGAGAATATTATTGGATTGTTCAATCATATGTCAGCTTAACGTACATAAATTTAGACTCTTCACTCTAATCACTAATACTTAGAAGAAATTATACATTCATAGGATGTAATCCTTTTTCAGTTTTGAAGAGATAGTTTAAAAATGTTATGATTTTGCAAGTAGTAGCATAAGAGATTTTTATTCAAATTTACTAATTGTATAATTTGCTATATTTCAGCATACAGTTACTTCTTCCTTCCTTAATATCATTTTCAAAGGTACTGTCTTAGAATTGTCTTTAGAAAAATACTTTGTTGTATATAAAGTAGTCTTAGTAAAAATGAACTAAGATTTTAAAACAAAGATTTAACTAGCTAAATCTCATAAATAAAAATATTGATTCTCACAATTAGAATAATCAATCAGCCCACCGATTGAAGAAATTCTTGCATTTTCCGGGGAACATGGAGTCCAGGAACAGGCTTGAAACTTCCATCCCTAGGTAAACTTGATTAGATCAAGAATACCTCCCCACAGGACTTCTAATTATGTAGACATGTAGTTCTTTGAAATTGAACATGTTATAGAATACATACAGAGATTTCTATTTAACATCAAGCCTATATAATCTTTTTTTATATTTTTAAAAGTTCTGATTTTTTTCACTGCTTTAACAGTCCTATGAAAAACGTGCATTTTTTTTTCCCCAGCTGTTAAGAAAACAAAGCGTATTTTTTGTTTTTGTTCTGACTCCCCCTTCCTGTAAGGAAAACCAGGCAAGGAATATAACCCTAAGAATTAATTGATAAAAAGCCATGCCATAAGTCACCGCTCATTTTAGCAAAAAGTTAGAGATGATTTGACAGTAAGACCAAAACTAAAAGGCTAGTAAAGCATATGTTTTAAAGATCACTTAGAAAGAAAAAGAAGTAAATTTACTCAGCGTGTGGTTCAAAAATGTTGCCAACTGCATCTGGTGATCTTTTACCAAATTCCTACTCTATTATAAAAAATTACTTGCAGTTGATCATGCTCACTTGTTTAGAAATGTTCCCTTGATTCCTGAGTTATCCTTGGAAACTTACTCTTGAACAAATTGCTTGTTCTGCTGACCAGATTTTATACTTTTCATGTTATATTTAATCCAAAAGAAGCACCTTTTACCCTCATTTACCTCCTTATAATACAGCTTTTCATCAGCCACATGAAAGGTATTCTCCTGGTCCTTCACTTGAATGTGAGTTTAGTATCAGAAGGGAAAAGTACTTGTGTTTTTCATAATGTGCACCTCATTTGTCACACGTAGAGATGATAATTCATTCTTTATTTCTCCAATTGGGGACTTTAAAAGTCAGGATTATGCTTTGTCTCCTTGCTCCTTTGTTTCCTGGAATTCTTAAGCACCTCCAGAAGAAAATTGGGTCGCTTGTTAGATTGAGTTGAAGAGCCTTAGGGATCCATTTTTCAAGGAAGTCTATTGGGTCTGCCTCTTCCACCGCTTCAGGCAGTCCAGTAATTCTGACATTCTAGTTCAAGGCAGTATCTTAAAACGATTCTCTCTCTCACAGCACTGTATATCTCTCATTCTAAACTACCGCTTTACCATTAGATTAAGTTTAAGTGTCTGGGAGCACTATTTGATGCTCTACATTTCTTGCTTTAAAATCAAGGTTTACTGCTTCTTAATTTTAATTTTAAAAAGAAAAGGAGAGGAAACAAACGTCAAAATAAAAACCAGCAAAATGTCACAGATCTCATAGGCAATATATTTTTATTCTCTCCAAAGATTAGTTCTTTTCCAAAGAAGCTTCCTTAAAAATATTTGACAATGGTGTATTTCTGTCCTTGCCCCTTACACTTGCCTCCTGTAGTTCGAAATGATTCATTTACCAAATATTTCCCTTAAATATTGGTATTCATAAACATTTTTCTACAGAATAATTTATACGTTATTCATTTGGCCTTTAAGCATTTAAGCTCCATATTCAGTAGAAATACTTAGGGTGGCATTAATGCGCTATAATAGATACATCTTTTGGTTGGCTCCTCCTCTTCTCCTCTTTCACCTCCATTTGCAGTTTTTAGATAGATGGTCATAAAGGTCAATTTTCCCAGCCACAAGAATCTTTGCTTTATTACCATTTTTTAAAGAATGTATTATCATGATCTATTTTTACTTATATGGCTTCTTTGCATTAATTAATCTACTTCAAAATAAGGTTATTTTACCTGATGATATAAATGTGCTTTAATCACCTGAACAGAACTATAGTCAGATCTTTGAATCACTATGGATTAAAACATCATTTCACAGCCAAACAGAAACATGTTCCCAATCACTGCTCTTGAATTATTGTTATGTAGCTTGAGGCTTGTATTAAAATCACTGAATAATTGCAATCAGATTATTATAATCAAGTACAGGAACAGTAATTACAGGTTACAGTCACTTTAAGCTGCCCTGGAAGTCCTATATTCTGATCATATGCATATTAAAAGTTTATGTTAGTGATAAAATTAATGAACAGGATTGTAAGCACTTGTCTGTAGGAAAGATGTCACATATCTTACTGTATAGGGAGTTATGCTTTCACATCAAGGACAACTGTGCCTACATTATTTTTTCTGTTGTTGTTAGATTATAGAGAAAATAAATCAAATCCAGTTTTTCCAATCTCAGAATGGTTGTTCTAGCATCCAACTTTAATAAATTTACCACATTTTCTTATGGCGATTGTTATTTTGAGCTCATTATTCATTTTATTGGTTTAAAAATACAACAACTATGTGAATTTTTTTAATGTGGAAAGAAATTATGTTACCAATAAAACTATGCATAATCCATTAAGTCATTAGTAAAAGGGAGAAGTTCCCCCTCGCCAATTCCCTGAGATTAAAACCAAGAAAAAAACGATCTTTTTAAAATCAGGTTATCTTGTTTTAAAGAGATGTAAAATGAAAAGGTATTCTGTATTTGCTGAAGTAGTGTATTAAAGGCAGTCTTTTCTGATGAAAAGACCAATCCTATTTTAACTTTAATAACCTTGTTCTTTGATTCAAACAATGAATATGGCATATGAGATATGAATTGTATTTTGATAGTTGGGTTCTAAAATTAGAACTTGAAACCAAAAGGAGCTGTAGAGCCCTAGGGGTCCAATCACAGGGAAATGGCTCCTGCACACATGTGCCAGCCATTGAATCATTTTATTACATTTTCTGATTCACAGCGGAAATGGGGACAAGAGTGTACATACGACCACAGAATGTAAGCAGAAAATACAGAGTATGTGATTGGGCAGGGAGGTTAAAGGGGGAAGACATGAAAAGGGTAAATGTGTAAGGTGACTTCCAAGGAATTTCACTCTGGTTCTTTATCCAGATGTATTGCTGAGGATAACTGTACAGCACCAAATGAGAATAAATAGGAAATGACATTTTTTATGAGCAAGATAGACCCGCAGACGAGGAGAAGGATCCTGTGCCAGGTTCACAGACTTTCTACACTCTGACAGACAACATAAGCCAGATAAAAGGCCAACCAAACACCCAGATGCTATTGCTGGAAAATTACGTACTGGAACTCAGCATCTGGGTTTCACCACTGCCAAGTTCACCCCATGGGTGCCCATGGTGCTTGGCTCAGATACTGGGCCAGACAGAAGGGGGGTGGACATCATGGAACAAGCAGATCACCATAATGAAGAAGAAGAAGATAGAAAGCCAAGTACATAATAAAATAGCATGAACCTGCCAATATGGTTTCAAATACATGAAACCACACTTTTATATTCCAAACATAATGCTGAGTGCAAGTTTTTCCTCTTTGGGATAGAGATGATTTAACAGCCATTAATGGTAAGCCTGTGGTTACACTCTCTTACCACCTGAAAGATGTTAGTCATAAAAGAAATTATAATTATAATTAGACAATGGATTGCAATGCCCTACCTTTACATCCAGTTAAAAATACCTAGGAGGGTAGCTAAACAGAATGAGGAGAAGCATTTGGTATAAGAAGCCTGTATCAATAGGGTAAAAATGCACCAAGTCAATATATAAAACAGCATGAAAAATCCAAGATGGCAACAGGGTAATGAAGTGAGTATTACAACCTCCTCTGATTTCACCTCAGGGTACTAAATCCCTTTCAATTTATAGGAAACCTGCACTTCACTGTAGATTAAGGAATTTGTAGCAATATAGAGATATGATGAGAGAATATGATGAGAATATTCTTCCCAGGATTATGAGCTTGCTAGGCAGTTTTTAATGAACAATCAAAGAACATAAACAAGTGAATATTTTTCTAATCAGCATGTTTATTTTCATTATATATTCTTTTTTTCTCTGATTTAGTGTTTTGTTTTCCACTTTCAGAAATATCTTAGAAATATTTTCTATATTTATTTATTTTAAGACTACTTTTGACTGAAAAAGTCTATTTTGATGCATTTACAGCTCAGTAGGTAGGCTAGGGCATCATGTTATTACATTTGTATTTTTAAATATTCTATTTTTAGGAAACTAAGCTATTATCATTCAAAAATATGGAGCAATAAATGAGATGGAATAGTGTATTTGCTTCTATATCTAACTGGGGGAAAATTTTTCATTACACTTCTAATCATACTGGGCATTTTTGCATATTATTTGTTATTTATGATTTTCTGAAATTTTTTTGCAAAATAATTATGTGCCTCTCCACTTCTACTTATTTCAATGCATTACATTTAAATAATTGCTTTTAAATAGATTCATGTCTCTGATTTTTTTTTAAACTTTAAAAAATTTGTATGATTATGTGTAAAGGGAGGAACATAAACATATGCTACTTAAAAGGTAGCATATCTCAGGTTATTCAGTAACTATGTTTTTCCATAACACCAGGTATTCAGATTATAATTTAAACAACAATATTGACAAATCAATACTCTTCTTATTTGCTCCCATGGCTATCATACTGCTTTGCAAGTGTTGGCTTAGGCCAATAATACTCTACAAGGGAAAGGATTACATATTTAATTTTCGTCATTGTATTTCGACTGCTTAGCACCATGCCACTGAGCCCCACACATAGTAGGAGCTCCCTAAATTTTGGATGAATGAATAAATATATCAGTGAATCTTTTAAGGATAAACACAATTGCTTGTATCAATTTTTATGTCATCTTATCAACCTCCTTGTATCTACAATTATATTTTAAAAACATGTGTTCCTCAAAAGCAGCCACTCTCAAACATTTCAGTTTTAGGACCTGTATCTATTCCTTAAAAATATTGAGACTTGCAAAGAGCTATTGTTTAGGAGAGTCATGTCTATCATTTGTTACCACATTAAAAATTAAAACAGAAATTTTGAAAATATTTATTAATTTATCCTAAAACAAAAACAAATCCATTGAAGATTAGCAAAATCAGTTTATATAAATATTTATATTTTCCAAAACAAAATATTGAGAAGAGTAGCATCACTTTATATTATTACACATCTTTTTTATGTCTGGATTATAGAGGATAATTAAATTCTTAATCTGCTTCAACATTCAATCTGTTGCAATATGTTACTTTGGATAAAGCATAGAAAAAGAACGTGGCCTCACATGAATATATGGTTGGGACTACAGAATCTCTCACACCCTTTTAGAGACCTTGCAACTCTCTAAAAGGGTGTGAGCAATTCTGTAGTTCCCCAAACCACACTTTGTGAATCACTGCCTTAGAGAATGTCCTTCCAAATCTCACTTAAACTGACTCAGCAACATTTCATTTAGTATTAACTGAATCAAATTTACAGATTAAGAACTGAAAAGTTATTTTGTAAGAGTTATAAAGAATTAGTTATTTTTGGTGTAAACTTATGTCTACAATGATAAATGAGTGCTGCAAAAACTCTGAGATGTCTTTGAATAATTATGTAGGCAAATATTAAAACAGTTTATATTAATGAGTGGCAGCTATTCTAGGTCTCTGGAGAACCAACCATAATCTAGTACCTTCTTTATTAATATTGTATGTGTGTGTGTGTGTGTGTGTGTGTGTCTGTGTGTGTCTGTGTGTGTGTGTGTTGTAGATACTTTTGAGAATGTATTAGTATAAATATTTTCTCCTGAATCTCAGCAGTATCAGTAAGCATTTTTTGTTTAAATGACCTCATAGTTTTTCTGTTCAGTGAAATGCACAAAGAAATTGAGTAAGCAAGTTAAAGATGTTAAAACAATAATGCATATATACATATATGTGTATATATACACATATATGAAAGTTAGAAAAAGTGATTTATTTTATCATAAACACTTATTTTTAGGAATTTAGTATATGTCCTAATTATATGTATATTTTCTCAAATATAAATATGGAACCAAAGATCAATTTATAATCAACTATGTGTACTTTCATATTAGTTCATTTAATGATTATTGATTGAACATGTCTTACGTATCAGACACCATAACAGATTCTAAGCATAAAATAACAAGAAAGACAAAGTGCCAGGATTTATGAAGATTATATTCGAATGAAAGGAAACAAATAATAAATAAATAAAATGCCACGAAAAATAAATACCATTTAATACTCACTTGTTTGGCAAATGTTAAGAAGCCTTATGCAAATACTAGAGATGATAGGCCAGAAGGCTATCTTGAATATGGCTGAAAGAAGTAAAAGTTGGACAACCATTTGTTTTTGCCTTGTAATTTGAACACAACCTGTAACCCAGCAACTCTATTCATAGGTACATAACTCAAGAGAAACTTTTACACCAGGAGATATGTACAAAAGTGGACATGCCTCCACTATCAGTAGAAGACTGGGACCTACCATGGGTAGGAAATAGTGAAAACAAATTTGGGATATTGATGCCATGGAATATCACGTAGTGCAAGAAACAACAACAACATCCAGCAACATGGACAGATTGGACTTGAGCACCAGAAGTGGGCCACAGAATATGTCATTCATCATCAAGACATGTAACAAAGTTATAAAACAGTTTAAAAAGTCATTATTTGAGCAAGTGCATGTATGTGTGTGTTCAAGCAGAAGGTAATATACATAGAATTTAGGATGGTATTTAGCTGTCTCTGAGGAAAGCACGAGGATGGAAAGAGAAAGAACACATTGGTGGAATTTATTTTTAGTGTTTTAGAAGCAGGAGTTGTATATTGCATTCTGGGGTGTTCATTATGTTTTGATCAGATGATTGAATGAATGTCTGACAATGAGGATCATGCAAGGACCAAAGGTGGTAGTATGTTAAGAACCAAGGATTATGGTTAATCCAATTCCATATTCCTGAGGGGGGTGTGTGTGTGTACACAATCATGTATTTTTTTCAGGGAGTTGTGTTAAGTGTCACAAGGAAAATAAAACAAGATGTAGAAATAGAAATGTTTGGGATATGCCTTCTTTCTTTCTTTCTTTCTTTCTTTCTTTCTTTCTTTCTTTCTTTCTTTCTTTCTTATTCGAGATGGAGTCTTGCTTTGTCGCCAAGCTGGAGTGCAATGGCTCCATCTCTGCTCACTGCAACCTTCAACTCCATGCTTCAAGCGATTCTCCTGCCTCAGCCGCCCAAGTAGCTAGGACTACAGGCACGTGCCACCACACCTGGCTAATTTTTGTATTTTCAGTAGAGATGGGACTTCAGCATGTTGGCCAGGATGATCTCATCTCCTGACCTTGTGATCCACCTGCTTTGGACTCCCAAAGTGTTGGGATTACAGGTGTGAGCCACTGCACCTGGCTGGGATGTTCTTTCTTACTGGGTATTTATATGTGAACCTTTGTATATATAAAGTCATGCAATTTATATTGCAAGATGGCTGGCTCTATCATATGTCACTATTCTCATGTTATTGAATAAACAGCATTATGCTGAGTTCCATGCTGCCGTATCGGCCAGTGTGGTATGATAAAGTGACAGTTACAATCTTAGTAGTCAGACAGATGAGGCACAAAAGTGAGTTATATATACTATATGTTGTCTGGGAAGCAAAAGCCAAAAGTCTTCTACTGGATTGTGTTTCTGTGTGATACTGTACATTTATTTTTAAGGTCTTTGCAATGAACAACCCTCAAAAATCATCATGTCTCCTATAAGGATGTTTTTGAGGCTGTTTTTAAATTGCACAGTGCTTTCTTTGTGGGAATGCCAAGGAGAAAAAAAATGTCTCCAATAATTTCAGGAACAGGAATAGTTCTATATTCCTGAGCAATTTGTGTTTATATTAGAGATAAAGTGAACTATGCATCTAAGTTTTTCTTTGTTTAAGTGTCTTGTGTTAGTTGCTAAAATGCACAGAGCCAACTTGGGGATCTACCTGTAGAATATGTGTCACTGAATTAATTTTATAGCAAGCATACTTCTGTCTCTCTCTATATCTATTCATATTTCCTTTTTGTCCTCAATTTTAATGTATTCTATTTTACTCTTTTCTCTTAAATCAACCTCATTTCTTAATTCTAATAAACAAAAATCATAGAAAGTAATCAATAACTTATTATTATATTTGGAATAGAAAGCAATAATTTACCCTTTCTTCCATCCAACATTGTACTAAAGAGTCTATTTTCTATTTTTTTGTATGTGTTTATGTGTATGTGTGTGGGTATGCACCCCCCAAGAGGTGTGATTCAACTAATCAATTAAGGCAACTAAAATAGGTTAAACAAAAGCTCAGTGTGATGTGAAAATTCATTATTTGTTTAAGAGCATATTTGTTCAATATAGATTGTCAATCTGTATAGAAGAAAGACAAAATTAACTGTAAATAAAACCTCAGCTAACATATAAACTGAGGGTTAGGTATAGGCTTCTCAGCATTAAGAAACTAGTATAAAGGCTTAAGAGTTTCAATGATTTTCCCTAAGCACAGATAAAAAAGAGACTTCTCACAGATAACAACAGCATTGTTTTTCACACATCTGCAAATAATAATCATATTTATGTCCTTTTTCTGAAACAGTAAAATAATATTTTCCTGAACTTCACTAGAAAACACATTCTCAATCTTCAGCTTTTCTTTCACAAATTATAATAGCAATACTTTACATTTTAAGAACACCATTATTTTCCTTTAGAGTGCTTTCTTCCAAAGAGCTCAAAGCATTGCAAAGTGCTCTTAAAAAAGTTATATTCATGTTTCCCTTCCTTTGATCCCTATGATGAAATGCAACCACCTCTATGGTGAAATACAGCCACTGCTTATGACACTGAATAAAAATTCCATACAATTCACAAGAAATAACATACCCAATTAAAACTGTAAAGGGGTCTTAGAAAGACAGACTTTAATTAGAGAAACTGGAATGTAGCCAAGGAAAAAAAGTACCATGAAAAGTGGTCATGACCTCATTTTAACACTCTGCCTTATTCAGAAGACCACATCTAGAGTAGCCCATTGCATCAGGCTGACTTGGGGCACTGATTGATTCAGCACCAAATAAATGGGAACAATGTCACATACTTAATCATCATCTGCATTTATCAAAGCAGTAGATTTTCCTTGGCTAACCTCCTCCATCAGTTAACGACCTTGTGTGTGTCCATTCATGGATCATGTAACAACACCAAGTCTACCATCACCTTTCATAACAATTTTTAAAAATAATATATGGTTGTCAAGTACAAAACCACACAAATTTTTATATAGCCTTGTAAGATCAAAGGCTAAAGTTATTTCAATGTAAGCATTAGGCATTCAAAGGCATCCATCTTAATTCTGAAAATTAAACAAAAAAAGAAAACTTTTCTAGAAATTTCAGAAGCTAAGTCTCACTGATTTCTCAATTCAGTCATCCAGACTCTTTAATTTTATATCTATAGTAGGTGGAGCAGCAGTGGATAAAAAGTAAAAAGAGTAACAAAGAAAAAGAAAGATGGCATCATATTGTCCCATTTCTTTTAAACATAATTCAATTATAATATTATTTTGTTTACAGAATATTTCCTGAGCTTTATTCTAAGTAATAAGTAATAAGTAAGTAATGGAATCTAATATAAATACAAAATTCTGTGTTACTGGATTTTTGATGCCATATGAGGTTTTTATGCCACATTAATCCTGGAAATTGCTATGAAAGAATCAGTTTTTAAGATTTTTTCTTGCATGCTCCCATGACATGAAGCCCCAGGATAGAATTATAGAAGACTTTGAGCATGTCATTGGAAGCAGTTCCAGCTACCCCTGATCTATCACCTTGGCCTCTGACAATTAGGTCTGAATTCCTGCATTCAGCAATTGCTCTCCTGCCACAGTGGAGAAGTGGGTTAGCAATATCAATGGTTTATGTTTGTCTCTACCGCCTCAATGAAATATTTTGTCTAGATTATGCAAATATGGCGTGAGATTTATATTTAAATTGTATTTCTTAAAAAAAATCTTTGAAAGCTCTTCTAGACAAAATGTCTGAAAGCAAGTATACTGTCAACTCTTACATAATAGAATTTATTGAAAGTAAATGTTTTCCCTTTCTTTCTAGCATTCCTTTTTTAAAAAAAAAAAAATCTGTTAACAGCATTGGCTTCCCTGGTTTGAGGAGGTGATAGTCTGCACACTCCCACTCCCACCAGGAATTATATATGTGACCCAGGCTTGGCTGATGTCAAGTTCTCTATTTCTCTTTGGACAAGCTATGGGGATGTGGTCTCAGGGTTGTTAGCAGTCATGGCCTCTGAAACACAACAAGACGTTAAAAGGTGAAAAGAGGGACAGTATATGGACACTGTGGGGTCCCTGAATTTAGACAGCAGGGAAGCCTACTATGCTCATATTTGTCCATGGTTGGTTTCCCAAGCTAATAGATCCTTGTCCTTTGAAAATAGGAACTGGGTACATGTCACATGAAGCCAAAGAGCATTGATCCAAATATTAATTGTCTATGTACTATGGCTGGATGCTGTGTTAAGGCTGAGTAGACAGAATTGTATGGTATTGCTGTGCAATGTTGTTACTGCCTGATGGGATTAACACTCTCCCAAAGAAGGCAGAAGATGAACAAATAAGTAAACACATATGTCATTAATGATAAAATGAGACATGTTAAGAAGAAAATGAACCTGATTCTGGGATGAAACATTAGTGAACATACTTTGAAAAAATGGTCAGGGAAGCTCTTACTAAGGAGAAGTTATGCAGACCTAGATCTAATAGATGTTACACAAAGTAATTTTTAAATTAATGTTTTTAATCAGATCCTTTCCAAGTGTATTTTTAGTCTTCTAAAATGTTTCTGCTTTTTCTAGTTAGTAACAAAAATGATACTACTACTACTAAATAACATTCATTAAAGGAATATTTACTGAATTTCCTACCTTCCAGTCACCACTAGATAAATCTTAAATATTTTATCCCATCTAACCTTCAAAATTTTGTAGGGTTAGAACTATTATTATCATCATTTTACAGATGAGGAAACAGAAGCATGCAGATATTAACTCCTACCTAGTAATCAAAAGTTTCAAAAAAGTTCAAATACAGAGTTTGTGCTCTTTACCACTAACTTATTAGAAGCATAAATCATAGTTGCTGCTAAGTTTCAAACATTACAAGTAGGCATTCTGTAGACCCTCCTCCCTTAGTATCATATCTTTCCATTGAGAGAAACATTATTGAACATTTGGTGCATTCATTATTTTCCTGTACATATAAAACCATGCTTTCTAATAACCTATGATATTATACATACCATATACTTCGTAAGAGATGTCTGTAATTTGCTTTCACCCAATGGATGTCCTTGACGTACATAGTTACTTTTTCTGTTTAAAAAATCAATTTTATTCAACTTGAATGTTTTTTAAATAAATGTACACATATCCTTTCTTTACTATTGGTTCTTATGCTTTAATTCTTGATTTTGGAATTTTTCTAAAACCCTTTCTGCCTCCTAAATAATCCGTTGTTGCCAGCTTTTTCCTATTGCCTAACATCAGGAAGCAAGTTTACCCAAAAACAACAAAACTTGGGAATTAGGTAATCTTTTCAACTTGAAAGACTACCTCCATTCCCAGTCTTTCCTTACCTTCCAGTTATTACACACATGGGAAGCATATCTACACTGTACATTCTTAGATAGAATAAATGAAGAAAGTGAAGAGAACCATAAATATTTACAGAGTTCCTACTGTGTGGCACTCACGCGCTCGGGACCCTGGAACCTCAAGGGTAAATGAGGTTATTGGGGTTTCAGACCTCAAGAATCTCAACGTGAAGAGAGAAGTGAGCACCATCTGGCAATTTCTGTTGTTTTGTAATGACAGGAGTAGAATTACTAGAATTAAGAAAAAGATATATGAAGGGGACTGTCACTATTCCTTCTTCCACCTTTGTCATTTCAAGACTGGGTTTAATATGGCTGGCAAAATGTCTCTAAACAATGGTTGAGGAAAATCTGGATTTTTCTTAGCTACACTTAAATCCATAGAGCACTTCCTGTGTTAGTAATGAGTTTGATTTAGGAGAAAAGTTGTCTCAGCTTGGTGGCCAAACCAAACGTTCTTGGAAGCTGATTGGACTGCATGTCATGAAGTGTAAAAATCTATTGCAAAGCTCTCAAGGTTACATTAAGGCAGCAATGCAGAGTCTTGGACTGCCAGAAAGAAAGACAATTCACAGAGGGCTTTAAGATGAGCACATTGTCCCAACCAAAGCAGAAGTCTTCTGTATCGTTTTCCCCACAACCTCAAATCATTATAGGCTTCAAGATTATATTTGTTACTCAGCTTGTGAGATGCAGCCCGTAAGGTTAAAAAAAAAGTGTCGGTGATGACTTCCATCGCTCTCACTGTGACTATTTGAAATCTTCACAGGTATGAGGTCCTTTCTCAGATTATTTTTTTCCCATGAACTCTCTGGAACCACTTATTTCATTTTTTAAAGGCAAGGTAACAAGGAACACATCACTTCATATCTATATTGTCACATGCAGCTTCTTTGATAAAACTACCACAAAAGGAAAAAAAGTACCCCCACAAATGTATCCATGGTTTCAGAGGTATCTGATAGTACTTGAATGTTCTGTGTTATGAGCTGATTTTTCCACTTGGTCCTGACCTTCTTGCCATCTAAATACCTTTTTATCTATTTCAGTACTTTATTAAATTTTTATTATGTTCCAGGCAAGAGTATGTACACTATTTCCTTTCAGCTTCACAGTAAGCATTAGATAAGTATTATTATTATCTACCTTTTTTTTCAGATGTGAAAAAAAAAAAAGCAGGATAACCTTGGCTTCAAGGACACAGTTATCACAAGGAGGACCAAGGACATAAGCCCAGAGACTCCAGAGTCTATGTGTAATCCAATATGTCACCACTCCCCTATTAAAAGTGTTACACAAATCTGCATCTAGCAAGGAAACGTGGTACCTTCTGAATATGTCTATGGAAAAAAAAAATCTTTAAAAGTATTTTACACATAAGTTCCTAGGAAAATAGTGTTTTATTACTACATATACACCCCAACTAAATTAAACTGGAGTTTTAAACACACAATTAGTATGATTTGATCAAATACTCATCACTGAGGAGAGCAGAGAGTAGGTTTTCAATACTCATGTCTATCCATAGCTGCTTCTCTGATCTTGGACCTCAGTTCTTGCATGTGTAAAATAAAGGAGTGGGGAGGAATTTTGATCCCAAAACTGTTTTTGAACCTAAATACAAATTTTTAAGTCAGATTACATTAATCTTATAGTATTTGACAGTCTTACATCCCTATTACTAAATCTGCAGATAGCAGTAGTGATAGAGTAATGCTCTAAGGGATTAAGTTGAACCCATTCTTACATTCTATGGGTATGAGTTTACAGAACCATATTTAACAGCAAGATTATTGTACTTATTAGAATTGATTCCTGTAGGTAAGTAGAATCAGGGAAATAGAGGTCGCCTCTCTCCGAGAGAGTAAGAAATAAGGAACCCAACCCGATTCTTTTAGTTTACATTTTTTCAGGTTTGTTTACTATATGCCAAACACAACTTAAAATTAAAGTAATAATTTACAAGTTATTGCTTTAAAGCAAAGGAAGAAAAGGGTCTCTGCAGGGAAGTGTTTCCCTAGAGTTTTCCTAATACTGATTAACACTAGTTTTTGAAATGTTAATTAGTTTTGAGCTTAACAGCTAGTCATTGTCTAAAAGGGCATGGAGCAAAACTTTTCAAAGTGTGGACTAAGGAGTATTTAACTCCTTAATGCCAAGGACTGGCCATTTACTCTATTGCTGGCCAATGAACCATGAGAATGCCAGGTCTGATTAGCTGTGGTGATTAGCAGGCTGACATTAGGACTAGAATCACTTGTCATTTGCTTACATTGACAGACTACCTACAGAAATTTATAACTTTTATCAGTCCAATGCATTCCATGTAGTAGTATTATGGAATGCATATTTTGAAAACTTTTATATACTGTGAATAGGTTTAATACAACATATACACTTTTTGAAATATGATCTAAAATTACTATATTTTAGTGATTTTCTTTGCCATTTAATTGGTATAATGGTAGAAAATAGAGCTTTCTGTTTCTTAGGCTATATCTTAGAGACCATATTTATTACTTCTTCTAAATCTGTGCATTCTAAATTTCACATTTTCCTATTGTTCTCAGTAGAGTAGGACCCTCTTAAAAGCACATTCACTAGAAACTTCATAAAAGAGAATAATTCTTATGGGGAAATGTGTCTTTATAGAAAAGAGTTACAATCTGATTAAGACAAAAAGTTGTAAGTAGTAAGAAACATTTTCTCTACTCAAAAATGTTTGTTTATAAAGCAAAAATGCTTGTATGTCTGGGTGATCATATGTATGAATTCAGCATTATTTACACCATTTTGCTACTCAGAAACTGTTAAAATGTTTCCCAAAGTCTTAGAACTAAGTACCAGCCAGTATTTTTGAAAATGCTCTTTCTTCTGCTATGGTTTTCATTTTGCCTTCCTTGGCAATTACTTAAGCACATGTTAGTAGATTTTTTTTTCCTTCACATTTGCATATAGCTCAATTTCTTTAACCATATTAGGGCCAATAATCTAATCGTGAACAAACTGAAAACTCTACATGAAATGCAGTAATCCTATTGTGGAAACTTCTATTTAAGTATCAATTTAAACTATAAGAAGATACTATAATATAAAAATAAGCTACCTTTAAAACATTGTTATACAGAACTGAAAGACAAGCTCAGAAGGAAGCATGTAATGCATATCTTAACTGTGAAGGCACATAGTAATGTGAGGACACAAGTACTGAGAAATAAAGGAATGACCAGAGTAGATGATCTTCTAATGGGGCTGATATTTGCAGACTATTTTGACTGCTCATCTAGGATTTGCTAAAAGATCTCTGACTAGAAGAGAAAAAGGGAAACCAGCAAAAGTGCTGTGAAGGAAGAAAATGAAGCAGAACAGTAGTAGAATTGAAAAAAAAAAAAAAATAAGTCTTTAGGATATTATAAAAATGTCTTCAAATTTATTTTAATTTAATTTAATTCATTTATTTTTTTGAGACAGGGTGTTGCTTTGTCACCCAGGCTGCAGTGCAATGGCACGATCATGGCTCACTGCAACCTCTGCCTCCAGGGCTCAAGTGATTCTCCAGTCTCAGCCTCCCCAGTGACTGGGACCACAGGCATGTGCCACCACACATGGCTGTCTGTGTGTGTGTGTGTGTGTGTGCGTGTGTGTGTGTGTGTGTGTGTGTGTGTGTGTGTACAGATGAGATTTCGCCATTTTGCCCAGGCTGGTCTCGAACTCCTGAGCTTAAAGCAATCTGTCCATCTTGGCCTCCCAAAGTGCTGGCATTACAGGTGTGAGCCACCATACACAGAAAAATTTATTTTTAGTTTTAGCCTTTTTATGTAAGTCTTCTTAATAATGTTGGTTTTTCTTTCCAGTCACTTTCAAGTATATATTTAGATTTTAATATCATTGTCCTTGAGCTTTATTTGGCATTATTATTACAGTTTTCCAGATTGCCTAACACTTTGAAAAATCTATTTGTAATTCTTTCCTTTCTATATATTAATATGCATTATTCTTTACTATAGAATTCTATCCTGGCATTTCAGTCTACTTGTATTGTCCATTCTACTTAGATATTTGTAAATGTTCTTCTAATTTCACAAAGGTTTTTAAAATAATCACCATTAAACAAATATTTTAAATTAATTTCTTATAATTAAAGGGTGATTTTTTTTTCTGATCAACGTTCTATTTACTATTACTGGAACTATATCTAGTGAGGAGTTTTGCTGTAGGTGAGTGGATTGTGAATTATAGGCTCTGCCACTTATGCTCTCGAGACCTTAAGCAAGTTGTTTAACTTTTCTGATTACCATCTATAAAACAAAGGTAATAGCATAAATTTTAAAATTGAAAATGAGCAAAAAGCTCTGTATATGGTGGTGTAAGTAGATCACATCCTATCTGCCTAGGATAAGGCTGTCCACTCTCTCCTAAGACAGTTGCTTTCATTGTCCATAAAGTCACCAGTCTGTAGTTCAACCTACTTTTCTCAACATTTCTAAAGCAGATTAATATCTTAGGATTTACCTATGTTTCAAGTTCATGTGGCTATGAATAAAGCTTCATATTAATTAGTTAACAAAAAATAACTGGCACAGGGTACTGGAATATTCTATGTTTAGATGTCTGCCCAGAAAATTTCCTCTTATGGACAGATTTATGAGTCAGTTCATTATAATATTACATTAAATGTACAATGAAACTAACAGTCGTATATCTGAAGCAAGGGACCAGACAAGTCTTTCCCTATATGCAGGTAAAAAGTGAAGCAAAACAATCACTGGGAAATTCTTTTGTGAATATGTAATCAAAGCAATGGGGAATTAGATTGATTGAAGTTTTAACATCATCGTGTTAGGAGAGCATGATAATGTATCCATCTCTCAGAGATGAGTTTAATAATAGTAGCTAAGACTTATGGAATATTTCCTATGTGCTGCCCACTGTTCAAGTACTTTACATGAATTAGTTCATTTTATCTTTACAAAAATCCTTGTAAGAAGTTCTATTATTATCTCTATTTTATAATGAAGAAACTGGCACAGATGAGTTAATTAACTCGCTGAGGATCACAAAGCGAGGAAGTGGCAGAGGGAGAATAGATTTGCCCCTGGAGTCTATATTCTCAGTCTCTGTTAGCTAGGGTGACCTTGTATTTCAGAAAACTCTGGGGTTGGGAAGCATTGCCAGTTGTGCTTATGATTCTAATTTTCAGTATTTCCCAAGATATTGACTTATTTTTAAAATAGTTGTCTTTCCTTTAAATGTGGATTTTTTCATTTTTAGCCAATATTTATTGAGTGCCTACTGTGTGCCAAGATCTCTACTAGGTACTGTGACTACAATGGACAACAAGAAAGATAAAAAATACCTGCTTTTGTGGAACTTAGAGTGTCTTCATTCTAAACACTATATGAATGAACAGATAAAATTAATACAGAAGATAATTGGTGGTGGTAAAAAATAAGGTATTAAGATAGAGAATACAGGTGGATACCTATTTTCTATAACATAGTGAAAGAAGATGACTAAAAAAGTGACATTTAAGCTCGTATCTGAGGGCAAAGAAAACAGCAATCAAAAAGCAGTTCCGGCAAGAAAAAATAGTAAGTACAAACAGTAAGTGCAAAAGAAAAGAGCAGAGGAAAGAGTGGAGTGCTTCTAGATGTGTTAACCTATTCAGCTGTTGCAGGGCTGAGAACCACTCCCTTTTCTTGGCTTATCTGTACTCCAGTTTCAATATTTTACTTTCTGAGGGAAGTCATAAAAAATTGTTTGCCAAAATGAGTAAAGTAAGTATCTTGATTTAAAAAAAAAACACGTAAAACATAAGGCTATAGAAGATAAGCAAAATGGATGGAAAAAGATATATCAAGCAAATAGCAGCTACAGGAGAGTGAAGATAGCTGTATGCTTAGTGGTGATTTGTGGGATTTTTGTATATCAATGTCTATATCAAACTAGACTAAGAAAAAATTAAGCATTGTTGGTGGTAAGGACAGTAAGCATGCACGGTCAAAACTTTTAATTAACCAGGATGGCACAATAATTCTTAAACCAGAGTTAAACTAAAGTTCAGATTCAAACAATATAAAGCAAAAAATCAATAAAACTATTGGCAAAACTGCTAAATCCAACACGATAAAGGGAGATATTGACATCTCTCTCTCAATGGTAGATTGAAAAGGCAAAGACTCAAACACATCTAAAAGAAACAATACCATACAGATCAGTGAACCCAAATATAATAACTTATTGCAAGAGCAACAACTGGAGACTACACTTCCACCCCCAAGATATAGGAAAGATTTACAGGAATTGATCATATACTAGGCTAATAGCAGTTCTAAAGAAAATTGAAGGCCGGGCGCGGTGGCTCAAGCCTGTAATCCCAGCACTTTGGGAGGCCGAGGCGGGCGGATCACGAGGTCAAGAGATCGAGACCATCCTGGTCAACATGGCGAAACCCCGTCTCTACTAAAAATACAAAAAATTAGCTGGGCATGGTGGTGTGTGCCTGTAATCCCAGCTACTCAGGAGGCTGAGGCAGGAGAATTGCCTGAACCCAGGAGGCGGAGGTTGCGGTGAGCCGAGATCGCGCCATTGCACTCCAGCCTGGGTAACAAGAGCGAAACTCCGTCTCAGAAAAAAAAAAAAAAAAAAAGAAAATTGAGAAAATTGATACGCTATGCATTGAATTCTCTGACCACTAAAATATTACATAATAAATCAATGACCTCAAAATATGTTAGAAATAAAATTAAAAAAAACAACCTATGTATCAACAAAAATTATAATGAAAACTAGAAAACACACAGAAGTGAAAAAGAAGAAAATTATATCTAACACTTGTTGGAAGCAGAAAAAACAGTTCAGAAAGGGAAACATATTTGCTTAAGTATTTATGTTAATACAAATGAATGTGAAAATAAAACAAGTAAGAAGTTAGAAAAAGTAAAAATAAATGCAAAAAAATTAAAGGAAAAGAAATAATAAAGAAAATATATTAATGAAATAGCAATTTAATATTAAATAAAGTTAATAAAGCCAAAACTACTTCTTAGGAAAAGGTAATAAAACACAAAACCTCTGTAATTAAGGGAATAAACATAAGTACAAATAATATTCAGAGTGAAACAGGAAACATAATTGCAGCTTCAGTAGAGATTAATAGCATGGAAGAATATCATAAAAATATTTGTGTCATTAAATTTGGTGAAATAGACACACTCATGGAAAATTAGGCATTACCACATTTGAATCCAAAGGGAACCAGAAAATTTATTCTGTTGCCTACTATCTAAACAGAATAAGTAGGTTAAAATCTCCCCATTTCAGGGGGAATGTATTGTCAGGAAAAAAAAAAAATCTCTCAGAAAGAAGGAACTGGGAAAGGAAAGGGAAAGGAAATGAAGAAGTTATGGTCTTCAGTAAAGTCTAACACTGGCTTCAACAGCAAGAGGAACTCAGAAGCATAATGACACAGCAAGCTTATGAGTCTTGAAGTAGAAAGGCCAGGCTTTTGTCCCCTGGCCTGTATTTATTGGCTTTCCCTGGGTTGAAGGTTTAGTTTCCCAGCCATCTCCAGCGAGCTAGCTATGGTCAGTCAAGGGCAAATCTCCAGGGACCACAGGTGAACGTGATAAGCTCCAGCTTTCCAGCAGCCTGTGAAGAGCGTCAGGAAAGGGCATGTGAGCAGAGCACCAAAAATATGTTGAGAGACATTTTGCATCACCTTAAGTCTTCCCAAAGCTCATGGATGAAGATTTGGAGCCCATGTATCACCTGTGTGCTACAGAAGATCCCCTGATTTTAAGAGTATTATCAGAATATTTGAGATAAATGTATCTCCAGAGGGAACCAAAACAAATCTGATGTCTCTATTAATTGCAGATAGACATACGTCAGAAAATCATCTTACTGGTTACTTCTTCAAATGCAGGCAGAAGGACTTACATGAACCAAAAGTACTTTGTGTGTGACTCTAGCTGATTCCTTTTCTCCTGTAACCTGAACTTCACTGTCACATCAGTAACTGAATGGCAAAATGGGATTCCTTTATTTTAAGTGAGTCCTTGAAGTTTACCAACAAAGGAATTGGTGTCATCTCCTCTTTATTCCAAAGATACATGCCAGACTTATAAAGGAAATTCCCTAAATGTGAGGAGGTGACCCTTCATTCAACACCTGTAAGCAGGTAATAAAATGTTGAAATCAAACAGCACCAGGAAGAAAAATATTTTCCAAAACAAAATCTGAGAACGTTATAAAAGTTTTCCATCCTCCTCTCTTCTAAATAGTTATCCAAGCCTTCTTTGTGAGAAATTTGGAGAGGCTTCAGTCTTCCAAATTAAAGACCACAAGAAGGCTTGAAGGGGGTTACTCAGAGAACTGGTGTTGTGATCTCTAGAATTAGGGATATGGTAGTCTAGTCTAGGGATATGGTAGTCTAGTCTCTGACACCCATTTAAGGAAATCAAAACAAAAAAGGCAGTATGGCTTTTAAGTGAGATATGGGGAGATTCATCGGAAGCAAACTGTTCTAGTGTCACATGGCAGAGAAAATGCATGTGGTTCCCTCTAGAGCCTTGAATACAGAATACAAGAGAAAGCTGCTCTGGGTTGGATGTTTATCTCCTTCAAATCTCAGATTGAAATGTAATCCCCAATGTTGGAAGTGGAAGCTAGTGGGAGGCATTTGGATTATGGGGGTGGGCAGATACCCCATGAAGGGCTTGGTTTCCTCCCAGTGGTAATATGACATTTCTAGTTTGTTTTCTTCACATGAGAATCAGTTGTTTAAAAAAAAAAAAAAAAAAAAAAAAAAAAAAAAAAAAAAAAAAGCCTGGCTCCTCCTCCATCTTTCTTGCTCCTGCTCTTGCCATGTGATGCCCTGGCTCCCCCTCTGCCTTCTGCCATAAGTGGAAGCTTCCTGAGGCCCTTACCAGGAACAGATGCCAGCACTATGCTTCATGTACAGTCTGTAGAACCATAAGCCAGTATGAAACCTCTTTTCATTATAAATTACCAACTCTCAGGTATTCCTTTATAACAGTACAAGAATGAACTAACACAAAAGCCTAGAGCCATCTGAAATAGGACTCTGCTCAAGACAGCCATGTGAAAGGGAAATGGCCTCAACAAAAATGGTCTGGATAGAAACCACATAGGAATTTAGTGCCAGTGTTCTAAGAGAGTACATCACGCCCATTTCCCTTCACCACGGTGTTGCAGTGGGAAGTTTCAATGACTTTTTTTTAACCTACAAAAGGAGCCCAAAAAATCAAAGCCAGCTTTCAATGTCTCCCTAGCCTGGTGCACAATTGTGGTCTCTAATAAAGACCCTTTCCCCTAAATCACTCTCCCCACCTTGGTAAAACGCTGAAGGGATCAGAAATCAGGCAACTGAATGGGGTGAGTGGAGCTAGAGCTAGGAAAGACAGAATGTCTGACATACCTTCCTTCTCCTAGGAGGGCATAATCAGACTGAAACCATGTATGCTTCCTCACTTAAAGACATAATAAGAAGCAAGAAATTTTACATTACATATATAAGAAATTATGCAGTTATGCCACCAGGTAGAAGTTTTAATTTTTAAAATAATATTATTATTGAGATGAGAAATCACATGAACTAGCAAAAAAAAAAAAAAAAAGAAAGAAAGAAAAAATGCCAGATTGGAGAATCCGATGAAGATTTCATCTATGCAGTGAGGAAGAAGTATTCTGCAGAGTAACTTTAAAGGGTTGTTAATGTAAAATTCTTTTTTTTTTTTACTGCTTATACTTTAATAATTTCAGTTTGTTTAATAAAACAGTTATTGTTATGGATTGAATTGCATCCTCCCCCCACACCAGATTCATAGGATGAAATATTAATCTCCAGTACCACAGAGTAGGACCTTATTTGGAAACAAAGTTGTTGCAAATGTAATTAGTTAAGATGAGGTTGCACTGAAGTGGGGTGAGCCCCAAATCCGGTAGGACTGCTGTCCTATAAAAAAGGGTAAATGTGGACCTGGGCATGTTTACAAGAAGTCCATGTGACAAGAAAGATGGCCATACACAAGCCAAGGAGAGAGGCCTAGAACAGATTCTTCTTATAGCTCTCAGAAGGAATCGGTTTTAGTCTGCTCTGACTGCTGTAACAAAATACCATATAGAAATACAATCCTCATAGTTTTGGAGAAGTTCAAGATCAGGGTTCCAGTATGATTAGGTTTTGGCAAGTGCCCTCTTCCTATCTTACAGACAGCCACCTTTTCACGGTGTCCTACCATGGTGGAGAGAGAGCAAGCTCTGTCTGGACTCTGCCACTTCTCCTAAGAACATCAATTCTACCCTGAGGATTTCACTCTCACCATCTCATCTAAACCTAATTATCCTGCAAAGGCCCGCCTTCAAACCATCATATGAGGTGTTAGGGCCCCAACATATGCCTTTTGGTGGATACAATCTTTCAGTCCATAGCAGAACCAATCTTGCAAACACCTTGATTTCAGACTTCTGGTCTTCAGAATTGTACAATGAATTTCTGTTTTTTAAGACACGTATTGTATTATGGTAGCCCCAGCAAACCAATACAGTTATTTGTACACAGATGTAGTTGCTTTTTTAATTAGTAAATAATTCATTATAGTTATTATTTCCTTTTTCGAACATTAAAACCTTTCACTCAGTAATTTTCATCATTTTGATCAACATTGAAAGGCCTATGTATTACTTAACCAGTATGAGCTTCACATTTTCTCTAAAAGTAAATTCAGATTGTTTCACTTCCATGCTTAAAATCCTCTAGTGGCTTCCAAATGCAACCTAACATCAATATAAGATGTCCAGCCCTTAGCATAATCCATAAATACTTTATGATCTGTATATTGCCTATATCTCTAAACTCAAATCCTTTCTCTTGCCTCTTTCAATCTTTCCCCTTTAGCCATACTGCCCAGACAATCCAAGTTCATTCTGTTCTTCAGACTTTGGCACACAACTTTCTCTTATCTTTTGGTACCAACCACCAAAGCTAATGAAATATCAGCTCCTATCATTGGTAACTACTTCACCATCCTGTTTTATCTTTTTCTTTGCATTTATTTGTGCCTGATATAATCTTATTTATTAATGTGCTTATTGTCTCTTTCTCTCAGACTTTAATCTTGAGGAGAGGGACACAGACATTTTTATTTATTCCTGCATCCCATTTATCCCTAAGCACTTGTATTCATGGCACAAAATCCATAGCTCTTGAATTATATATAAAATTTAATAACAATGTTTATTCTGTAAAATTCTCCGTGTTAAATGCTTTACAAGTCATGGCTACCTCAACCACAATCCTGAGTTGAGAAAGGAAAGATAATATTGATACAGTACATATGGTATCATATAAATTAACATAAAATATTGTGCCTACATAAAAATTTAAAAGATAGCAAAGTTTAGATTAGTAAAATAGTTGAAGTATCTGTCTTTTTCTGATCTTTTAAGGGTTTAAAATTAATAATCCATCTATTCCAAAATTAACGAATTTTTAAGAAATGCTTTTGATTGTAGTTGATGTTAAGGTTTATTTAGTAACTGTATTAGTTCATTCTCACACTGCTATAAAGAGCTTCCTGAGGCCAGGCATGGTGGCTTACCCCTGTAATCACAGCATTTTGGGAGGCCAAGGCAGGCGGATCATCTGAGGTTGGGAGTTTGAAACCAGCCTGACCAACATTGAGAAACCTTGTCTCTACTAAAAATACAAAATTAGCCGGGCATGGTGGTGCATGCCTGTAATCCCAGTTACTGGGGAGGCTGAGGCAGGAGAACCCCTTGAATCTGGGAAGCAGAGGTTGTGGTAAGCCAAGATAGCACCATTGCACTCCAGCCTGGGCAACAAGAGTGAAACTCTGTCTCAAAAAAAAAAACTACCTGAGACTGGGTAATTTATGAAGAGAAAAGATGGTTTAATTGACTCAGAGTTCTGCAGGCTTAATGGGAAGCATGACTGAGAGGCCACAGGAAAGTTACAATCACAGCAGAAGATGAAGGAAACCATGCACATCTTACCATGATGGTGTGGTAGAAAGAGCCAGCCAAGGTTTAAGTGCTACACACTTTTGAACCCTCATATCTTATGAGAACTCACTCAGTATAACAAGAACAGCAAGGGGAAAATTGGCCTCCATGATTCAGTCGCTTCCACTAGGTTCCTCCTCCAATTCCACATAAGATTTGGGTGGGGACACAAATCCAAATCGCATCTCCAACATAAACAAATAATTAGAATGCAAAAAGCTTGTTGTGTTAATGAAAGTATGTGCAAAATACATGGTTATAGGTGGAGAAGAAGCACGGAGTTTTTTAATCATAACCCACCAAAAACACATTTGTTCTGCTAAGATTAAATGCAGTGCTAGAGGAAGGAGAGCTTGTATGAAGAATTGCATCCCACGTTTGAGTGGTCTCAAGGTCTCTCTAAAACGTCTCTAGTACTTTTCCTGGCACTCTGCTGACCTCATGCCTTCTCAAGCATATAAGTACACAGGCAAGCATTTCTCTTACTATCTGCAAGGGAAAATTACTGGGCATCTCAGATTATCCCTCATAAGCAGGAATTCCCAAACAGGATCCAAAGCCTGGACTGGAAATTCCAGAAAACCAAGCTCTTGGGCTATAGTTCTGAATTGAATGGAAGGCCTAAATTCTCCCTGCTGCAGTTTGTTTCTCCAAATTAAAGTTATTATAAACTGCCAGGGGCCTCCAGTTAAGCACATGGTAACTTGGAAAATTGTCTGTACTGTATCTGTACTAATGTTCATGAATATTTGAACAAAAAGCAGGAAACAGTAAAGGAATCCATCCTAAGATCAGGCTAAATGTCCAACTGTACATTGTCAGTCTCAAGGTAGCATTTTGGCATGAAACTCAATTTTCTCTTAGAATAATTTGCATTGGGATTATGGGCTAAATGTTCTCAAAGTGTCTAAGCTATAATTCTTTATGAGACTGCACTTTGGCATTTAACTACAGCATATGCAAGCCTAACTTACAGGCTCAGTCTTTACGTTTATCCAAATTCTCTACATGATGGCAGCCAACTTTTAATGAAAAGCATTGCTTTATGACATGATTTACTTGCTCTCTCTGTTTCTTTTTCTTCTAGCGGGATTTTGCTTTACATTAAATATGAACTGAACTTTGCTAAGACTTCTGCTGTCGATTAAAATCCTCTTGGTAAACCTTCCATCTTCCAAAACCCCTAACCCTATGCAAAGAATAAAACGATTATAAATCTCACTTGTTTGATGCTGTAACAACTGTTTAGACTATACAGAATTACCTCTTGTTTGTATGAAACAACACATTGCAAAGTGCATTCGTTTTGTGCCCCTTATAGTGGATCACACAATCTGAAACAAAGAATGGAGAAACAAGACAAAGAAAAAAAGCAAAGCAAAGAAAAGGAGAAATGCTAAAAAGAAAAATAATTAGATAAAGCGAGTGGAAAAATAGAGAAAAGTAAGGCTGCTAGAAAATGCAGAAGCTGCATTATCTGTATATAATGTGGCTATAATACTACGGTGGTCAGCAACTGTAATGTAAAAGGTAATGCGTAGGAGTTTTTATATGCTCTTCAGAACTATAAAGGGAGTGTGAGTGGATTTTAAACATTTTGATTAGCACCACAAAGATTTTAATGCTTTATTTAAACAGTTTGCTATAGGGCAAACACATTTGGTAGACAAGTAAAATGAAAGCATGGGCATCAGTTTCTCTGTTTTCTATTAAGTAATGTTGCGAAGTAAGCAGAAGTTGGATTCAGATATCAGATAATTATCTCCACACTGTGTGTCACAGTAAATAATTTTAATTGGTTTAACTTCAGGGACCATTACTGGCCTAATTAGAAACATGAAAAGGCTACAAGTATTAGGAAATATCCTGAAGGAATGAGAACATTAGCAATTCTGTCAAGCCATTTTTAAAATAAGTACACAGTAGCAGCCACATTTCAATGAAAGGCAGGGTACTTGAAAGGTGCTTTTAGGAAAACAGTGCTTTTGAGCCTGCAGTAAGAGAACTGTAATAGGAAGCATAGAACTTGTGTAACAGGCTGACATGTGTGCTATTTCTGCATTAAAAACATACTAATCTTGTTCTGATTGCTGTTTTTAAAAGACGCAGGTTAATGTTTTCAAAGGAAAAAAAATAATACCTGAGACTGGGTAAATCCTGATCATGAATATGCTGACTTCTTGGAAAGGAGAGCGGTCTTTGAGTAGAATAACTTCACCTAAACACCTTCAGCATGCAGAGAGATGTGCTGAGGGAAGGACTACACTGTTCGTTTATTATGATTTTTTCACCTTGGTTTTCCAAGATGCACAAGAAACGGCTACTATTCTTTGAAGCATGCATATGCATACGGCATTGTATGTCGTTGTATATATTTGGAAAATGGCTATATTCTGATTGAAACATCACTAAGAGATAAAGCCAAAAACTATTCCCTCAGTATTTTCAAGCAGTAAGAGCTTGTTCAGAGTAAAATGTTTACATCGTATAAGATACCTAGAATGCCATAAAATGTTTAAATGAACACATAATATCAACAGCTTCTAATCAATAGTTACGAAGTAAAATTTTATTCTAATGTTTTTTATTTTGTAATAGATTTCTATTTTCTAAAATGGTTAATGGTAAAATATGACCTTTTTTTGGAGATATGGAGACTTTAAATGAACCATCCAAACTTAAAATTACAAAAATAAACTGTATTTTTAGCCATTTTAACTTATTTATTTTAAATGCAAAGGACAGAGAAGTGAAATGGGAAAAGAAAGGCATGGTAAACTACTGATCATTTTGAAGAACACACACATTACTAGAGAAGGGTAAATTGTGTAATTTTATACTTATTGATATTTGGATGCACTGTCAAATATTACATATTATAAATATAACTATTTAAAAGGTTAAGAAAATTATTAGTTCCACCAATATTTGTCAAACAAAAAAAGCCTGCCTGTGGAAGAACTCACATCACAGACTCTCTTCACTTATAACTCATAGACAACATCTCACAAACACGTGCTTATTCACACATGCACAAACCCATTTCTACAGTCTGTGCTTTTACATTGAATATCTTAAAGTAATACCACCAGTTATCATAATTATTAACATTTGTATATTTTAAAAATTCTGGCAAATTCTTATTTGACTGGTGCATATGCAATAATTTAAACTCAAATATTCTTAACAAGTTAATAACATATGATCTCTGCCCTCTTGGAAGAATATGTAATGCATTCACACAAAGAAAATGGGAATAATTCCTATGGAATAATTTTTAGCTACAGAATACATTAATTGCTTGCAGATTTGTTAAGGGAAACACACACATACACACACACAATTGTGGATCATTATAAAATAATACAACTGCCTGCCCACAAAACACATGTTCCGTATTTCAAATATCTTCCAAATGTAGAAGAGGGCGGGAGGATGAGGGGGAGAATAAAAATGTGGTTGCTTATACAAATATACATGCTCGTATATGTACACAAACATACATACATATGTTCATATATTTCAGCTTTGCCCATATGTTCCGAAAATAGCAGCCTGGAAAATTGGTACCCAACACATCCCACTCTCAGAGTATGGATACAAATGAAGACAAATTTTCCTAGTACCTAAGTTAGTGAAATGGAGAAAGTACTTCAGGACACTACATTCTTTTAGGCCACTGAATGTTGCAAAGCAGCCTTAACGTACACATCTACAACCCAAAATGCCAGCTTTATCTCTTAAAGAAGTTGGAGAATATTTCCCTTATCTCTTCTTCCACAACGTAAGCAACGTTCCACTACATCAGCTATCCAGGTAAATGAGCAGAGGAGAAGATGGTCATACGGACCTTATCTTTGGAAGTTTTTCTCTAAAACATTGAGGGTTTGGGGGAGTGAAAAAAAAACAATGATTCCAGCACATTTTGTATACTATTTTCTGATCATTTCTTTTTACGCATGGTGACTAATAGTTTTCATTATTAAAATGCTAGCTTGGTTTGGAATACAGTGTTGAACTCAGACAATCTAAATCTTGTACTGGTATAAGCATGGCCTTTTAGCTCTGTCAGTCCTGGTTTAGATGCCTAGATTCATCTCTCATTGCTTATTTAGCACCTGAACATAAATGTTTTAGTCTGTAAAATGGGGATAGTCTTTCAGTTGCAGGAAACAAATAAAATAACGTATATAAAGCACCTGGCTCATAGCAGACAAAACGAAAGTTTCCAATTAATAATGTTATGCTGTGCTGTCTTTTAAGGATCTGTTTGTATAATTTAGACAAAATCTATACATGAGTAAAAAGCCCCTCTTGCTCATACTTAACAGGTGAAGCAACTTTAGATTTTTTTATGCTTTCTGGTAATCAGGCTTCCTGATAAAAACATCAACTCTGTTACAGGGGCTTTGAATGGTTCCTTTTTTCATTGCCCCTTTCCCCTAAACCCCAGGACGTCCTGCAATTATGTTTATACAGTTTGGTCCCCACTTTCCATCTCCATCATTCACTCCATCCCTGCCCATATCCTCCCAATTACACATCCAAGAATGGGTACTAGATCCAAGAGTGGCAAATCCAAGTCCCTCTCCCGAACCACCAACATCTGAACAGTTATTTAGCCCTTGTGTGCGGCTATCACTTATGACTAAATGTAGTATGATTCAGAGAGGAAAAAAAAACAGCTACCAGTTACTTTCAGAATCTCTTATTGATTATATTTGTCATTATGTAAAACTGGACAAGAAAAAACAGCCAGTCTGCAAAAGGAGAGAAGTAATTGACCAGAGAGGAACAAAAATAAAAGATGGAGAGAGTACTGGCTTGGGTTCCCTTAAGCCTTTCTAGTCAACTGTATACCTGCATTTGTCTTCTTACTGTAAGCTCCAATCTTTTACTCTCTTTCCTGCTGTTGTTTGGTTCTTGCAAAAATAGATATTTTTAAATCTATAATTCTATATTAAACTATAACATTAGTATTAATAAAATAATTCTAAAAGATAAAAGTAATTGAAAAAGTAATTTAGGAGTAGAAGTAATTTCTGCTACTTTTAACAAGTTTGCTTTGTAATTCATAGCCAAGATAGTAAAATACAATTCTTTTAAATTAATTAAAAGTTAACTTTAACTTTATAATGTAATCTAAAGTTATCCATTTGCTCTTTCCCATTCCTTGAGATCTAAAAAGTCAGGAATGTTGGCAGTCCTGCAGGTTAAAACTGATAATATTCTGTTATATCTTTAGGGTAGAGTACAGTACTTGCAAAGTTTGCTACATGAGGCAATGAAGGCTTTCAGTGAAAGAGTGTGCTTGGATAACCTTACAAATGTATTGATGTGGGATCTATAAACTTTCTGCTTCTACCACTTTCTGGTACAAAAAGAAAGGCTGGAAGCCATAGCAGTTATTAGATCCTTGGAAGCCTCCTCAGGTAAGTTCTTTTATTTTTAACCAGACATTTTCTCAAGACTCTCCTAAATTTTTAAAATTCACATTAATTTATTTACATTTTACAACCAGCCTCTGAGATCCTGATTAGGTATCCTGTAAGAAAACCTTCTTGAACACTAATTCTCAAACTTGATTGTGGACTGCAGGTCATCTGGGAAGCCTGTCAAAAATTCAGATATCTGAGCCCTACCGTACAGATTATTTTTCTATTTTTTGGAGGTTACCCAAGAAGGTGTAATTGTTTTTAAACAAACACCGGTATGATTTTGATGTAGTCAATTCAGAAACAACGTTACAAAAACTTGTTCTTAAAAAAACATTTTTCCTTTGTTCACCATATGGTTAAACATACAGAGAACCTAACATGATGTGGTAAGTACTTGAAAATAATTTTTGCATCAATTTGCTCAAATTACAACTGATCGTACTTAAGATTTTGACTACCAATAATAATAAAATAAATTATTTTGTTAAAAAAGAAATTGAAGCCTTAGCTATATTTTTATTTGCTAATCAATAAACAAAAGCAATAATAATTTGTGCAATTTTTCTGATTTATAAAACTGTTATATTGAAGTTGATTATACAAAGGCAATAGTCGTCTGTGTTACCTGACTAAAAGTATCATAGATATGTTCATCATAAGTAATATAAATGTTTTTCATCATAAACAGTATTGATTTTATTATAAATAATATTAATTATAATTCTAAATACATATTAAACATAATAAATGTTAGATTAACATCACACTGTTTATCATCAACATTAATCACACATAATAAATTGTCATAAATAATGTATTAGATAAAAGATACATTTTTGAATATATCAGATAGTCTTGTTTACAACATGGCCTAGGAAAACGAAAATCAATTCTATTTACTATCAATCAAAAGCATTTAAAATATAGGTATATTTTTTACAAGAAAAAAACAACTTCATTAAAAAGTGGGCAAAGGACATGAACAGACACTTCTCAAAAGAAGACACTTACGTATCCAGTAAACATGAAACAATGCTCAGCATTACTGGTCACTAGAGAAATGCAAATCAAAACTACAAAGAGTTACCATCTCATGCCAGTAAGAATGGCAATTATTAAAAAGTCAAGAAACAACAGATACTTGGAGGCTGTGGAGAAATAGGGATGCTTTTATACTGTTGATGACAATGTAAATGAGTTTAACCATTGTAGAAAAGTATGGCAATTCCTCAAAGACCTAGAACCAGAAATACTATTTGACCCAGCAATTCCATTACTAGGTATATTCCCAAAGGAAGATACATGTACACATATATTCACTGCAGCACCATTCACAATAAGACATGGAATCAACCCAAATGTCCATCAGTGATAGACTGGATAAAGAAATATATATATATATATATATAAAATATGTATATATATAAATATATATATATATATATATATATATATATATATATATATATATATATATCGAGAGAGAGAGAGAGAGGAAGGGAGAGAGAGAGAGAGAGAGAGAGCATAAAATACTAGGCAGTCATAAAAAGGAACAAGATCATGTCTTTTGCGGGACCTGGAGGGAACTGGAATCCATTATTCTCAGAAAACTAACGCAGGACAGGTAACCAAACACCACATGTTCTCACTTATAAGTGAGAGCTAAACAATGAGAACACATGGACACAGGGACCGGAACAACACACACTGGGGCCTGTATAGGGGAGCGTAGTGGGAAGGAGAGTATCAGGATAAATAAATGCATTCAGGGCTTAATACCTAGGTGATGGGTTGAAAGGTGAAGCATACCACCATAGCACATACAGCACATGTTTACCTATGTAACAAACCTTCAGGTCATGCACATGTATCCTGGAACTTAAAATAAAATTAAACTAAAAATAAATATATATACCTGTGTGTCCTGAGTAGCTGTGACTACAGGCAAGCACCCCCATGCACAGCTAGTTTTTTGTATTTTTAGTAGAGATGGGGTTTCACTGTATTGGCCAGGCTAGTCTTGAACTCCTGACCTTGTGATCTGCCTGTCTTAGCCTCCCAAACTGCTGGGATTACAGGCGTGAGCCACTGGGCCTGGCCTATATGTATGTTTTAATGTAGTGATTACTTTACTCGAAAATAAGGAAATAGGTGATTTTTAAATAATATCATATATTCATTACCTGTTTATGGTAGCCAAAAGCAGGAAAAATCATAAATAATATTAATTTTAAAATCATAAATAATATTAATTTTTTTTTTAGACTAAGTTTCACTCTTGTTACCCAGGCTGGAGTGCAATGGCACTATCTCGGTTCACTGCAACCTCCGCCTCCTGGGTTCAGGCAATTCTCCTGCCTCAGCCTCCTAAGTAGCTGGGATTACAGGCACGTGCCACCATGCCCAGCTAATTTTTTGTATTTTTAGTAGAGACGGGTTTTCACCATGTTGACCAGGATGGTCTCGATCTCTTGACCTCATGTTCCACCTGCCTCGGCCTCCCAAAGTGCTGGAACTACAGATGTGAGCCACTGCACCTGGCAATATTAATTTTTAAATGAGAATATTTCTATTTGTTCTAAAACTTTGAAAGATGATACTTAGTTACATTGCAGTAAATATAAAATACTGCTACTACTATTACCATAATCATAATAGTAATTAACAATTTTACTTGTGTGTACAACTTATAAAATATCAAATCAAAAAAGAATGCTTTTTTATTTTCTTTATCAATTGATGATTCCTACTCCTAAATAAATTTATTGAAGTCATCTTTTTGGGTAGGGTCAATGTTGCCACAATAACTTGATAATGTATTTTATCTGGCTTATATAAAATAAATTTTTTTTCTTTGTTTTAATTTATATATATATAATTATTATACTTTAAGTTCTGGGGTACATGTTCAGATCTCGTAGGATTGTTACATCGGTATACACATGCCATGGTGGTTTGCTGCCTTCATTCCCCCAGCATCTACATTAGGTATTTCTCTTAATGTTATCCCTTCCCAATTTCCCCACCCCCTGCTATCCTTCCCCTAGCCCCCGTCAGCAGACCCCAGTGTGTGATGTTCCCCTCCCTGTGTCCCTGTGTTCTCATTGTTCAACACCCAGTTATGAGTGAGAACATGCAGTGTTTGGTTTTCTGTTCTTGTGTCAGTTTGCTGAGAATGTTGGTTTCCAGATTCATCCATGTCCCTGCAAAGGACATGAACTCTTCCTTTTTTATGGCTGCATAGTATTCCATAGTGTATATGTGCCACAGTTTCTTAATCCAGTCTATCATTGATGGGCATTTGGGTTGGTTCCAGGTCTTTGCCATTGTAAACAGTGCTGCAGTGAACATACATGTGCATGTGTCTTTATAATAGAATGATTTATAATCCTTTAGGTATATACCCAGCAATGGGATTGCTGGGTCAAATGGAATTTCTATTTCTAGATCCTTGAGGAATTGCCACACTGTCTTCCTCAATGGATGAACTAATTTACACTCCCACCAACAGTGTAAAAGTGTTCCTGTTTCTCCACATCCTCTTCAGCATCTATTGTCTCCAGATTTTTTAATAATTGCCATTCTAATTGGCATGAGATGGTATCTCAATGTGGTTTTGATTTGCATTGCTCTAATGGCCAGTGATGATGAGCATTTTTTCATATGTTTGTTGGCTGCATAAATGTCTTCTTTTGTAAAGTGTCTGTTCATATCCTTCACCCACTTTTTGATGTTTTTTTGTTTTGTTTTGTTTTGTTTTCTTGTAAATTTGTTTTAGTTCTTTGTAGATTCTGGATATTAGCCCTTTGTCAGATAGGTAGATTGCAAAAAGTTTTTCCCATTCTGTTGGTTGCCAGTTCACTCTAATGATTGTTTCTTTTGCTTGCAGAAGCTTTTAAATGTAATTAGATCTCATTTATCTATTTTGGCTTTTGTTGCCATTGCTTTTGAAATTAAATTATTTAAACCTTTAATTCCTTGATCACTAAATGGAATGTAGTGCATCTACCTGCATTATATTCTATAAAGAGAAATATAATTCTAATTAAATACATATATAATGTCATTTATATATTAACCTGACCTTAGAACTTCATGGATATTAAGCAAACTAGGTATATTTTATAAAGTTATTTAATAATTTATATATAGAAAGTATACACTGATATTTATGTCAATCAATAATAGAATAAAAATGAAAAAAAGTTAATGCTTTTCCTTAAATACTTATTAAATGCTACCTCCCAATAATAACATAATTTTTTTCCTTGTCTCAGTGGTAAATGGAGTTGATTCTTTAAATTATAAAAATAATCCATGATCACAGTATAATGACTTTGAAATTTAATATGACATATGGCCAATTATATGACTTAAATCATGTAATACCTTAACTCATGTAATACATTTTGTATCAGCAGATATTATGATAGTATCTGGTTTTGACTATCATAAACAGTGCTGTAATGAGCATTGTTATATGTATAATTATTTAAAAATCACCTTTTTCTAGTACAGTGATAACTGGATTAAAATATGCCTATTATTTTAAAAGCTTTTTTTTGGAGATGAAGTTTCACTTTTGTCATCCAGGCTGGCGTGCAATGGCGTGTTCTCGGCTCACTGAAACCTTCACCTCCTGGGTTCAACTGATTCTCCTACCTCAGCCTCCCAAGTAACTGGGATTATAGGTGCCCACCACCACACCCAGCTATTTTTTTGTATTTTTCGTAGAAACGGGATTTCGCCATGTTGGCAGGCTGGTCTCAAATCCTGATCTCAGGTGATCTGCCCACCTTAGCCTCCCAAAGTGCTGGGATTACAGAAGTCAGCCAGCACACCTGGACTTTTAAATGCTTTTGATAGTAAATAGAACTGATTTTCATCTTTTTAGGCAATGTTTTAAGCGAGACTATTCTATTCTTTTAAAAATGTATATTTTAATAATAAACATTTGATAAAGTTCTAGGCTTGTTATTATTATTTGTTCAAAATGGTAGGGACCTTTTTCTTTGTCAAATTGCATTCCTTTTTGTTCAATTTTACTAACATATTGTGAGTACTTGAGAATAATGTTTCGCTTAAGCATTGGGGTGTTCACACTTCAGATGGTAGATATAAAAGAGATGAGGAAGGTGGAGTCCCTGTCACCTTATAGTTTGGTCTCAAATAAGTTGAGAATTACTATGCTGTATGTAGATTATCATTTTTAAATATTTATAATTTATTAAAATATCATTAATACTAAAAGAGTCCTGAATGTTACCTGTCTTTGAAGTTGCACAAGTTCCTTTGTGACCCGAATTAAGTATCTGCAGACATTTAACATTATTCTTCTGTTTAACTGACATTTATTTTATAACAGGCATAGAAGCTTTGGAGAACCATACGCACATATGCAAAATGCAAAATATTCGTACAAGGAAAATACAAATATCCATATAAAGCCCTATATATTTAATGCTGAACAAATGGTATAAGCCCTAAATGTTTTAGAATTCATAGAATGAGAGTCTACTGTGGCCTGGAAAGGTCATGGAAGGCTCATGAAGTGGTTGATGCTTGGGCTACAAATTTCAGAAAAGGTAGGATTAGGCTATAGATCAGGGTCAGTGAAGGGGAAAGGCATAGAAACGTGGCAATGAGAAAGGCATACTTGAAGGAGAGTGAATAGGTAGAATTAGCTGAAAGGAAGCCTATGGGTAAAGAATAATGATGGTACATTTGAAAACTTAGCAGAGAGCCAGATAACAAAGGGCCCAAGTACACAGTTAAAAGCTTTAATTTTATGTCCCATACCTTTAAAAATGTTCAAGGGGGAAAGGGGTATGGTTTGTTTAAGATAGATAAATCTAACAACACCATGATAAATGATAGAGTACAGTAAAAATAACAGTGGGGGAATTATTTAGGCTATTATTGCTATAATACAAATATGAGATAATCAGAATCAAAAATGAGACCAGAGCATTGATAATGAGAAGAAAGGGGGGAAGAAAGATAAACTGCTGTCAGATGAACTTGCTTTTGACCTGTTTAACTTGAGGTAAGAAAGAGTCTGGAGTTGGATCTGGAAACCAGAGACTAGAACTGGAAGGGGTGATCAGGCCAGTTCATTAAGGGTCATCATGACAAAAATATTATCAGCAGCCGTGAGACTCAAGAAAATCACCAGAAGTGTGAGAAGAGCTGAACAATGAGACCTAAATTTTGGAGAAATGGATGGTAAATGGAAAGAAAAAAATCACAGGGGCATGAAGAGGATGAAAGAGTATGCAAACGCGGGCACTTCCTGTCAGAGAGCCTAAAAATATCCAGCAGATAATTTTTTTTTAATCCTAACTACTAGATAACCAGGAACAGGAGATATTTTTTTTCTGAAATGTGGGTGACAGTTAACATCTGTCAGAATTGTAGATTAGGGGAAGTTACCTTTGATTGCTTTTATTTCGGAGACACACTAGTTCTACCCTTCAGACTAATGTGTGCGTATCGATCTCTGATTACCCAATCCATTTCTGCAGATCTTCATTAAGTAATGAGTTTCTTTCAATCCTTCAAAAACGCTACAATACATTCTCTATTTTTCTACTCTTTCCTCATTCTAGCCAAAGAGGGAGATAATCTAGTTCTCAAATTAAAGTTCAGAAAAGTGAGAGAAACTGGTAATTTAAATCATCTCTAGAACATATAGGGATACTTTTATTAATCTAGGACTATCTCTAATTCGTGAATGCTGATGGATGTATCTTTGAGTTGCAAATCTTTCCTCCAAAATCATTACTTATTCAGGCAAGGCAAACCCAACACTAGGAGAATAAATATCTAAAATGCTGCTGAAGTTACTATACCAGCAATATGTGGTGCAGTCATGCTAAAATGGCCATATCTATAAGGTTCTTTAAATTATTTTAAAGTTAATTTGGGGGTGGGTGCAAATTAAAAAAAAAAGAGTAGCAGAAGGAGAAGAGTTGAAGATTGGTCATGAAAAATTAAGGGAACGATAGCACCCTAGGAGAGAGGGTGGGCAGCCCTAAAATTACTGATGGTAGAGCTCAACTCTGGCAGCATAGTGAGAAAGGAGAGAATACACTGGGCTAGCTAAGAAGAATTGTAAACTCAGGATTTCTGAAGTAGGTAATTTGCTGGCAGTTGTAAATTATGAGTGGAGGTATGTCAGGCAAAGAAATAGAAATTGTAGATAAGGAGATTTGGAAATGAAAGTACTATTTTCATGTAGAGAAGCAAAGGGTGTAGTCAGGCTGTTGAGAAAGTTGATGTAGAAATAAAATAAAAATTGAATTACAGAAAGTGGGATATGGTGAGGCTTAATTACTACATGGGCAACTTGAATATATGTAAAAAGCACTGTTGATGATGGAACTGTATAGGATAAAAATAAAAGATGATGTATTTCCTGAAGTTATTTATTATTAAAGAGACACAGTGTAAAACAATAACAGCAATGATTTTAAAATCCATTTCTCCAAATTTTTCTTAGGTATCATACGAAAAGAATTTATATTTTCTAACATATTAGAAAAGAGTAGGTTAACAAAGAAAATCAGGTTTCTTTTCTGCTGTACTTTCAGCACTGTTAATTAATTAACATTGTGAAGCCCTAAGAGAGAAAGGTATATGATATATTTTATTTAAGAAATATAATATTTTTCTTCTCTAGAACCTCTCAAAGAACTGTTAAAATATTGCTCAAGTTGCCCTAGAGAGGTCGAAGTTTGACTGCATCCTCTGTAAAAAAGAATAGAATTAAGGCTTCGATGACTTAGACCATAGGGAGTTTAACACTAAATCAAGAGGGGATATATAGGAAAAGGTGAAGCAACAAAGGAGATTTTGTTCTAGTGGCACGATTTTTGTCACCAGGCAAAGAAGAAAGATATAGTGGAGGGCCTTCCTGAGAAGAGAGTCTGAGGAACCCAGGAGGGTGAGCTGGGTTCAACTGAAATGGTATGGAAGAAAGCATGAGATGTGAAAGTTGGTTGAAGTCCATCAGTAATAAAGGAAGGGGACTGGGAAGAAGCTGTATGATAATCAACACACGGGTCTGAAAATGGTGCCATTGAAAGCATGATTGTTTGGATTTTACATAAATGAGACATTATAGAAAATAGATTCATCATAGTTAACTTCTTATTAAAGAATTCAATGAACCTGCAGATATGTCTATTTCTAAATCATTCCAAAACTTACATTTGGAATAGTACTCAGAAAAATAGGGTGGCAACATTTTAGGTCATCATTATCATCCACGGAAATATAATATAACTTGGGTCCCTTTTCATCTAAATATCTATGTTGAAAAAAATGTTTTACAACTTTGCAATAACTCTTTAAATTAAAACAATGCTAACTCTAATAAATAATTTCACTATTTGATTTTACTACTTAATTCTCTGTATAAAAAAGAGGAAGAAAACAAAGCAAGATTAATTTGGTTTTCACTACTCCATTTGAGTCTCCGTAGTTTGCCTCTGTAAAGCAATTCACATTTTCCTGTAAGACTTTTCCAAATGCTCTAGTCATGTGAATTGGGGTTTATATCTGTGTCTATCTCCAAGTTTCTTTATCTGTCCTAGGCAGCAGGTTTCTTATCTGACAGCCTGATAATTATGGAGGAAGCTGCATGTTAATGATTCAGTACTTACATAAACAACTGGCCTTGGAGAAATCTAAGAAACCAACTTTGTAGGATTTGATTTTGCCTAATTAAATGTAAATAATGTTAAATGTTGTTTATGCCAGGATTTCTGCAGAACCTTATGAATTTTTTTTTAGGAACACCAAGCCTTGTGAATCCGGTTTTTGACAGTTACCATCTAATTCAGCTATTAGGATAATATGGTTTGACATCAGGTATGCTCTGTGCACGCGAGGTACAAATACACATGTGCACACTAAGTGTTTACGCATGCAAGGTACAATTCTCAATTGTTGCTTTGTATTTTTTGATTCTTTTCCTTTGAAGTTGGCAACTTGTACATTTTTATCTGAAGGTCCAAATCTACATCGTGCTTTGAAGGCACAAATGGGCTCCATGTGGTGCTTGGCTTTCCTTTGCCTGTCTCTATTACCCTCTACCAGCATGAAATGTACTCTGACATAGTTTTTTCACTTAAGCATATGCACCTGAATTTTTCCATTGGTCTTTTGCTAACACATGCCTCCATTTAGGGATCTGTACAAGGGTTGGCTTTTAAAACAAGAGAATAATGCCATTTAGGAACAAATGTACATTAAGCATACATATTAGAGTAAATGGTATTTCCATCTCTTCTGGAATAGTGGGATGAAAAATTGCTCAATTTTTTTTTCTAATTTGGAAAAAATCAACATAAAATGTTACCTAGTTTTTGTTTTTTCCTTTCAGGCTTCTATTATGATTTCAGGGGTGCATGTGCAGCTTTGTTGTATATGTAAACTACATGTCATAGGTGTTCAGATAATTTCATCACCAAGGTAATAAGCATGGTATCTGATAGATAGTATATCAGTCCTCACCCTTCTCCCACCTTCCACCCACAAGTAAGCCCTGGTGTCTAGTGTTCCCTTTGAGTCCCTGTGTAATCAGTGCTTAGCTCCCACTTACAAATGAGAATGTTCAGTATTTGATTTTCTTTTTTTTACTAAAGTCCTCACTTTATTCAGATATCTTTGTTTTTTTTTTTTTTTTTTTTTTTTTTTTGTTTTTTTTTTTTTTTTTTTTTTTTTTTTTTACCAAAAGTTCTTTTTCTTTTTCCATTAATTGTCATTTATTCTGAGGCTTCCCCGGCCATGGCAGTTTCTTAGATTTTCCTTGTATTTGACAACCATACGAGATACTTTTGTTTGTTTTATTTTACTTTATTTTCCTTCAAATTCCAGGATATAAGTGTAGAATATGTAGGTTTATTACACAAGTATACATGTACCATGGTGGTTTGCTGTACCTATCAACCTATCATCTAGATTTTCAGCACTGCATGCATTAACAATTTGTCCTAATGTTCTGCCTTCCCTTACCTCCCAGCCCCCGATTGACCCCAGTATGTCCCTCCCTATGTCCATGTGCTCTCATTGTTCAACTCCCACTTATAAGTAAGAATATGTGGTGTTTGGCTTCCTGTTCCTGTGTTAGTTTGCTGAGGCTGATGGCTTCCAGCTTCATCCATGTCCCTGCAAAGGACATGATCTCATTCCTTCTTATGGCCACATAGTATTCCATGGCGTATATGTACCACATTTTATCCAGTCTGTCATTGATGGGCATTTGAGTTGGTTCCAAGTCTTTGCTATTGCAAATAGTGCTGCAATAAATATACATGTGCATGTGTCTTTAGAGTAAAATGATTTATATTCATTTTGGTATATACTCAGTGATGGGATTGCTGGGTCAAATGATATTTCTGGTTCTAGGTCTTTAAGGAATCACCACACTCTTCCACAATGGTTGAATTCATTTACATTCCCACCAACAGTGTAAAAGCATTCCTATTTCTCCACAGCCTCACCAGCATCTATTGTTTCTTTACTTTTTAATAATTGCCATTCTGACTGGTGTGAGATGGTATCTCATTGTGGCTTTGACTTGCATTGCTCTAATTAACAGTGATGTTGAGCTTTTTTCATATGTGTGTTGGCTGCATAAAAGTCTTCCTTTTAGAATTGTCTATTTATATCCTCTGCTTACTTTCTAATGGGGTTGTTTGTTTCTTGTAAATTTGTTTAAGTTACTTATATATTCTGGATATTAGATCTTTGTCAGATGGATAGATTACAAAAGTTTTCTCTCATTCTGTAGGTTGCCTGTTCACTCTGATGATAGTGTCTTTTGCTGTGAAGAAGCTCTTTAGTTTAATTGGATTCTATTTGTCAATTTTGGCTTCTGCTGTAATTGCTTTTGGTGTTTTTGTCATGAAGTCTTTGCCTATGCCTAGTTCCTGAATGGTATTGCCTAGTTTTTTGTTTTTTGTTTTTTCCTATCATTTTTATGGTTTTAGGTTTTACATTTAAGTCTTTAATCTATCCTGAGTTAATTTTTGTATAAAGTGTAAGGAAGGGGCCCAGTTTCAGTTTTCTGGATATGGCTAGCCAGTTTTCTCAGCACCATTTATTAAATAGGGAATCCTTTCCCCATTGCTTGTTTTTGTCAAGCTTGTTGAAGATCAGATGGTTGTGGATGTGTGGTAGTATTTCTGAGGTCTCTGTTCTGTTCCATTGGTCTATATGTCTGTTTTGGTACCAGTACCATGCTATTTTGGTTACTGTAGCTTGTAGTATAAAGTCAGGTTGTGTGATGCCTCCAGCTTTGTTCTTTTTGCTTAGATTTGTCTTGGCTATACAGGCTCTTTTTTTTTTTTTTTTTTTTTTTTGGTTCCGTATGAAATTTAAAGTACTTTTTTCTAATTCTGCAAAGAATTTCAATGGTAGTTTGATGGAACTAGCATTGCGTCTATAAATTACTTTAGGCAATATGGCCATTTTCACAAAATTGATTTTTTTTTCTATCCATGCAGATGGAACATTTTTTTCCATTTGTTTAGGTCCTCTCTTATTTCCTTGAGCAGTGGTTTGTAGTTCTTCTTGAAGAGGTTCTTCACATCCCATCTTAGCTATATTCCTAGGTATTTTGTTATCTTTGTAGCACTTGTGAATGGGAGTTCATTTATAATTTGGCTCTTGGTTTGTCTATTTTTGGTGTATAGGAATGCTTGCAATTTTGCACGTTGATTTTGTATCCTGAGACTTTGCTGGAGTTGCTTATCAGCTTAAGGAGTTTTGGGGCTGAGATGATGGGGTTTTCTTAATATAGAATCATCATCTGCAAACAGGTACCATTCAACTTCTTCTCTTCCCATTTGAATACCCTTTATTCCTTTCTCTTGCCTGATTGCTCTGGCCAGAACTTCCAAAACCATATTGAATAGAAGTGGTAAGAGAGGGCATCCTTGTCTTGTGTTGGTTTTCAAAGGGAATGCTTCCAGCTTTTGCCCATTCAATTTGATATTAGCTATGGGTTTGTTATAGATAGCTCCTATTATTTTGAGATACATTCCATCAATACATAGTTTATTGCGAGTTTTTACATGAAGGGATGTTGAATTTTATCTGAAGCCTTTTCTTCATCTGTTGTCATAATTATCTGTTTTTTTTTTTGGTTCTGTTTATGTGGTGAAGGATATTTATTGATGAAGGATGTTTATTGATGAAGGATGTTTATTGATCTGCGTATGTTGATTGATCTGTGCTATGTTGAACCAGCCTTGTATCCCAGGGATGAAGCCAACTTGATCATTGTGGATAAGCTTTTTGACCATCGTGTTGCTGGATTCCATTTTCCAATATTTTATTGAGGATTTTCACATCGATGTTCATCAGGGATATAGACCTGAAGTTTTCTTTTTTGTTGTGTCTCTGCCAGGTTTTGCTATCAGAATGATGTTAGCCTCATAAAACGAGTTAGGGAGGAGTCCCTCCTTTCAATTGTTGGAAATAGTATCAGAAGGAATGGTACCAGCTCCTCTTTGTACTTCTAATGGAATTCATCTATGAATCCATCTGGTCCTGGGCTTTCTTTGTTGGTAGGCTGTTAATTGATGCCTCAATTTAAGAACTAGTTTTTTGTCTATTCATGGACTCAATTTCTTCCTGGTTTAGTCTTGGGAGCGTGTATGTATCTAGGAATTTATCCCTTTCTTCTAATTTTCTATTTTTCTGCATAGAGTTTTTATACTATCCTCAGATGACAGTTTATGGTATTTTATTTTCTGATTCTGTATTAGTTAACTTAAGATAATGGTTTCCAGCTCCATCCATGTTGCTGCAAAGGACATGATCTCATTCTGTTTTATGGCTGTGTCATATTCCATGGTGTAAATGTACCACATTTTTATTATGCAGTCTACTCTTGGTGGCATCTAGGTTGATTCCATGTCTTTGCTATTGTGAATAATGATATATTTAGCATACATGTGCATATGTCTTTATGGTATAATGATTTATATTCCCTTGGGTATATATCCAATAATGGGGTCACTGGTTCAAATGGTAGTTCCATTTAAAGTTCTTGGAAAAATCACCAAGTTGCTTTCCACAGTGGCTGAAATAAATTACACTTGAACAAGCAGTGTATAAGTTGGTGCAAATGTAGTTTAGTTCAGCCACTGTGGAAATCTTTTTGTCTGAAACCTCACCAACATCTGTTATCTTTTGACTTTGTAGTAATAGCCATTCTGACAAGTGTGAGGTTGTATTTCATTGTGGTTTTGATTTGCATTTCTCTAATGATTACTGATGTTGAGCATTTGTTCATATGCTTGTTAGTCATGTGTATGTTTTCTTTTGAGAAGTGTTTCTTTTGATGGGGATTTTTTTTTTGTCAATTTATTTTTTTTAACAGATTCTAGATATTAGGTATTTGTTGGATGCATAGTTTGGAAATCTTTTCTCCTGTTCTGTGGGTTGTCTATGTAGTCTGATAGTGTCTTTTAGTATACAGAAGCTCTTTAGTTTAATTAGGTTCCACTTGGCTATTTTCGTTTTTGTTGCAATTGCTTTTGGCATCTTCATTATGAAATATTTCCGAGGGCCTATGTCCAGAATGGTATTTCCTAGGTTTTCTTTAGGGGTTTTTATAGTTTTAGGCTTTACATTTAAATCTTTATATGGTGTAAGAAGGAGTCCATTTTCAATTGCCTGCATATGACTGGCCAGTTATCCCAGCACCATTTACTGAATAGGGAATCTTTTCCAATTGCTTGTTATTGTTGACTTTGCCAAAGATCAGATGGTTGTAGGTGTGTGACTTTATGACTGGGATCTCTATTCTCTTCCATTTGTCTATGTGTCTATTTTTGTACCAGCACTATGCTGTTTTGGTTACTGTAGCCTTGTAGTATAGTTTGAAATCAGATACTGTGATACCTCCATCTTTGTTTTTTGTTGTTGTTGTTTAGGGATTGCTTTGGCTATTCAGGGTCCATTTTTGCTTTCATATGAATTTTAGAATACCTTTTTTGTTAAAGTATGTGAAGAATGTCATTGGTAGTTTGATAGCAATAGCATTAAATCTGTAAATTGCTTTGGGCAGTATGGCCACTTTAATGATATTGATTCTTACTATCTATGAGAAAATTGCCAAGTTTTTCAAATGGTACTCAGCATGAAGATTTCAAAATATTTTGCAAAGGAAGGTGAGACTAATGACTACATTTAGAGATATACAGCTATTCACCATCTCTTACTCAATGTAGTTTCTTAGCAGTTGCATATATTGGTGACATAGTAGGTATTAGTGACATAATAGGCCGTAAGTGAAACAAAGGAAACATTTTGTGTAAAATAATGATGAATCAGAAACATCACTTCCTTCATTCTAGGTTTCTAATCAACACAATCATCCTGATCTTTGTGGTCCTTTATTGGTTCTTCTAAAAAAAAAAACAAAAGAAAAGTCAATCCCTAAATAATCTGGTCATGTTATCAAGCAAAATTTTCTGTTGATCTTTACTGGGAATCCTTTCTTTTTTTGTGTTATTTCATGTATTGTACTTTTAATGTCTTAACCGTGTTTTATTTTTTAAAAAAGAAATAGATGTTTTAAATTTTGATGAAGTCTAATTCATCAGTGTGTTATTTCATGTATTGTACTCAATGTTGTATCTATGAAATTTTTGGCTAACAGAATATTACAAGGATTTTTGGAGATCAGGTAGTGTTAGCCACACAACTTTTTGTTTATTTTTTTCAGTAACTTTGACAGTCATTTGCACTTCCATATGATTTTAGAATAAGCTTATCAGTTTTACAAAAAAAAAAAAATGCTAGCATTTTTTATTGAGATTATATTGAATATATAGACAATTTGAAAATAATTTATATGTAAACAATATTGAACCTTCCAATCTATAAGAGGTTAAATATTTTCATTCATTTATGCATTCTTCATAATCCCTCAGAAATGTTTTGTAGTTTTATTTCACAAGTCTCACAAAATCAGTTACCTTTCTATATGCTAGCAATGCATCTAGACTGTGTTGCCAAACTTACTAGTTCTTGTAGCATTTTTTTAGCTTTCATTGAATATTCTACTTTGAAGCTCATAACATCTATAAATAACAGCAATTTTACTTCTATTCCAATCTGAACACCTTCTATTTTTCTTGCCTGATTTCACTGTCTAGCACTTCCAGAAAGTGTTGAGTAGACAGGGTGAGCAGGAAGATCCATCTTATGTTGTTATGAGGAAAATATTTAGTATTTCACCATTAAATAAGTTGTAAGCTATAAGTCTGAAGATGTCCTTTGTTAGGTTGAAGAAGTTCCCTTTAATCCTCATATGCCAAGAGTTTGTTGGCTTTTTTTATAAGTGGATATTGCATTTTGTCAGCTGCTTTTTCTTCATCTTTAAGATTATTATTATGTCTTGTTAGTTTGTTGATATAGTGAATTGTATTATTTAAATTTAAATGATAAATCAATTCTATATTCCTGGATAAACCCTACTTGACTATGATGTATCACCTTTTAATATATTATTAGATGTATGTTGAAATTATGTTTAGACTGATATATTTATGTTCATGAGAAGTATTGGTCTATAGCTTTCCTTTTAAGTTATGTTTTTGGTTTTGGTATCAGAGCAATTTTGGAAAGCATTCTCTCTTTTTTAATTTTCTAGAATATTTTGTGCAGAATTAGTAATTATTTTTCTTTCCAGTAGAATTTATCAGTGAAACCATCTGGGTCTTGAGTTTCATTTTTGAAAAATTTTAAGCCACAGTTTAAATTTTTAAAATAGATATAGAGCTACTAAAACTATTTGTTACTGAGTGCACCTAAGTAATATTTCTTACATATAATTTGTTTATTTCGTATTTTTTTTAATTTACAGGAATAAATTTGGTTAATATATTATTTCATTTTCCTTTTAATACCTTCAAGATACGTAGTGTCACCTTTCTCATTCATAGCAGTGTTAATTTGTTTCTTTATTTTTTGCTTTTTCTGAAACAACCTAACTAGAGGTTTACTATTTTCTTAAAAGAAACACACATTTTGGTTGCACTGATTTTTTCAAAGGTTTCTCAGTTTTTTCTTTCATCTTTATATCTCTTTTTCTAATTCTTTTTCTAATTATTTTATGTGTGTTTTTTTGTTCTTTTTCTAGTTTTTTAATTTGAAAGCCTAAGTCACTGCTTTCACTTGCTATATGAAAATTTAGTGCTATAAATTTACCCTAAGTACTGCTTTAGCTGCTTCCTACAAATTCTGACATGTTGTGTTTTCATTCATTTAAATAATACTTGCTAATCTCCATTTGGATTTCTTCTTTGATTCATGCTTTTTTTTTTTTTTTTTTTTTTATTGCATTTTAGGTTTTGGGGTACATGTGATGAACATGCAAGATTGTTGCATAGGTACACACATGGCAGTGTGCTTTGCTGCCTTCCGTCCCCTCACCTGTATCTGTCATTTCTCCCCATGCTATCTCTTCCCACCTCCCCACCCCCCGCCCCTCCCCCATTCCCCCCCAACAGACCCCAGTGTGTAGTGCTCCCCTCCCTGTGTCCATGTGTTCTCATTGTTCAACACCCGCCTATGAGCGAGAATATACGGTGTTTGATTTTCTGCTCTTGTGTCAGTTTGCTGAGAATGATGGTTTCCAGGTTCATCCATGTCCCTATAAAGGACGTGAACTCATCGTTTTTGATGGCTGCATAATATTCCATGGTGTATATGTACCACATTTTCCCTATCCAGTCTATCATCAGACCTAATACCATAAAAACCTTAGAAGAAAATCTAGGCAAAACCATTCAGGACATAGGTGTATGCAAGGACTTCATGACCAAAACGCCAAAAGCAATGGCAACAAAAGCCAAAATAGACAAATGGGACCTAATCAAACTCCACAGCTTCTGCACGGCAAAAGAAACAGTCAGTAGAGTGAATCGGCAACCAACAGAATGGGAAAAAATTTTTGCAGTCTACCCATCTGACAAGGGGCTGATATCCAGAATTTAAAAAGAACTAAAGCAGATCTACAAGAAAAAAACAAACAAGCCCATTCAAAAATGGGCAAAGGATATGAACAGATACTTTACAAAAGAAGACATACAGGAGGCCAACAAACATATGAAAAAATGCTCATCATCACTGGTCATCAGAGAAATGCAAATCAAAACCACATTGAGATACCATCTCACACCAGTTAGAATGGCGATCATTAAAAAATCGGGAAACAACAGATGCTGGAGAGGATGTGGAGAAATAGGAACACTTTTACACTGTTGGTGGGAATGTAAATTAATTCAACCATTGTGGAAGACAGTGTGGCGATTCCTCAAGGACTTAAAAATAGAAATCCCATTTGACCCAGCAATCCCATTACTGGGTATATATCCAAAGGATTATAAATCATTCTACTACAAGGACACGTGCACACGAATGTTCATTGCAGCACTGTTTACAATAGCAAAGACCTGGAACCAACCCAAATGCCCAACGATGATAGACTGGATAGGGAAAATGTGATTCATGCTTTATTTAGAAGTGTGCTATGTAGTTTCCAAATATTTGGAGACTTTTTTCTGAAATTATATTGTTATTGATTTGGAATGTAATTCCTTTGTGGTTTGAGAACATACTTTTTATGAATGGAATCTTTCTGAATTTGTTGAGAGTTGTTTCATGTCCCCATATATTATCTGTCTTGATAAGTGTTCTATGGGCACATGAGAAGAAAGTACATTCTGTTATTTAGATTGAATGTTTCATAAATGTCAATTAGGTCATACTAGTTAATAATATTGCTCAAATTATTATCTCCTTGTCAATTTTCCTTCAATCTGTTATTGTAATAGTGAGATATTAAAATATATATCAGTTATATATATATCAGTTATATATTTCAATTGAATATATCAGTTCTTGCAATAGTGAGATTGAAATCTGACTATAAATGTGGATTTGTTAATTTTACCTTACAGTGAAATTTTTAATTCATGTGTTTAAAGTTCTGTTAAGTGCAGAAGATTTTAAGATTCTTACATCATTTTGATTATCTCTTTTATCACTATGAAAAGATCTATTTTATTATCTTTATAATTTTTTGTTCTAAAATCTGCTTTCTCTGATATTAACATAGCCACTCTAGCTGTTTTTATTATGATTAGTAAAATACAGATTTTCCATTCTTCATTAATTTGGATTAAATGAATATTTTAATGACTATTTTATTCCCTTTGTTGGGTTTTTTGTTTTTTTTTTTTGTTTTTTTTTTGAAAACTTCTTGTGTTTTTCATTTTAATGGTTGATTTAGGTTTTATAGTATACATATTTAACTTATTACAGTTTACCTTCAAGTGATATAATGTCACTTTACATATAGTATAAGAACCTTGCAGCAGTGTACCGTTTCTCCTCTTCTGACCTTCATACATTTATTGTCATATATTTTGCTCTTAGATGCCATATACCCCAAAATACATTGTTATTTTTGTTTAAATAGTCATTATCTTTAAAATAAAACATGTAAGAAATATAAGAAAAATCTAATGAAAAAAAAGTTTGTTACTTGTGTAGTTAAAATTATATATTTTTTTCATTCCTTTGTGTAGCCCCTTATTTCAATCTGGTATTATTGTATTACTTTCTGAAGGGCATCCTTTACTGTTTTGTAGTGCAAGTATGCTGCTAATGAATGCTTTTAGCTTTGTATCTCTGAAATTTTTTATTTTGTTTTTGTTTTGAAAATGTATTTTCATGGTGTCTAAAATTTTAGGTTGTCAGAATTTTTTTTTTTCCTTCATAATTAGAAAATAGTGCTTTTCTGGCTTCTTGCTTGCATTATTTCCAACAAAAAAAAAATCTGCTGGCATTCTATTCTTTGTCCCTTTGTTAGTAATATGTCTTTTTCTCTGACTGCATTTATGCTTTCCTCTTTCTCACTGGATTTGATCAATTATATTATGATGTTTCTTAGTATAGTTTTCTTTATATTTCTTTTCCTGTGCTTGGGGTTCGTTAAACTTTTTAGATCTGTAGGTTTACAGTTTCCATAAAATTGGAAAAATTTTTAGCCACTACATCTTCAAATATCTCCCACCCACTCATCTTTAAGGTTTCAAATTGCATGTTTATTTTCTTGCTTAAAGTTGTCTCACAGCTTTCTGAAGTAATTTTTCAGTTTTAAAAATTGTTTTCTTCTCTATGTTTTTTTTGGCTAGTTTCTGTTGCTATTCTTTATTCAATTTCACTAACTCTATCTTCTACAAAATCTGATCTGCCACTAATCTCATCTAGTGTAAACTTTATGTCAGATATTTTAGCTTTCATTTCTAAAATTTTGGTTTGGATGTCTTGTTTGGTTAGTGATTGTTATATATACTTGATGTCTCCCCTTAACTTTCTTAAATATATAAAATAATCAGAATAACTCTTTAAATATTTTTGCCTGACATTCTAATGTCTATGTCAATTCGGAGTCAGTTTTAATAAATTGATTATTCATTATTTATCTTGTTTTCCTGATCTTTGTATGTTTTGTAATCTTTTACTGGATGCTAGACATTGGTAATTTTACCTTGTTGATATTGAATATTTTGTATTCCTATAAGTATTCCTGAGTTTTACATTGGAATAAAATTATGTTACTTGGAAACATTTTGATCTTTTTAAATATTCTATTATAATTTTTAAGGCAGATATGGAACAGTGCTTAGTCTCGGGTTAATTATTCCTCACTACTGAATTGAGACCTTCCTGAGTCATCTTCTGAGTGTCCCAGGAATTATGAGTTTTTCCAGTCTAGCTGTGGGAAACACGCATTATTTTCAAAGCTGTGTGATCCTTGGCATTGTTTCCATCAATCCTTCTGTTTGATTCTTTCTCTGACCTTGGGTTGTTTCCTCATATGCAAGTTCACATCATTGATACTAAATATTTTCTGTCACTCTCTGGGGCTCTCTTTTCATGCAGATCACTTTTTTTCTGGAACTTCGTCCTAGAAAATCTACCTCCCTTAATCTCTCCAGACTCTCAGCTCTGTCTCCTCAACGTGGGGAGTAGGCTAGTTTCTGCCTGAATTCCCTGGTGTTTTCTCTCCCTGTAGCATAGTTTGGACATCTCTCAAGGCAGTAAACTATGTCAATAATAGGGCTTACCTCACTGATTTCAAGTTTCTCACTGTCCTGTGCTGCCAGATTCAGCACATTGTTTTGAAATTTTAAATAAATATATGTGTGTGTGTGTGTGTATATATACAATATACATATATATACGATATACGTATATATACACACATATATACATATATATATACTTAAATATACATATATAAGTATATATATGTGTGTGTGTATATATATACATACATATATACACACACAGATATACATATATATGTGTATATATACGTATATATGTATATATATATACACATACACATGTGTATATATGTATATATGTTTGTGTATATATACACACATATATATGTACATATATATACCTATACCTATATATGTCTGTATATATGTGTATATATACACATATATATGTGTACATATATATACCTATATATGTCTGTATATATATGTATATATGTCTGTATATATACAGACATATATATGTGTGTATATATGTATATATGTGTGTATGTATTTATACACACACCTATATGTGTATATTGTAAAGACAAGATAGAGAGATAAAACTTCCGAAAAAAAGATTAAATCTACTATTATGTGCAACAGTTAGAGGTAATGTATTTTTTATAGAATTCAGCCTGCATTACAGAAAGGCAAGAAACCTGAATAGAAAACAATATAATCAGTTTATATATATATATATATATATATATATATATATATACACACACATATATAAACTGTATATATAAACTGTATATACATATACTGATTATATTGTTATATAGATACAGTTTATATATGAATATATATGTATATATAAACACACATATATACATACACATATATATATACATATATATGTGTATATATACGTATATATGTATATATAAGTATATACACGTATATATATGTGTGTGTATATATATATAAGTATATACACGTATAAGTATATACACGTATATATATATATACACACACACATATGTGTGTGTGTGTGTGTGTGTATCTATTTATATATATGTATATATGTATTGCCTGGTTTTTAGTTTTTTGGATCTGGAATGTAAAGCTTGTCTCTATTATTTTATGATGCCTAGAGGTAGAAGACTCATTTTATTTGTTTTGTTTTGCTTTTGTCCGTGGAATAAAAGCAAGGTCATTGCAGAGAATTAGAGAAAGTGAAGGGCTTGAGGTTTAACAAGAGTAGTAAAGATATGAAATAGTTCTCTTGGAGAGTAGTGAAAAAATCTACTCCTAAAAATATTAAGATTTCTAGGTATTTATTGTAGAACTATGTAGTTTCAAAATAAGGGGATTTGTGGAAAGATTTAAAAGATAAATACACATAAATTACAACAGCTTGAGTCTCTTATGATAAACCTATTTTCATTTTTTAATCTGAATCCCAGTACTCGGCCTTGCATGTCCAATTTCACTCAAAGCTTAAATGAAAACAGATTTAATGACTTCAGTTACTTAAAAAACAAATGCTTTTAGATGACAGTATGCAAAGGAAAAAATCAAGTGAGCTGATGGCTTTAGCAAATATTTTATTATAAAAATATAACTTTAACAATCTGGATTACTAATGTAAAGGACATGTTGAATGAAATGAATGCCTTTAAAATGATTGCCTGCTAAGTTGATTGTGAAAAACTGATTATATTGTTTTCTGTTCAGGTTCTTTGCCTTTCTGTAATGCAGGCTGAATTCTCTAAGAAATATATTACCTCTAACTGTTGCACATAATAATAGTTTTAATCTTTTTTTCTGCAAGGTTTATCTCTATCTTGTCTTTACAATACCTTTTGATGAATTTATTTTGTGATTTCCTTATGAATTGTTTTTTTCCAGACATCAACTATAGTAACACAGCAACCTATATTAGCCCTTGATTTACATTTTCTTTGTTTTGGTGTCATTTGTAGTATTTCTAGACAATATTTTCACTTCGAGTTATTTATTTTATACCACTAAATCTAAGGACAAAGCTTGAACTTGAGAAAGTGTTTTTTGGGTGTAAGACTCTCACATCTTGTTTTTTTCTTAATCGTTTTCAACATATGTAATATATATTTACTAACTTTGCATAGGCACTGATACCGTTATATATTTTTTAAATTTTCTAAACATTTCTATGTATTTATTTTTAACTGACAAATTATTATAGTATGTATTTATGGGCACAACATGATATTATGATATGGCTACACAATGCAGAATAATTAAAGCATGCTAATTAATGTATCCATGACCTCACCTACTTATTTTTCTGGTGAAAGCATTTGAAATTTACTGTCTGAGCTATTTTGAAATATGAAATATCTTAACATACATTATTATTAACTATAATGTGGTCACCATGCTATGCAATAAATCTCAAAAACTTATTCCTCCTGTATAATTAAAACTTGGTATCCTTTGATGGATGTCTCCTCACCTTCACCCCTTCCAACTCTGGTAACCACCATTCTACTCTCTACCTATATAAGTTCAACTACTTTACATTCCACATAAAAGTGGAATTTTCCAAATTCTATTATGTCAAGGCAGACCAGTGATGGAAACAACAAGTAATATCATAATATATGATTCAGGACATCATGTAGAAATTATTTTTGTTATTAAAACAAGATTTATACAAATGAAATGAAAACAAATATTTTTTAAAAATCTAAAACAATCTACTTGCTGGATTACTTTAACAGATGATAAAATTTTTAGATATTCAGAAGAAAATAAACGATTGTGAAATGGAAAAGGAGTGCCTCATTATGGACATGCTGGTGAGAAAAAAAGTATAATATAAATATCATGGAGCGGTAGTAAGCAGAAGAAAAGGCAGTGGGGCAATGAGGTGAAAAGACACACTGTTGCTTGGAGGGGCATAGCTTGCAGGAGGGTTGGTTTAGCTGAAATAAGTTTGCATTCGGCAAACATAAGAGTAAAGGTGAACTTCGGTGAGATTATAAAAAGCCTTAAACTCTGGGCTAATGCAAGCTTCAGACTGTTTCAGAGGAGGCATGATTGGCCTGTCAAAGGCTATCCCCAGTATTAGTTGGTGAAAAAAAAATACTTCTTTTTCAAAGTAACAGCAAGTCATTAATTTATGCTCATGGGCGGCCAAAAGTTCCAGTTTGGTCAATCTTGCCAACTTAAAAGTGTTAGCCCAACTTGATCCCTGCAATCTCACCATGTGATATTTACTTCCCTGAATTCTACAAATTATCCATTAAATATATTACTTACAGGCATCTTGATTTAATCTTGGATTAGATGAACCTCAAAGAAAGAATTTTCCTTTCTTCCTAAATGTTCACCTCTATTATATTGAAAGCTTCATCTGACCATTTTGCTTATTTTTAAAATGCTTCTCTGCTATAATTATTTCCTACATTGTGACACAATCTAAGAACTGTGCATACATTGAAGAAGAACAAAGCAACCCAGAAATTGGGGAGCAAACTCAGTATGTGCTATAATTTTCTGCTCCGAAGAGATAAACTGATCAATGACATGCTACAGTGATTTTGCCAGAAAGCGTGTTTGTTGTTTTGGCTTTAGCACATTAAAACTAGCAATGGTTCAATAAAAAGGGGTCATGTTAAGAATTTTCTTACCAACTATAAAGTTCCTTGCTGGTTTCCTAGATAGATTTCCCCCAGGAAATCTGAGCTCAAAAGGGAAATTTCTGAACTCAAGAGAATACTCGTTCATTTGAAATACTATGAAGCAGCCCACAACACAGTGAATGAAACATCAAGAAAATGTAAACATCTTTATGGTGGTGGAATTCCCTAAATACAGTGCAAGGCTCTTCTGATACAAAACAGCTGCTTCATGTGTATCTACAACCAGGCGCAAGGAGAAAGTCTGCTCAGACACCTAAGTCATTTCAAATCAGTTTAAAGCGTCTTTGGCGCCCTTAAATATTAATGAAAGTCAACAATCAGTGAAGACTTTGCCCTACAGGGACTGTCACTGGTCAGCTTCTTGCTGTTTGTTTCTCAGTTAATCAAATTACTGTATCATTGGTGCAGTTGTACCCTTCATCATTAATGATCAGTGTCTTTGGAAAAAAAAGAGGATGTTCTTGGCATAATGACACATTAATCCTGTGGGAGACTGGAGGGGGATTACTCTTTTGCCCAGATTGCCCTCATGTGTGAGGTAGAGGTATAGATGAAGATCAGTGGCAGAAATCAACCTATAATAAGTCTAAAAGACACTTCGGGTTGCATTATCCCAGCCAGACAGGAAATACACAGGCAAAGAAGAAAAGGAAGCTATGAAAAGAAGAATATAATGATGTTAATTTCTTAATTTGTTTCCTCTGATGTAGGATCTAGATATTAGTATCATTCTCAGTATGTGTGCAAGTCACTTCAGAAAACTCACTCCTGCAGTAGAGCTAATTGTTACCAAAATGAAAAATATGTTCTGAGTGTTACTGAAACTACCTATTTGTACTTGGCAAAACATATCTTTTTGTCCAGCATCAAAATGGTTAAAATGAAGAAGCCAGGTTATTACACATTTCAATTCCAGAGTCAAATATAAAAATTTCTATTATAGGGACAATTAATTACATCTCAAAATGGCAAATGTGCATCCTTGTCAGGTAGAGTGTACTCTGATGGCCTTTCCTCAAACACTGAATGTGGAGATTTGATCTCTTCTAATGGTGCTGAGAAAAGGGTAATTACGCTATGGTCAAAGCTAATTTGCTTTCTGCCAGATGAACTGTTGTATTTTATTGTACGCTGACATTTTAAAGTAATTACGGCACTGTTGACCTTAGACAATTCCAGTTGTATCGCTGTCTACAGCTGCAGCGCTCGGTCTACCTTTGGCTGGCAGACAGTGGCTGTAACGAGGTAATGACACGGACAAAGAGCACCATATGGGGCTCCTTTGAGATACACAAAGCCCAGTGAAAGGAAACAAGAAAATTTTAACATCATCATTACAGTCACACATCTTTACAGCTATAAAGGATCCTGTCCAAGCATGCTTGCGTGTATGCACATACACACACGGGCACCCAAATAATCTAAACACTTTGCCTGCTTGTACCTTAGGTGTGTGCGTGGGTGTGTTTGAGTGTGTGTGTGCATGTGTGTGTGTGTGTGTGTGTGTGTATGTATGTGTGTGTTTCTTTTGTAAATGGCAGCATGCATCAAGAAGAAAAAGAGGTCAGGTAGAACTGAACGTGACGGACTGGTCTTCCAGTGACACGAGTTCAAAGGCTAAAGACTATTGATTGAGATAAAAGCCCAGGTTCTTATCTAATGTTAAAGACACTCCTTGTTGTCTGAAAGCTGTGCACATAATTAGGCAGAAAGAAGAGCCCTTCAGGCAGCAAATCACTATAAACCAAGCTTCATTAAAATAGATATTAGTTCATTTAAAGGAAGAAGTTATTATTCATTAATATATTTGAATGAGCTATCTGGCTGTCTTTTCTATGGTAAGAAAAAAAAAAAAAACGTGTTCAGAGTTTGGCCTGGTTAATGTATCCCTGCAAAGTTAGCAAAATAGATTAATATCACTCACAAAGAATAATGCTTCATCCTCTTCAAGCAAAAATGCACAGGATACTGAACTATGGAATTATTGCCAAGAAAAGGTGGAAGAAAACTGAGCTTTACCATCATTTTAAATATTTCAGTCTATTTATTTGGGTAGGTAAAAATGGACTATGGAAATGTGAGCTCACTTACAATAAGCCAAGGAGGTTGCCTCCAACATAGCTTATGGCCCACTCATGTGACAGTTACATGGAGCAAAGGCAAATCAAGGTATTTCCTTTTGAATTACATTTCTGTCATTCAGGGTTTCTCCCTTAGTAATTATTGGAAATGTGCATGAGTTACTATTTCACTGAAGAAAAAAATTAATACAAATTACATTACAGAGATGGTAGGGTTTCCTGCAGAGACCTCAATTTCATTTAAATTATGAGGATTGTTTTTCTCCTAAATTTTTGTTTCTTTGTTGTTTTTTTTTTTTTAATTTTCATGAATATTTGGACATCTCTATGCCAATAGATTTTGGCTTTTTTAAAGGAAAACTGTCCCTGGCAAAGTTACTTAACAGTTCCCATTCAAAACTGGAATTATATGGAATTAAAATATCTGTTCAAATGATCATTTCTGAAATGTTCATTTGGGAGATACATAATTTAAAATTTTTCTTATTTGTAGCCCCAGTAAGAAAGAAGTTCTAGAGTAAACGGACTAATCTCTGTTTAAGTTGTGCTTTACATTGCCTTTAAAACTTAAGATAAACTGATTGACCTATACTATATTCACTGTAAACTGCTTAGCAAAACAGTGATGCTTTAAAATATCCTCATTTAGCTTTTAAATTCCACTTGAAACTCCTATTATTATTAAAATGACTTAACTATTCTGGCACTATAATTTAGAAATAAATACATCCACTCAAAATCATATAAAATATCTAAACAACCCATTTTAGATATGGAGGAGTAGCAATATGAAAGCATTCTAGGTTTATGAACTGGTACACTAAGAAACTAAAAATTCCAATACTTTTTGTCTTTGTAGGTTGACACCTGAGTCCAGCAATAGGAAACATAGCTGGAAATATAAAGAACCAGCCTATTTGTATTCTAATTTGTGGTTTTAGATACAGTACCTCACACCTGGAAGCTCTTTGTTTTGTCTGTAAATAACCTGAATTTAAAACCCTCACTGTATTTATTGAGTTAAATAGCACAGAAGCCTACCATTTAATACTTTTGGAACCCCATCTCATACTTATTTCTTCAGGAGTATACATAGTGCTATAAAATTGGTATTTTTACTGTCTAATTTTATTTGCTTTCCAAGTCATAAAAGGTGCAGAAAAGATAACGAGGGAAAAGGAGAGTTTCCTAGAGATGCATTTAAAGAAAAAATAAAAAAAAAAAAGGAAAGAAAACTCTTGGTCATATTTCTCAAAGAGGAATGGGTGAGAGAGATACATGAGGCCAGAATAGTCACAGAAACAAAAAACGAATTCTGATAGATTGAGAGTAAGTGGGAGAAAGAGAGAGAGTGACAAGAAGTAAGAAATCACTTCCTTGAATTAAGAGTGAGCGATGTAGCCGGAGAAGCAGAGAGACAGATAGATGGAGTTTTCTGCACAGATAAAGAGAGAGTTACACCATGAAAGCAGAGAGACTGTAAAAGCCCATTGCATAATAAAGAAGGCATATTGCATGCAAAAGGGAACATTCATGGTGATATCTGCGACTTGAACCCATAAAAATCCCAATTATTTTGAAGCTGATGTATACAAAAATAAATGAATGAAAGAAACAAAAATAAAAGACAGGATGGCTCTGAGTTCTAATCCTCACCACTGATTTTTTACTGTTATTTATCCAAAGCTCAATATAATATGCGAACATCAATTCTTCTATTCTTTTCTGTAAAGTGGGATAGGCAAGGACGTTTTGAAAAATTCTGAAATAGTTGCTAGACTGGCACTTTAATACAACATCTCACTAATTCTGCTGGTTATTTAAGAAATCAGAATTTTTCAAAGGTGACAGAGAGGCATGTCTTGCCTATGCAATGAAGATCGTAAAACAAAACCAGAATTGGCAAGAAGGACAGCTTTCTGGAAGGTGGAAATTTTAGAGCAGGTACTTAATAGTCCTTGGAAAAGTTTTAGAGATGTTATGGAAGCAAAGTGATTCTCCCAACTCTACTTAAAATAAGCTAGTTTTCCATGCAACGCTATTTTGGGCCATAAAAAGACAGTGATTCTAATCAAGTATATAGATTCATTAAGGACCATACTAGATCGAGGTCAAATATGTGACCCTCCAATCTGAGCACACTTAGCTGAGGCAATACTATCTCATGATTACTATCTTGAATTTATTGTCCATGAAATAGGCTGTTGCCTGCTTTTCTATCAAAACAAATATAAAGACTAATCCAGCACGTAAAAATGTAAGTCAGACTATTGAATCTTTTTAGCTGGACTGGATATACTGCAGAGCCAAAGAAGTCTGCATAACATTGTTTTAATGTCATCCATAAAATAATGTATTTTCTCTCCTAAGGACCTATTGCATACAGTGACTTTCATTAATTTCAGGATATGAAAATCAGTCTTTGTATAGCTGTCTTTCCTTAAATGTTTTCTGTGTAGGAAAGTTTTAGAAAGCATCAATATTTTGACTATCCAGATCAAAATTGGGTCTGAAAACAAGAGCATAGAGTTCTGAGGAAAATATAAAACATTGAAAAATCAATGTTGTCAAAAAGAATGAGTGAAAAATTGAATATCAATGATTTGGAGAAAATTTTAGCATATCTTAAAAGGAAATATTTATGATTTTTTCATAAATGTTTAAGCTCAACAATCCTCCTATCAAGTAGACTTTTATTCGACAAATGATGACTAAAAATTAATTTGACACTGATTTAATTAAAATGCTAGGTTTACAGATTTAACATTTTTGGATTTAATGTCTTCATAAGGCATTTATAGAAGGGTAAAAAAGAGAAGTAATTTAAGATAAGTGAAACATTAATTAAATTAAACCAAATCTTTAATTATTCTTAATTTTTTTTTTTTTTTGCATGAAGTTTGGCCTTTAAGAAAAACTTTTTGCCTTTTCTGTCACAGGTAAATATTTTTTGCTATAATTCAGACAGCTACAATTTGCTATTGTGCCAGAAAACTGTTCTGGCATTATCTAATAGCTGGTTGCTATTAGATAATGCATTTTACATAGATTAGCCTAAATTAAGAGTCAGGAAGAACATCTTTTTTCCATTTTATTTTTTTTTTTCTTTTCTGAATGATGAGTAACTGTCAGTGTGTGGACACCTCTTTTCAAGGAATGTGTGAAGCTGTCACCCTGCTACGTTGGCAGGACAATCCAGATGTTACACAATATTAAATCTGGGGCTCAGCATCGTGATGATTGTCAACTGAGAACAACCTAATTGTATGACTGAGTCTTGGTAAAATGACAATTTTTGGAGAGTTAAAGGATGCCAATAGCTTTTAATATTTCAAACCAATATCTTTCTTGTGTTAAGTTTGCAATATTTCCTCATAGGATAATATTAAAAATATTTAAAAATCCATTCCGGAAGAGAATTGGCTGTAACTTGTGATCAGATTTCATTAGTACTTACAGAATAAAAATTCTTGTATTTTCGAGGTTTTCTCTAATCATAACTATCAAGTCTGAGGAATTCTGATCTGAAGACAATGTACGTGCCACACTGACATCAGAACCTGTTTATGCAGGTAATGGCTGGTTTAGGATACCTCTGAACTGTCACGTACCATTTGAATTAATGAGGCCATACAGGTCTAAGGTCCCGAAAAAGGCCTCTCTAGATTAGGGTCTATTAAACCTGCCACAAGCTGCTTAGTGTTATAAAAGTGACAACAGAGGCTCTTTGGTTTAGCATTCTTTTCTTTTCTTTTTCTTTATTTTAAATATTGAAAAAAATAATTTCCCATTCTATAGGAAACACTCTACTAACCTACAGGAATTTGAGTCCTTATAGGATGAAATTCCTATAGATTTATTAGACATTCAACAAATCTTTTAAGAACATCAATACTCTACACACAAAAAAATATCAAAAATAAAAATTAGGTAGAAAAGCACATTTAAGAAACTGCACAGTTAAGTTAATAAATGAGGCAGTTCATATCTCGCTTTCTTTGGTTTTTAAGATTATTAAAAGTTGCTAAACTTCAGCAAATTAAAATGATAGAAACCTTAACAAACTGGGCTGATTAATCAGGGATAAGCAGAAGCATTATCCATTATCTCTATTTAAGCATAATTCAGCATTTAGTCGGAAGAATAAAATATCATGGTACATTCGTATTAAAAACACCATCAACAAATGAAGAAATGATAATTAGCATTCTTTAAAGATCACTGAAGTTAATATCATTCCCCTAATGGTAACTTTATTGTCACAATATTGGGTTCATATTTTGGTGTGCATTTTTTGTTTGCTTCCTGTATGATTTTCAAACTCTCTTAAATGGCCACAGTTTTTCTGGACCATGACTATTATTCCATTAATAGACTTGTTTTTTTGCTTAGGAAAATTTGAGTGTAAAATCAATTTAATGCTCTCAAACCTATTAGGTGCTTACCCTTTAATTTGCTGCACATTATCATTAAATGGTCAAAATATGAGGTTATTTTTGGAGTGATTATTATGATGGTGATAAGGCCTGACACTTGCGCCACTTCAAACACGCAACCACCAACAGTTCCGTCACAACAAAAGAGCTCCCAGCATAACACATTTTAATAGTCAGAAGAGTTGTGAATTCACAGCTTTGCACAGCAGGTGTGGCTGCACATCTTTGCACCCCTAAACACACTTGCTCATCTAATCTGACAGATTAGACAATGGCACAAAACCCTCATCACCGATGTCTAAACAAAGACTTCATTTCGGAAGAGACAAAGCTTCATGCAGACTGCGTTGCCACTAATAACTTTTCTAAGCGGAAAACAATGTACATTTTAGTAATGAAAAACAAACTGCAGCAGGGAAGATGAATGTCTTGGCTTTTCTGACATTTTAAATAATTTGCTCTCCCTTCCCTTTTGCGCCTTTAATATTTACCTTCATATCAATCTTTATGTAATTTTGTTAATTAGCCATGGTGCTGACATCAGAAAAACGGAAAGCATCACAATCACAGGCCAGGACCTTCAAACCCATGTCGTAAGGGAAAAACAATTTTGCTATTCTTTATGAGTAAAATATAGTAGAAAGCAGCACCTTTCATTAGAACCAGAGGTAACTTGGACTTTGGGGTGCCCACACAATAGTGAAAATACACTCAAAGGGTCGTAACCTGATTTCCTAGGCCATGTCATCACAGCTGAACATTAAAAGTGATAGTAGAGATGTGCATATTTGCCATAAGGACCTAGACTGAGCATGAATACGCTCGGGAGGCTTATTTGGAAGCAGCTGCACTTATCATGAATCAGGAAAAGGAAATAGCAGCCCTGGTGTGCTGTAGGTCAGTCAGAAATGTCGACTTGAGAGATTCGTAAATCTCTGGCATGACTTCAACCACTGACTTGTAGAACCTCCTTCTAGCGTTTTCCTATCATTTAAAGATTATATAAGGTATATTGTGAGTGTGTTCGATGAAAATATTAATTTAGAGAGAAATCCTGTAAGTGCTCTGAAGCCGCGGCTGCTGCGGTGCAGTTACACTTCAAACAGGACAGGCTGCTGGTTTTGTCAACAGTAGGAGGTCATGGAAGGCTGCCAAAGAAAACAAACCTTTTTCAGTAAAATACTTTCAGTTCTAAGTAGTCACACAATATCTCTTGCACTGTTTTACTGCTGATATTTAAACTTTGATAGATTGTCTTTTGCTGACAATTTCTTGAGTCAGAAATCTTAATCATAAAATGAAGTGTGGAACATACACTAGTGAGACAATTAATCACAGCAAAGTCTGTCTGGCAAGTTCAAATAACTTTTTGGTGTTTTTGCTTTGGCATCAAGAGGGGAGGGTTATGGCAGGAGGGAATGGTGAAAGTTACAGGATGAACTATTTCTCCTTCGTCTTTGCTGTTGTTCCCTGAATGAGCCTTGACATATTTTAGTAAGGAAAATTCTGAGCCTTTGAGGAAAATGACAGAATTTTTCCATTGAAGAAACAGTTTTATTAATAATTATAATAAGGTGCAACGTCATTTTTATTGATTAATATGGCATAATTGATCCTAAAATAAAGGTATTCTACATCTGCCTCTTTGTGTAATTGGATACAATATTTAAAATATGAGAGGAAATACACAATGCATATTCAGATTTGTCATACACTTAATAACTTAAATTGGAAATTAATTCACTGTAAAATATTGTCCAGGTAAGGAATGGTAAAATTTTATGTAATCGATTTCCAAAACCACCTCTCACCTTTAAGGCAAGCATTCTTCTGGATAATCAGTTACTGCAATTTTCATTTGCATTCTCTGACTCTCTTTGATTTGAAAGATACCTCTTTTGAAAATAAAAATCCATTTAAGGCCTTCTATCCTGTGGTTAGAAAATAAAAAACATGGTGACTATAGTTATAAACACCAAATTCTATTAAATGGGTACAGGGTACTAGCAAGTACATTTTCCATTTTCATCACTGTAATTCATAATGAGATTTTTGTTTGACTCTTTTATTTTTACGTTAGTATTATTCAAGCTCTAAAGATGTATAAGAATATGTGCAAACTTAAAATAATATAAATGAGAATTTCACGTATTCTTAATTATATTCTGGAGGTGTAAGATATAATTAATATCATAGAGTGCCTGGAGTACCCAGGCAGAAACAAAATGAGAATTTAAATGTCAGTATTACATGAGTGTTGATGCAAAACTCACAGTTCTCTCTCTCTCTATTTCTCTCTCTCTTTCTCACTTGCTCCTTATTTTTTTTTTCAGAGTGCGGTTCAAGTGTTTTAATACTTATCTTGGTATCTTGACTGGTTTTTAAAGTAACCTGTTCATGGAGAACTCTGACACCTTCCGTGCAGGCATTATCAGCACAGTGCTATCTGTAAGCTATGCATGGCCACCTTTATTGTTTTACTGTTTTAAAAGCTATGTTCCACTTTAAAATTACATTAAGAATATAAATTTCAACCCCAAAATTATGATTCTGTACAACAGAGGTAGAATGTATGCTTTGTAGCACAAGATCCCTTTCATTTAATATTAAGCATTCATCCTCTCACATTTTTCTATTTTTGAAAACCATTTGAAATGAATAGACATACACCATAGGATTCTAGACCCTGTAGAATCCTAGGGCCTGTGGCAGACTGAAGCCTAGCAGCCTCTTGTACAGACACTGCCAGCAGAATATTTGAAGTCGATGCAGCTTAGGAAGAGGCTGATCTTCACAGAAAAGGCAGAATTTCTAAAAAAAAAAAAAAAAAAAAAAAAAAGTTTTTAAAGCTATTTTACTCCTAATCATAGACAAGCATTAAAGATCTTAAAACATGACTGTGATCAGGCAATTTTTTTCTGGCATACTTTTTAAGTGAAGACTAGTGTCTGCACAATTTAGGATGAAGGCTTGACATTCTCATACATCCCATATGGTCTCCTTTTGAAAGGTATCATCTATATGATGTTCCTGAGTACCAGTCTGTTCTATTCGTTAATATAGCTGACATTAATGGAAAAGCACAAAGATTATTCTGAATTGATGTGAAATATGCCTGGTCCTAGCTGTTTTCTGGCTTGACTGAGATTGGCCATCATGTATCCAGATTCATCCCTTCATATTAGTTTACCGACAAACTCTTACTTTTTCTTCTACTTTTTATAAGTATCATTGCTTGCTTCTAACCACACGTGAGAAAAAAAGTTGTCACTAAGTACTAAGGAAACAGAAAGAATGAAAGATATAACATTCTTAACCATTTGTTTTCTTTAACATAATTAGTTAAGAGTTTTAATTCAAGTTTTAGCTGTCAATCAACTCTACTTAGAATTTCACCATTTGGTCAGCATAAGATATTTAATATAAAGTTCCGATACCATTTATTTAGTATTAAAGATATTGATTTCACAAATTGAAACTGAATTTCTAATCGTTTACCATTAAGAAATATTACACTGATGTGATAGAATATAGAGTTTTTGGATATTTCACTTAATACAACTATAATACCAAAAATCTTCACTGTAAAAATTTTGCAATTGTTAATTTGGTGGATAATTAGCATTCTGTGATTGCTATCATGTGACAGAATAAATATTGGGCCACAAAGAAAGGGATAGCAGAAGGGAAAACTACAGTGTGAGAGTTTGGGGATACAGTTGGCAAAATCAGAAAACAAGGAAGTTTATTTATCTGCTGATACCTGCGAATAAAAATCAATAATTTCTGCTGCCATCCTATCACATAGATGCACATTTCCTCATATAGTAAATAGTTGTAGATCATTAATTAGAGTTCAGGTATTATGTTTTTGGCTGAGGTCAGCAGGCTAAGCAAGATATAGTCCTTATCTTCAAGAGAAACTTAAGAGTTTAACTAGGAAAATTCACAGCAGTTCCTGGAGCCCCAGTAAAGCATTTATGACCCTCTGTGGTCATGGTCTGCAATCCCAATCAGGTCCACAGGGCTGCCTGAAAGTTCTTTGATTGTTCTGGTCAGCTCTCTCACCCATTCTTCTCAACAAATGTTTCAAAGCCAGTCCCCTCTCTTCAAACCATTTACCCTAACCCCAATCCCTCTACTCCCGTTCAGTAGGAAAAATAAAAGTCATCAAGAATCAACTCCTTTCACTTGCTGATATCCAGCAGATACCTGTGCCAAGTCCTTTCCCCTCTCTCCTGCCACTTTCATTACTGGACCAAAATTGCTGTCATCAGTGCTGCACATGGATAAGTTTTAGTCTTTCTCTTATTTGACCTTTGTGTAAATAGACACTTGCAGGACTCCATTGTTGTTGAAACATATTCTTCCCCTTGCCTCCCCCTTTCTCTCAGGCTTTTCTAAATGCTATACTTTTTCTCAAACGGCTTTGCACATTCCTTCTCTGGGAACTTTGCCTGGTTGCTTTCCTTTGCTTGTCTCTTAAATACAGATTTTTAAAAAAGTGTTTCTATCTTTAAAATGTATGAAAGAATTATTATAAAGCCTGGCATAGCAAGAATGATCAAGATTTTTGTTTGTTTGTTTGTTAGGGACTAAACAGATTTTTTTTTTAAATCCTGTCGCTTTTCCTCATATTTTTCACTATATTTTAGGCAACCACAATATTTAGTTAATGACCATTGTGTACACGGCATCAAACTATGGAAGAACTTTCATTCCTGTGTACAGGATTAACTTTTTTCTGTGCATTAAGTGCTGCTCACACTAAGCCTTTGCAATCATTATTAGCATGCAAGAGTTCCTACCTGTTATGCAACAAAGCAACTTTTCATTTAGTACCATTGCGGATCATAGTCTGTGCTCTCTTCATACACATTTTCATAAACCTTCCCAAGTATTATGACATGCATACATCCACACACCTCAGTATCAAGGTTAATACCTCAAGAATTTGTATAGATGCTTTGGAAACCATTGGTCCCTAAAGTTTTCCATAAAAACTAAAATATAATGTTACTTATTAAGTTCATTTTATCTGCAAGAGTAGCTTAGTCTGAAAAATATACTGAATATGTGTTAAGTGGCCCTACTTTAATATATGTAGCGTACCCCTTTTCATTACGTTGAATATTAAAGATATCACTTCTGTGCATGCTGCAGCCATGCTGCAGTGGCAGTTGGACTGGGGCATGGCATCCTGCAGCACAGAAACTGTCATAAAAGCTTTACTAAGAATGTTTGCATAATTGATTGTGAAGTATCCTCAGTTGCCATTGGTTTTTTACTTTATTTGTGAAGACAGGAGTTCTTAAATAAATAAATAAAACCATCATCTATACAATAACTATTAAGGAAGTACAGATTTTGAGTAACATTAACTTTATGCTCAGGGCTTGCACGGCACCCAGGCAGGTTTGCTAAATTAAATAGGTTTTAGTCTTTTACTCTTGAAATGTTCTTGATAGATTCATCATCGGGGTTATTTATGCTTCCTTGTGACAGCAAAATATTGAACTGTAAGCGTTAGCGGAAAGAACATACATCGAAGAGATCATGAAAATGATGACTGGCTTCTCTGCAGAACTAATGTTCTTGTGAATTATTTTCCTTACAGAAAATGTTATTTTTTCCATTAGTAAATTAAGAAAGGAAAAAAAAAATTAAAGTAAATTAAAATTAATGGGGAACTTGATCTTTTGTAAATCTTTAGAATTTGGAGATTTACCCACTTGCACATGGCTTGTTGACGAAGAAAGTCTTACAATTATGTGCTATGACAATGGAGTGAAAGGAAGACTCAACTAAAATCCCTCTACTCAATCACTCTACTCTTTTACAGGCAGTACCTATGTTTTACTCTTCTCATTCACCAGGGCCTGCCAGCAGAGAACGGGGCTGGGGAGGTGGGGGCAGTGGAGAAGTAAAGATATAACCTGCTGGAATGGAGGTATAGACATTAGAGAATGTGTTTTCCTGTCTGTAGTGGCATTTGACAGAAAAATTAGAGCAGGCACCATCTTCACTTTTATCCTTCCCCTCAAATAACCTCTTGTCACACTATCTTCACAGGGTATGGGGACAGAATAAAGAGGATGCAGGATGGTAGTGATGGGGGTTGGACAGGGTCTTGCTAGAGCTCCAGATATCAGCTTCACAGATCTTGCTGCTTTGCCCCCTTTGAAGATCTCTATTGTACAAAAGGCTTGTCAGTATCCCTGATAACTACTAGGTTGATCATTTAACCCTCTTATCACTTAAGAGCTATCTCTTCCCTCAATGCTGAATCATCACAGCGAGCAAGAACAAGACATGCCACGTACATGAAAAGGGGGCACAATAAATATGATGTTTAGAGGAAAGCAGGAAATGGTAGTTTTCATTGATCTTCAGAGTTAGAAATATAGGCCTGAAAGGAAACAACAGAGATGTGAGAACTCTATTTTAATAGCTGTAAAATTTGAGACATGATCATGTATTGAACAAGCTCCACTGCAAACTGAGAAATATACTCTATTAGAAAGAAATTGTTAGGCATAATTTGGCAAATAATCAGCACTCTGGATAATTTAGGGGTTTGTAGATTCAAATTTTAGATTGTTAGAAATTATCTGTGTTCATTATACAAATAAGAAAATTGACTCAAAGAGGCCAAAATCCCAAACTACTCTAACAATGCCAGAGCTGAGAACACTTTCTCCATCTATCTTAAAACTCAGTCCACCATGTCACATCCCCTGTTTCTAAACCTCAACTAGGTGTCCTCTGAATTGAATCAAAATTACAACCTTTACTTAGGAATGTTTACTTAACCATGGCATATTTTACATAGAATACTAATAAATTATTTCATATAAATATTACCTTCCTCCCTTTTGACAAAATTATTATTGTAAAGGTTGAATACCTTCAGAAAGTAGTTTCTTAAAGCCATAAAACCACTAAGCTACCTTTAAAAGTAAAGTGATAACTAGAAATAATTTATTCTTTTGTACAGAGCACTTCTATGTTATGAGATGCTATGAGAGTTTGGGAAAAATGATTAGGTTCTACCTAAGAATAATCTATATACAGTGTAAGGGTGCTCTAGCAATTTAGAAAAACCCTGGCATGGGGAGAAAGGGCAAGATATCTTATCCCCAGAGTTACCACGTAACATGATTATACTAATAAATGTTTAGTTTTAACAACAACGACAAAAAATTAAAAGACATGCAAAGAAACAGAAAACTATGGCTCATAGACGGGAAAAAAGCAATCAATAGAAACTGTCTCTCAAAAAAGCCCACGTATTGGATTTACTAGACAAAGACTTTAAATGAGCTATTTTAAATATTTTCAACGATCCAAAGGAAACCATGTTTAAGAATTTAATAAAAGTATAAGAATGACATTTCACCAAGTAAAGAATATAAAAGAGATGTAATATATATATACATATACATACGTGTGTGTGTGTGTGTATACGTAATACGTAAAAAGATTCTAGAGTTAAAAATTACAAAGATTGAAATGAAAAATTGTTTACAGGTGCTCAATAGCAGATCAAAGCCAGCAGGAGAATAAATCAGTGAACTTGAAGATAGGTCAATTGAAATTATCCATTCAGAAAAACAGAAAAAAAAATAATTTTTTAAAATATGAAAAGAGGTTAAGATACTTGTGGGACATCACCAGGTATAACAACTTATACATGATGTGAGTCCCAGAGAGGAAATAAAAGGGACAGAGTACTTAAATAAAATGACGGATGAAAAACATTAATTTACACATCCAAGAAGTCCAATATATCCCAAATGGGATATATTGAAAAAGAGTCTCACATCATAATCAAACTCTTAAAGACAAGAAGAAAGAAAGAATCTTAAGAGCAGCATGAATGATAAGAAAGGTGACTCAACACATACAAAGGATTATCAATAAGATCAAGAATTGATTTCAGCCAGGCATGGTGGCTCAAATCTGTAATCCCAGCACTCTGAGAGAACAAGGTGGGCTGGTGGATCACCTGAAGTCAGGAGTTCAAGATCAGCCTGACCAACATGGAAAAATCCTGTCTCTACTAAAAATACAAAAATTAGCCAGGTATGGTGGTGCATGCCTGTAATCCCAGCGACTCAGGAGACTGAGTCTCAAAAAAAAAAAAAAAATTATCATCAGAGGCTAGAAGGCAATGAAGCAACACACTCAAAGAACCTCTGGGCTCAAATAATCCTCCCACTTCAACCTCCTAAATAGCTGAGACTACAGGTGCGCATCACCACAAAAGGATAAATTTTAACTTCTGGTAGAATCCAAGTTGGTCTTGAATTCCTTGTCTCAAGCAATCCTCCTGCCTTGGCCTCCCAAAATGCTGGCATTACAAGTATGAGACATAGCACCCAGCCCAATCACACTTATAATAGCATCAAAAGGAAAAAAAAATGTACTTAATAAAAACTCCAACCAAATAAGTGCAAGATCTGTACACGGAAATGTATAAAACATATGGAAAGATGCCCTTTGTTAGTAAATTGCAAGACTTACTAAGATGGCAGAAGTCCCCAAATGATATACAGATTCAATGCAATCTTTCTCAAAATTTCAAGTGCCTTTCTTTGCAGAAAGGGACAGGTGATATAAAAATTTCTAGTAAAATTCAGGTGATGTTAGATAGCTAAGACAATCTTGAAAAATAAGAATAGTTGGAAGACTCACACTTCCATATTCTGAAACTTACTACAAAGCTAGATAATCAATACTGTGTAGTGCGGGTATAAGGCTAGATATATAAATCAATGGCATAAAATTGAGATTCAAAAAATAAACCCATTCATCTGTAGTCAATTAATTTTCTACAGAGGTACCAAGAGTATTCAATGAAGAAAAATAAATTTTCAACAAATGGTGTTGGAAAAACTGGATACTCTTGTGCAAAAGAATAAATTTGTACCACAACCTAACATAATATACAAAAATTATCTCAAAAAATCATAGACCTAAATGTAAAGCCTAACATTATACAAATTTTTTAAAGTAATAGGCATACATCCACAGGACTATAGTTTTGGCAAATATTTCTTAGGTATGACACCAAAAGCAGAATCAACAAAAGAAAAAAATAGATAAATTGGACTTCTACCTAAATATAAAAATTTTGTGCATCCGAAGACACTATCAATAAAGCAAAATAATCATAGAAATAGTGAAAATATGTATAAGTCATCTATCAGATAACAGTCTAATATCCAAAATATAAAAATAACTCTTACAACAGAGTTATTTTTGCCCAATTATAAAATTGGCAAAGGACTTGAATAGGCCTTGCTTCAGTGAAGATAGGCAAATAGTCAATAAACACAAAAACGCTTTATATCATTAGTCATTTGGCAAATGCAAATCAAAGCCACAGTGAGGTACCACCATATACCTACAAGGATATGGTCATTTTAAAAAGAGAAAGAAACAACACGTGTTGGTGAGGATGTAAAGTTGGAAACACCATTGCATGTGGGAATGTAAAATGATGCAGCTGTGTAAAAGAGTTTGGCAATTCATCAAAAACTTAACCAGAATTACTATGTGTCATAGCTATTCTTTTTCTCTACATATATACCCAAGAGAATTAAAAACATATATGCACATAAATATGTGCACAAATGCTGGTAGCAGCATTATTTCCAATATGCAAAAAGTGGAAACAATCCAAATGTCCACCAACTAATTAATGAATAAATAAAATGTCATATATCCATGCAATTAAATATTATTTGGCCAAAATTAATGAAGTACTGATACACACTACAACATAGAGGAACCTTGAATGTATTATACTAAATTAAAGAAGTCAGTCACAAAAGACTATCTACTTTATGATTCTGTTGATATGAAATGTTCAGAATAATCAAATCCACAGAGACCGGAAGAAAAGAATTGTTTGACAGGGGAAGGGGGAAACTGGGAATTGGGAATTGGTTGTCATTGTTAATGGATATAGTGTACCTTTTAGGGGTGAAGGAATTAGTGGTAATGATTGCACAAAATTGCAAATATACTAAGATCCACTAAATTGTATAGTTTAAAATGCTGAATTCCATATTATATGAATGTTTTCTCAATAAAAAAGATTGAAAAATAATTATGGAGCCTTCATCCACCTGGATTCCCAAGTGACTATAAAAATCAAAATCTTGCCAACTACATAGAGAATAAGAGGGAAATTAAATTTGTTTTGAGCCACTGAAATTTGGAGTTATTTTGTTACCATAGCATAAATCAGTCTATCTAACTAATATAGCCAATGAGTAGGAAATGTCTACAAATTACTTTAGAAATTCATGCCCTTGGTGGCATGCACCTATAATCCCAGCTACTCGGGAGGTTGAGGCAGGAGAATCATTTGAACACAGGAGGCAGAGGTTGCAGTGAGCCAAGATTGCTCCATTGCACTCCAGCCTGGAATACAGAGCAAGACACAAAACCGGGCCAGGCGCGGTGGCTTACATCTGTAATCCCAGCACTGTGGGAGGCCAAGGCGGGTGGATCACGAGGTTAAGAGATCGAGACCATCCTGACCAACATGGTGAAACCCCGTCTCTACTAAAAATACAAAAATTAGCTGGGCGTGGTGGCACGTGCCTGTAGTCCCAGCTACTCGGGAGCCTGAAGCAGGAGAAACTTTTATTTACTTATTTATTTTTCTATGACTTTACTTTTCTCATCATCTTAGAGGACCAAAGCAGGAAGATTAGATACTGAGTAATTACCTTTTTATACAACAAATCACTTCCTTTTGCTATTTTGAAAAGTAAACTTTTCAAATAATCCTAATATCCTTAATATTGATGTATGAATATCACTGTATGACATTTAAAGTGAATAAAATTGACACAAATTGAAATTGCAGCAGGTTGGTGAAAGACTTACTATATACACCTGCTGAACTTCAGTTTTTGCAAATCACTGTATGATTTCAAAATATATCATTTTTTCTACTTCCAAAATCTTTACCTGGCACAATAGTACTATTAACACATTATTAGTTTAAATTTTCCTAAGAATTATCATAGATGTAAGTGTGTTTATGTTAATTATGTGAGGTTCACATGAGATTGATTGGTAGCTTAATTTCTTTCTTAAGGCTCACAGGAAGATTTCTTCTTGGACTGTATATATGTAGATGAGGATTCTATGCCTCAAAATGGTCAAAATTATGTCCTGGATTTTTCATATATCCTTGAAATGGCTTTGCCAGTGTCACAATTTTTATTCCCAACAAAGAATAAAATTTTCTTTATCTGCCGTTAGTATCTGTTGTTGTAGTCATCTACGTGACAAAGCAACTGTAATAAAATATTTAAATATAAACTTGTAATAAATCAGTTTCAACTACTCTTTTGCTTAAAACACATCTACGTGCTTAGACTAATATCCATAAAACTTAACATAGTCTACCCAAATCCGCGTGTTCTGGCTCCTGCCTGTACTTCTGATATTACTTTCCTCCAGAATCATGAGCTCATTCAGGCCTTAGAGCCATCCCTTTTCTAGTACATTGTTACCTTCACTCCAGATTTCACATTCCTGGCTCTCACCTTTGTTATCATCTTTTCAGAGAAAGAATTTTCTCTCGCAATCCCAGGAAAAATTCTCCAAAATACTTCAAATAACATTATACTATTTAATCAGATTAATTTAGTTACATAAATTGCCTGAGTTATTAGTTTACTTGTTTATTGTTGGTATTAATATTATGCCTCTAGAATAATATCAGTGAGAGCAGATGATGTATACTATGTGCCTAGAAGAGTACTAAAATTGTGGAATGAATAAAATAAACAAATAATTCATTGGATAACTCTGACGTGTCACATTATGCATTAAGTTTGATGCTCCCCACTCGACTACCTAACACAAGCATAGCTTTGCACACAACTTTCTCCAAGTTGTTCAGTAATTCCTTTGTGAAGATTAATCTTTGACATTCTCAGATCAAAGGAACCTCTACAATCCAAGTCACTTCTGAAATATATTAATAACCATTCATTTGTACCATTCATATTGTTCAAATCATGACCAAAGTCTGATTTCGGACCATGGGTTGTTGCGTGGAGTGTGCTTGTTTTCCTGGACCTCAGTGAGCATTCTCTATGCTTATCTAAGGGCAGGATTTGGCCATGTGTGGCTAGTTGATCACAACAAACATATGGGGAAAATGGCTGAGAATGCTCAAATATTGAAACCATATGTTACTGCATGGGAAACTATGCCTTATTAAAAAACAAAACAAAAACTGAGAAACCAGCTAGAAACATACAGTTCAGAGCTTTTGCTTTCAAAGCTAGTACTAGCACTCAATTTATTAAAGACTTTCTTTTAGATGAAACAGAATCTTTACATCTCAGACCAGCTACTTAAATAAAAATATCTCCTTTGACTACAGAAGGTTACAAAAATCAAACATCTTGCAAAATTTTAAAAACTGTTTAAAAGTGCCTTGAATCCTGTGAGATTTTTAATATTCTATTTTAAATTCCATGAAGACTCCATAGATTTTATATATGCTGTTTATATAAATTGGAGGTTTTAACTATTTTCTCAATTACTATCACACCATCTTCATAAGAAAATGGAGCAGAAAGGAACTTGACTGTCATATTTAGAAAAGGCATTAGTCTTGTAATTAAAGACTAAGAAAATTTATATCAGAATAGCATTCTTACCAGAAGTGATGCTGGGTATCCGTGGAAGACCTTAGACTCATGCACATTTTCTTCTGATCCTCAGATGTACCTTACTACCATCCTTCATCAACTCTAAGGTGCCATTAATTGTAAAATACACCACCATTAAGAAATAAAAATGCTGCCAATTTAACTATGATATAATGCTAAAATATAATCTAAATTCCTGATTTCAAAGAGTTTAAAATGTGAAAACATATGCATGTTCAAATCAATAAAGTATGGTGGTTATAAAAACTTGAATTTTGGCTTTTTGACTTAAAATAAAACATCAAACCTAAAGCACTTAAAGAAATTCAAAAAATTTGTTGTTTTTGGTGCTCTTACATTCTCATTTTCATTTTTATGTCTATATTCTTAGCTAAGAAGCTCAATGCTTCCACTTTATTTTCACCCCACACCACCTCCCAGCCCTTTCCACACTCACACAGCCCTACCTGCAGACAGTGCTTTCTGAGCTTCCTACTCCAGGTAGGGTCAGTACTCCAGACTTTTCCATATAAGTTCCTCCCTCTTCATTGTCACTGTTATGTATTGATCTAGTAGATTACTTTGGGCTAGAAAACTTGATAGTCAAAGATAATTGCATGTTAGCATTTTAACAATATTTGCATTTTAACTCTGGAATCCTAGATTCACAAATTTTAGATCAAATAAACCAGTCTTTTATAGTGTGTTTTCAAGTATAATTTCAGGCTGCATTTTGAAATACACAGACACTTAACCCATGCAAATTATATCGTCATTTCCATTCATACCTACAGGGAGGCAATATATTATAATACAAAGAATATGATGTTTATGACTCACTGAGACCTTGTTTTAATATGTACTATGTGATTTAGAAGTTGCTTAATATCTTTTAATTTTATTTTCCTCACTGTTAAAGTGAAAATCATAATAAACACATTCCATAAATTTATAAGCATTAACAACATCTTAATTACATAGGATATTTTCTAACATATAACTATTGTCCAACAATGTAAAATGATATATAGTGGTATAATTATATAACATGTAAGCATATATTATATACATGCATATATAATATATGCATATGTGTATTAGTTTATTCCCAGACTGCTAATAAAGTCATACTCTAGACTGGGTAATATATAAAGGAAAGTGGTTTAATTGACTCACAGTTCAGCATGTCTGGGGAGACCTCAGGAAACTTACAATCATGGTGAAAGGGGAAGCAAACATGTCCTTCATCACATGGCAGCAGCAAGGAGAAGGGCAGTGCAAAGAGGGGAGAAAGTTCTCCACAAAACCATCAGATCTCATGAGAACTCACTATCATGAGAACTCACTATCACATCATGGGAACAGCAGTGAGGTAACTGCCCTCATGATTTAATTACCTCCCACATGGTCCTCCCACAACATGAGATTATGGGAACTACAATTCAAGATGAGATTTGGTTGGGGACATATCAATATCTTACAGGTAAATATATATTCATTTATACCTTCTCTCTTTTGAAACTTCCGTCATATTGTCAAATTATGCCTAAGCAACATTAAACACCTAACCTTGACTTACTTTAATATAAATCACTAGCTGTTCTTCTGATGGTTTCCTATCTAACTTTGTATGTGCTATTTGTGCACACATCAAAATCTCTACCTAAGGATGTAGGCAACTATAGAACTATTTCATGTCATGTCATTTTTTTTTGAAATTATTTTATTTGTCCTCACATAAATGAAATCAATATTCAATATCACTAATGTATTTTTGAGTATTTGGTTACTAAGATTTTCTTTCTATGTGATTGTTCTCTTTTTTTGTAATTCAAAACTGTATTGCTTTAGTAATAGCACAGCCCTACAAGAGACCATTAGACCTTATGAATCTGTTGATTTATTAATTTCTCTGATAATTCTCCTCTTTCCTAATTTGCTATTTTACCTTTATTCTCTATGTATTCTGTTTAACTTTGCCTTAAAAAAAAATGGAACTCCTTTCTCACGTTTTCATCATCTCTCTTCAAAATTTCAGGGTATCTTCTCTTGTTCCAGACTATAAATCCAATGAACATGCACCTATTTCTAACTTGCATTTTTAGATAGTTAAGAATTAAAACATATTGATTAAAAATTAATTTTTATTCATCCCATAGTTACCTGTATCTTTTCTGATAAAGGTCTATAAGTAAATTATTTTTTCAACATGTTTATGTTCTCTGAAATCTGAAGATGTTTAAGCAAATACAAATGCTGAACATTTTAAAAGAAACATATGGTCAATTGTAGCAAAATTTTATTGCATGGAAATTCTGCTACCTATGGAGAGGATATTAGATATTGAGACACAGGGGAATCACCAGAAATGAAGGAGATTGGTTTTGACCAGAGACAACAATCAGAACTTTCCCAACAAAACTGGCTGTACAATGGCTTTCTTTGGAATTAGACAAAGTAAGAAGAGAGCATAGGACACAGATTTAAAGTGTGATTTGATGGCCATTCTGATCTATATGGAAGTAGTATGATGTTTAGTACAGCTAAAGGAACCAAGAGAAAAATGTGAGTATGGATGCAAATGTGTATATACCTCTACAGTTTTTATCATACTGCTTTCTGATGTATCCCTTCTACTTTAAGCCTCAAACTGGTAAGAATAAGCTGACTAATAATATAGGAAAATACCTTGGTATATTTTTATGTATGTTCCTTAATCTATATAAATAAGTAAAACCTTTCAGCTTTCTTTGTATCCAAAACAATATTTGCCTAATTATCAGATATTTAAAAACACTTTTTGGAAAGAAGTGTAAGTCAGAGCTTTGTCTGCTAAGTGACATTAAAAAGCTATTTGAGAAGACAGGATATATCATTTTTAAGTTATATTTTAAATATGATGAATTTTAAATATCTGCAGTACATTTAAATAAATATACATAATAAGCAGATAGTGATGTATTATCAGAGCTGGAGGAATAAGAAAACAAAGCAGTTTATGTATGTTAGGGAGGCATACATCTAGTGTTGAAATTCAGTTATGAGGCTATATGAAGTTTTTACAGCTGAGAGACTATAGAAAGATTGACAGGGAATTAACAGAATTTGAGCAATTATTCACATTTCATGGCAAAAACATAGAGAAAAACGTCAAGTTATTTAGAGAAAAACTAAAACTATATAGATGATAGGAAGAAAAATGAAACATTGTTAAGTAACATTGGAAAAAAACAAAGCAAGAAAAATGCAAAGAAAATGTTAGTGACCAATGGTGTCAGATTCTACTGTGAAGTGTAGAGGAATGAATATTGAAAAAATAGAAATGGACTTGTGATTGGTGACCTTGAGGAATTCAAATTCAATGCAATTGTTGAGGTGAGATAATATGTTTAGTAAGTAAAGGAATTAAGAAAAAGAGAAACAAGATGGAGCAAGACTGCATAGTAAAGTGAAATCATTCAAAAAATGGACAATACTGGGAAACTACGTAGACAAGGGTAAATGTGCAGTGATTAGGGAGGACTTCAACATTGTAGAAAGAAGAGGATAATTGATGGAGGAGAAAGGACAAAATTGTGGACTTGACAGTCAGTTTAAATGTTAATGGAGAGTTCCTCAGTGTGTAGGAGCAGCTGCGGACAGGAGCTCATGATATGTCAGCTTTAACTAGCACCGCTGGGCTGATGAGTCCCAAATACTGTCTCTTGTCTTGACCTCTCTCCTGAACTCCAGTTGAGTGGGTGGGCTTGTCACTCAGGGAAACACCACAAGTGATTCAATGATGTTCCTATCCAACTCATTCTGCTATTATTAGTCTACAGACACACATCTATTTCTGTCTGCCAATTTTTCTCTGTTAGCTTCACCATACCCCTACTTTTCTTTTCACACTTGCCTTCCAAAAATACGTGACTTAATACATTGACAATGTCACTGCATGTGATTTGAGACCTAGAACCTAGAAAAGGAAAAATGTTGAATGGATCAATGAACAAATGAATGGATAGATAGATGTTTAGGTGGGTGGGTGGATGGATAGATGACTACATCTATTGATCACATATTATCTACCAAGTACTATTCTAGTCCATTTTTATGCAGGAGTGAACAAGAAACATTTTTCTGCCTTAACCGCCAGATACATACAAAACACATATATTAAATGTTCACTTCCAATAAGTGCTGAGAAGATAAATAAAGCCTAATGAGAGCACTGAGAATTGAAGACTGCAGGAGCTATTTTCAACTGGTTGATCAGAAAAGACCTCCATGAATAGCAGACATTTGAGCCTAAAACTAAATGAAATGGGAGAACAAAGTATACTTGATACTTGGGGAAAGGGTTTAGCAGGTACAGAGAAGAGTGAGTGTAAAGATCCCACAGTAAGAATATACTTTGCCTGTCTGAAAAGCAATGAAAAGGCCATGGTACCTTGATTAAGAAGCCTGAGGAGGAAAATGAGACCAGAGAGACAGTGGAAGCCCAGATCATGAAACACCATTTTGACCAAGATGTAGGTGCTAGATTTAGGAAAAAAGACAGAATTTCCACTTAAATTTGAATTTTAGATTATCATCAAATATTTTCAATATATTTATGTCCCTCATATTGTATCACACATAGGCATTTAAAAAAGTATTTGTTGTTCATTTGAAATTATTATTTAACTATATGTCCTGTATTTTATCTGGAAACTTTAACATGCTGACATCTTTGGATTTTATTCTAACAAGGAATTGTGCTGAAGTACTTTGAATTAAGAAGTAGAATAATTGCTTGTATGGCAAATAAATAATACAGTGTTAAGGACAATTACATGAAGACTGGCAAGGGGGCTATTGCTAAGTCAAGGAAGGAGATGATGGCAGCTTGCCAGAGCTGTGGTGGAGAACAGAGGGTAGCAGTAGAAAGTAGTGAGGAAGTTACCAGTGACAGATTAGATTTGTGATGAAAAAGAAAGAAAAGAGTCAAAAATTATTCCAAGATTTATTGCCTAAGTAACTAGTAAAACAGAGTTGACATTTCCAGAAATGGAGAAGAAAAGAGGAGAAAAAAATTGAGGCATAAGATCAAGAGTTAAATAATTGTATTGATGTATATTTTCCCTACTGTAGATTTCATCCATTTTAAGAACAGCATTTCATGATTTTTAGTAAATTTAGAGTTGTACAACCACCAAGACAATCTAATTGCAGAATATTTCCACCACCCCCAAAAAATTATTTTAGCCCATTTGCAGTAATTCCTTATATCCACCTCAGCCCCTTGGCAACCACTAAATTACTTTCTGTCTCTATAGATTTGTCTCTCCTGAACACTTCATGTAACTGGAATCTACAATATATAGTCTTTGGTGCCTAGTTTCTTCTACCAAGTCATGTTTTGAAGTTCATCCATGTTATAGCATATATCGTCTTCTAGTTCCTTTTGATTGCAGAATTGTACTCCATTGTATGGATATTTCAGGAATTGGATTGTTTCCAGTTTGCAACTATTATAAATAATGCAACATTGAACATTCATACACAAGTCTGTGTATAGATGTATATATTTACTTTTCCTGGGTAGATTCCTTGGAGGAAAATTTCTGGGTTATAAGGTAAATTTATGTTAAAACTGGTTTTGAACTAATCTCCAATAAAGATTTTGAGCGGATTCCTGCTATGTGGATCTAGAGTTCAGGAAAAAAAGGTAAATACAAAATTGGAATTTAATATTATAAACACTATTTTAAAGTCATTGCACTGAGAAAGGTAACATAAATAGTGAATGTCATTAGAAAATAGAAAATGTCTAAAGATTCACTTCTAGCACACACTAATTTAAAGGTTAGGAAAAGAGGAAGCTTGATGAAAAGAGAAAAGGAGCAAACAGAGAAAGAGTCTATGCAGATGCTTTTTGTGTTTTATCATATCTCCTTGACCAGTTTTTAGGCTCAGCCGAGCTGTGGTGGACACTTTCAGTACATGCTAATAGCCTTCCAACTTTTTCTGCTTTACTGTCTCCAGATTTCTTCCAAAGTGGAAAAGCTTACTCAGCTCTGTGATGGTGTATGGAATCAAAGACCACAGAGGTAATTCTTGTTAAGGAAAGATGGGACACAGGGATTATAAAGGCCTCAGTCTCCTATTCTTTGGCAAGATAATTCTGAGATTGGCTTAGCCCATAAACAATCCTGGTGATTTTGCTGTAAGCAGTTTCAGAATAACAAAAAGGCTGACTGGAGTTGATTCAAGGAAAAATAATGGAAAGAAAAGAGAGGAAATTGAGATGCATCTAGGATCTATTTCTAGGAGTTTTGCTGCAAGGCAGAGGAAAGAAATGGCATGGTAAGTAGACAGAGATAGGCAGTGAAGACAGTTCAAAGGAAGGATTTGTGTTAAAGGCGGAGGATGTTATGCTGCATTTGTACAGTTGAAGGGAACAGTAAAGATGCAGGAGATAGGAGAATTGCTGGAGTGATATCTGTGAATAGATGAGAGATGCGATGAGGGTGCAAGTGCAGAGTTTTATCTTAGGAGTACAGACTTTATCTGTTTTAACAGGGGAAGGCAGAGCTTTTAGATATAGTTATGAATATATTGGTACATTTAATAGTGGAAACAGGTGCTTGCTTCTTGACTAGAAGAATAAATTTCCATCCAGATAGTGGATAGCCACCTTCCGTTTAAACCTACTAACAAGACTGAATTTTTATATTTTAAAATAACCCGGTGTATTTCAGACAGTCCTAGGGTACCACAATTTCTTCTTCATAGTATTGAGCCAATGCATAGACAGTAGAGGTATAAAGTCTTAGGAATAGGCGGTAGAGGCACATTTGCTACATAATAAGAAACAGCAGTTACAGCAGATGAGGAGGGTAGGGTGAATATCATCTATCAGCAAACACTAAGATCAGAAAGTACTAATGCAGGAAAGCAAAATCCCCAGGGGAAAAGATAGTTTTGGCAGTCACAGGTGTTAACAGACAAATTTAACCACAAAGCAAGGTGCAACATAACTTCTTCAGCGCAGGTAAATCTATTTTATTTTATTTTGCATTTGAAATTCTCATTCATCTTTTTTGAGTTGGGTACTGACATAAAGATCTTGATGACAAGCCTTATTGGAAAGATGTCTCAAGTAAAATAACACAGTAAATTGTTTTAATAAAGATTGAAAAACTGATCACTTTAGTTCTGTTTCTGCCAGTATCAAGCTGAATAGTAATTCTTGTCAACTCTAAAGAAAATAATGACTTATGTTAACATTTAATGGGTACCTGCTGTGGTTTGACGTTGGTAGGAGATAGAGGTAAAAATGTCTCTTTTCTGATGGCATCATTTCAGCAAAGCATTCTTTAAAAACTCTAAGAAAAAAGTGTATGACAGCATAATAGTATTTGATGATTTTATTTATGAGGAGTCAGTGAGGTCATAAAGGAGCAGGAGTTCCAGGACAGGGGTTTTAAAACATAAAGAAGTTGAGTAAGGAGGAAAATTTCAGGCAAGAAGCCAAAGTCCCTTCATTCCCTGTAGACTTAGTCTTGTGTCTATACAGTTGGACTATACCAGGGCTTTTCAAATACTTTTCATAGAGTTCTTTGTAAGCCACATTAGCTGGAGAGAACATCAGGGAGAATTAAGTCAAGATTAGTGATCAGAGCTTTATTCTCTCACTTATACTTTAACTATAGATATCTTTGGAAAATTAAAAGAGTTTCATTAATTTAAAAAATTATTTATGGAAAAATCACTGTTTTATATGATTTCAAAATTTCCTGATCAAACATTCTATGGAAAGTCTCTAAGGGCCCATTGTATTCATTGGTGTGATCCAAAGCCGAAAATGTGTCCTGGGGACTGTATCACAGATGCCAATTTTGATGATAGGTAGTGGGAAACGGGCAAAAAGGCAGCAGTGGTCTTTGCAGGGACAACGTAGACAAAGGCACTGGGTGACAGTAAGAGAATCTGCTGAAACGTAAAGGCGGAAAGGAAGTGAAAATATATTGCAGGCCAGCTAAGATGCAGACAAATGCCTAAGATCCCAAGTTATCTCTGAAATGCCAATTAGAATATTCAAATAAAACACTATGAAGTTATAATTATAAAATATGTATACATCTATACAGACATATTCATGTATTTACATGCATGTTTTACACAGGCATCCATAATTTATAAAACTCTAATAAAAGAGAATAGTGAAAATGTTATTTAAATGTGTGGTCCATGCCCTTTAATAGCAGTTTGGACAAAATATTTAAAAAAAATTGTTCAACACAGCTTATGATACACACCCAGAATAATAATGATTATGAATGATAATTCTAGTATTCCTTTTATTTATCATTTAATCCAATATGAAAAGTCAAATCTGTCAACTGAAACTTTGACTTTTCCGCCCTGTACACAGTATTAAACCTAATTATAAGTTTGCTTTTTCTTGATAATCAATTCTCCTTTGAACAAGCTAGCATTTTACCTAAAGAAGTTCTCAAAGCTATGAATAATATCTCTAACAAAACAAAGTTACAAAAGCTTTCTTATTTTAAAAAAATAGGCAAAGCACTTTTTTTTTTATTATTTTTTTTTGAGATGGAGTTTCACTCTTGTTACCCAGGCTGGAGTGCAATGGCACGATCTCTGCTCACTGCAACCTCCGCCTCCTGGGTTCAGGCAATTCTCCTTAGGCAAACCACTTTTTTGACACACATAGAAGTATGATGTAGATTTCTGCTTGCATAAATAAATGCCTTAGTTTTCCATGGTTTGCTTGCTCAGATTCTATTTTTTGATGCCAAAGACCATATAGTCTGTTTTACATGAATAAGTCAAAAAAAAGGTGAGAAATTCTGTTCTTAGAACTCCTAATTTTCCTAAGAGTAATGTTTTTTCATTGGTGTTGAAGAGAATCAAATCCACCATTTCCCTACTTACCTTGCTGAATATCACTATCATGCTACAAATATCATTTCCTAATGAAAGTAAATAGTTTCCTCTCCATTTTTATTATACTTGTATAATAATTGAAGGCTGACTTAAATGTGGCATGCCACTGTTGTAGTTAGCTTACAGCATGTCTTCATACCCCACAGTATACAAGCTGTCTCTTTATAAATGAAATGATGTCCCATCATGAGTGGCTCTAGGCATTTCTTTTATAAAACACAATTTGCAACAGAAGCTTAGCAATTACTATATTAATTTATTCTCAGGTTCTGGTCCACAGATCATTACCTTATATCAAGAGATCATAAATTTAAAATGCCTTGCATAGTTTTTATCATAATAAAATGTCATTGTACAGGTTTATTTTGTATATATTCCTTACATCATTTTTTTTCTGATTAGATAGCAATAAAATAATTATCTTTAAGAGATTTTTATATTAAATACAAACTAATTTTGGTTTATCTTATGTGTATACAATTAATGTGTTTATCTTTCGAATTATGGTCCAAAAAGTGAATTTGTAATGTATTTTATAAAAAACATTTACACTTTAGCCGGCTCTGTATAAATTCAACTGGTGCTACTGTGTTTTGCAGCAACACTAACTTCGTGACTTTGAAAAGTGTTCTTCACGTTGCTTTTTATATGACATCAATTTCACTGTACATCAGAGGTGACTGAGAAACATATTTTGTTGGTTAAAAATATTACAGTAAGTGGCTGTCCTCCATGTAATTTTCAAATGAGAATCAATCAAATCTTGTGTGGCGATGTGCAAATTTTCAGTCAATTTTAACTGGCTTGGCTCTTCCGAAGGTTAAGGTAGTTTAATGGTTGAAAGCACATTGCAGTGCATCTAGCTGCAAAAGTCAAAGGCTAGCGGATAAGGATTTTATTTCCTTTTAGCTGTTGCCATGTCTGTTTTCTGTCCAATCTGCCTCTTGCTGCCGTTTAACCCATGCTTTTAAAGACAAGAGGGGTTGAGAACTTGAGGGCCTCTGGCTTCATTTTAACAAGGCATCGCTAGCACTTTGGTACATAATTTGTCATAAATGTCAGAGGTCACTGGGTGTTTGAAACCTACAGCCAGCAGATGGTCATTATGACAGCAGTTATGTTTCAAAGGCAAAGGATGTTTTGTGGTATTTACTTTAGTGTGTTAGTGTTACACCTCAGAGTATATCTGAGAAGATCCTAGTTTAAATCAAATCATACTTGTAGTTGTCTGCCTAAGAAGCAGTAACAAAAAACTGCTTTCAACAGATATTCTATTTGGTTATTCTGATATAAAATAATTATTTTTCAAATAATTGAAAATACACCAAATAATTATTTTTCATTTTTTACCTCATGTTCAAGTGCTGATAATGAATTTCCCGGCTTCATATTTCTGAGAAGAATTATAAAAATAAAATTAAGAAGCAAATTAGTAAAATGTGTTAATGTGAATTTCTATATCTAGCCTAGATCGTTGAAATTGTCTAAAATCAGCCGGGCGCGGTGGCTCAAGCCTGTAATCCCAGCACTTTGGGAGGCTGAGGCGGGTGGATCACGAGGTCAAGAGATCGAGACCGTCCTGGTCAACATAGTGAAACTCTGTCTCTACTAAAAATACAAAAATTAGCTGGGCATGGTGGCACGTGCCTGTAATCCCAGCTACTCAGGAGGCTGAGGCAGGAGAATTGCCTGAACCCAGGAGGCGGAGGCTGCGGTGAGCCGCGATCGCACCATTGCACTCCAGCCTGGGTAACAAAAGCGAAACTTCGTCTCAAAAAAAAAAAAAAAGAAATTGTCTAAAATCATAACAGCTATAGATGAATTTCTATGCTACTGCTAAAGATCATTACCTAATAGCATCATCAGATGAAATGAATAAAAGTAACAGATAAGATTTCTCTATACCTCTAAATTTAAATGTTAATAATTTGTTCATTATTTTACTCTATTTTTTTATTTATGCTATTTCATACTAAACAATTTTCAACAGGGCCTGACATCTAAAATTGAAAAGCAAATCCAATCATATTTTTATAGATATTCCCAGCAGAATTGGTGAAGAACTAATCATTTATGTTAAATGAAGGGGTACATGATTTCTCAAAACTCACTGAATTTTAAGACATGAGTTTAGCAACAAGAACCCCTGTTCATAAACTAGTCAAGCATGTATGATAAAAAAGACAAAAACATTCTTAAAACTGATTGAATATAAAAAGTGAGAGAATTCTAGTGCTGCCCTGAGAGAAGTGTACTTCTGAATGTCTGAGCCTTCAGAGAATGTGAATGATTATTTCCTAATACAGCTGATTAAAAGGGCTGGGAAGAGATGCTGATATAGCTGTGGGGCCTGGATCTACCCACATCGCTGTGGGAGCACCAACTCTGTTAAAACTCAAACAAGCTTTTCCTGTGAGATTCTTCACTAATTTTGCTAATAATTTCATCTCACCAAAGGTAGAGGGGCTAACAAGAATTGTTACTCTGAACTTCACTTTGATATATAAGGAAGAATTGCTTAATGATCTAGCAATGACAGCAATCTTGGGGGAAATTAAGACGTTTTATTGTTAGAATTAAGTTTAGCTGCATACAACAGAAAACCCAAAATAACTAGTTTAGTGCATGATATTTCATTCTTTGCTAAAAATGTTCAGAGGTCAGCTCTCCAGGATTAATGCAGCAATATCACAAATTAGTACAGATCCCACACTCCTTTCAGCTCCTCATTCAGAACAGAACAGGTTAAGAGCACAGAAGAAGAGCCCAACTTCACCACTTCCTAGTTATTTAATCTCTGGCAAGTCACTTCATCTCCCTCTGCCTCAATTTCTACATCTGTAAATAGATTTATAATCACTAAAGGTAGATTACTTTAATGAAAATTGTTAGTTGGAACTGTGGAAAGTAATTTGTAATAACTACTCAAAAGTAATAGTAGATAATATTTAATGAGTGCTTCTTATGTTCAGACTCTATTCTTAACCCTTTGCTTGTTAAGTAAGGTACCAGTTGTAAAATGCAGGATCAAAACGCCAGTCCAGGCAATTTGTCTACTTGATTCCTGAACTTAAGTACTATTTAAAGTGAAGAAATTGCAATCCCTACCTTGTATGATTGCTGTGAAGCATGTATAAATTAATATATGTAAAGTGTGAAGAAACATTCTTGCTACATAGTAAGTACTAAATATACTGCTGGCTATTAGTCTTTATCTTCTTTATTACTACTGCATTTCTGATGTGACCCTCTTCAACATAGTCCAAGATGTCTGCTAAAGCAACCAACCATTTCATCCTTTTTAAAGAAACTTATGTCACCTTCCTTTAAGGACACTTTCTGCACACACATAATCTCAATTTACATTAAATTTGTGAAAATTTAGGCCCAGGAACATGCCTTGCTACAAGAGGCTGAAAAATATAGTCTTTATTATGTGTGCTGGTAAAATTTGTTAACTTTCTTACTCAGAAAATAAAGAAAAATATTAAATACTGGGGAGACACAAGTAGCAGTTTCTGCCATGTTACGTAGGAGTTCATAAAAGTATAAAAAAGGGTCTATTGGAGATGCTCAGACAGACATAGGTTTTTAGGAGAGCATTTATTTAAAAAGTAGCAAAAGTATAGGCATGTTGTGATGTCTAGAACTTCCTCCTATGCCTTTCTACCCCAAAAAATGTTTTTAAAGAAGAAAGGTTAAGCAAAACAAAAATAAAACCTATGTATAAATAAAGAAGAAATATCTAAAGGAACAAAAGCAGAAGGAATATCTAAAGGAATCACATGAATGTTTTGAAGAGCTCATCTTTACAAATAGAAGATAATGTCACAGACCTCTAAGACTAACAATAAGAAATGAACATCAAAGGAGAGAGAAAGTTTTAGGAATAATACTGAAAACAAGAAAGTCAGATTTAGCTGTGCTTGATATACAAAGATAAAAAAAAAGAGAGAATCACTTGGTTTAGGAAGATGATGGTGAAACTCACAACTCTCAATTTCTTATTCTTTATCTTCAAGCTTCAATGTAAAGACTTGATATTGAGAAGAGCATAACAAACATCATTAACACAATTCTAGCTACCTATTGTGCCTTTCCTGCATGACGCTTTGCACATGCTGTTTTTCCAGCCTGGAATACCTTTCTTATCTTCTTCACTCAGCTAACTCCCACACAACCTTTCAAGAAATCAAAAAGCTTTCTAGTTCTAGAAAGCTCCAAGTGAGTGAGAGAGTTTCAAGAAGACACTCTTGTGAGATGAGATCCAAGATGTTTCTCACACAGGGGCAGGTTAGGGCCAGCTGAGGTTAGCCCAATAGGTAAGATTCAGAATTTTAGTTCTGATGCCAGAGCTCCTCCTAAGCAAGGAGGCCAGAAATGGGTAGCTCCAGCACATGAGTCAATGCCAAAATGGGGACAAAATGGGAGACAAATTCACACATCAAGTCCAGTGAGCTGAAAACAGGGCATAAGTAACCCTTCATATTAGGTAGAAATGTCACAAAAATAGAGCAAAAAGTTAATCTAATCTGAGGTGTAGTAATTTCCACAAATGTCTTTGGATGTCTTCAAATGTCTTTGGATATCTTAAGTTGTCTTTTCTACTTGTCACCTTCAGTTTTCTCAGCTATAAATAGATTTCAGGACAGGTTATGATAGTTAACTAAGATAACACATATAAAGCACCTGCTTTGTTTTTGGCACGAAGTACTTGTTCCTACTATGTAGCTCTAAACATCATGAATGATTGAATACCTTGCCTGAAATAAAGAGTGAAAATGAATCAACAGTTTACCAATTTTCAAAAAGAAGATGGAATTATCTTCACTTGAATAACATGCATACCCAAAGTTGAAATAACTATACTTTCTTTCTACGTGACTTCCAATCAGGTCCTCCTTCTGACCTCTCTGTCAGTTTCTTCACATTTTTGTCTCTGTCAATGTCTTCACCTTTCTAGGTTACACAGGCTCAAATACTTAAAGTCCTATTCGGTTATTTTCACTTCATCCATGCATCCATTAACTGGTCAAGGTTTACGCAAATTCTAAGTACTCTGTGTCACTCACATCTATTTTCATTAACAGAGTTCCAGTCCTCATTCCTTCTCTCCTAAACTGTTTAAAACCATCCTACCTGCTCTTTCACCTCTTTTACCATCCCCGTAATCATGCGTCCTCCAGAATTCTTCCTGTTGAATTTCATCTCATTTACTTTAACTCATCATTTCAATCTGTCAGTATCATTCCAAATCCTAATTCTGTCATCTACAACTTATTATCCCTTCCTCACTATATCCCTCATTTTTGCTTTCTATCATATTTTCCAAATTATGTAATTTAAAAATAGCAATAAGATGAAGTAAACTATTTGCCCCACACCATTTGAAACAATTTGCAAGACTTATACCATTCAAACCAACTTAACAAAATAAATATTTATATGTTTCCTTCCTTCTCCAAGGTAGTACAGTGTGACAAGAGTATTTTACAGTCTTGCCAGCCATATAAGATGTTTAAAATTCTAGATTTTTACTTAGTAGTTATTTGAAAACGTATTTTAAGTTAACTGAGTAGGCAAAATGGAAATATATTTATAACCAGATTATGTTTTAACATTAACGAGATTATTGGTAAAAGCAATCAAGCTCTGTGTTCAGGATATGATGAGTGCTTAACACATTACAATTTTTAAAAGTCAAGCATAATGCTAAATCTGCAGAGATACAAAGAGTGAGACACAGCTATTATTGTCAGAAAACTTACAGCCCAGTTGAGAGAGATTATCAATGTGATAAGAAAAAATGCACATATATTCATACAAAGAGCTGAGTGTAATAAATCCCAGTGAAATTCAATGGGATTCAAAGCAGGGAGAGTTCACACCAGTCTTGAGGATAGACACCAGTTGATTGTTCTTGAAAGGGAATTAAGGGCAATTGATTTGAAAGGAATTGGTGAAGACTTTTAAAGAGGGAGTTAAATGATTAGAGCTAAACTTTAATAAAACTCGACAGATAAACATGTGGGTTATATCATAGGTTTAGGGAAAGAAAGCCAGTTAAAAACATATAAAAAATTGCATTTTTCTGTTACTTGACTCCTAAGCTGCGTTTGAAGCTGTTGACCTTTACTTCTTTTTTGATTGTGTTCTCATTCTCTTCTTTCTTCTTCAAGTTACCTCTCTCTCAAGTTCTAGTCAAAAATCTTGTTATTTTTCAGTCTTATTTCTGACTTCCTTTTCTCTACTCCTGTCTTAACCACTAATGTCTCCAAAGTTCTTTATAAGGGTTCTTTCATATCCTTTAACTCTTTTTACATAAACTCTTTTTACATAAATTTATCCAGATCAAGGCTTCAAATCCTGTCTTTATCTTGGCAGTTCCCAACACTAAGTATCTTTGCAGAATGCTCTTTTGACGTAGAGATTTGCCTTTACCTGGCTCTTAAACTTCCACAATTGAATATTCAAATACCTCTAACTCAAGAAGAGTTAGTCACCATCTTTAAAATGAACTCTCATTCATTCATTTATTCCACAAATAGTTTCTGAGCTTGTATTTTGAGCTATGTGCCAGGTGAAGGCATTAGTATTTGGGCTTCCCAGCAAACAGAAAGGTCAATCCTTCTAAAATGATATTGAATTCACACAGCCCCTGGATTTTTAGCATTGTAATTCTGATCTTGACTCCCCTCTACTAACTTTTTCTTTCTTTTTTTTTGAGATGGAGTTTTGCTCTTGTTGCCCAGGCTGGAGTGCAATGGCACGATCTCAACTCACCACAACCTCTGTCTTCCAATTTCAAGTGATTCTTTTGTCTCAGCCTCCCAAGTAGCTGGGATTACAGGTGCGTGCCACCATGCCTGGCTAATTTTTGTATTTTTAGTAGAGATGGGGTTTCACCATGTTGGCCAGGTTAGTCTCGAACTCATGACCTGGTGATCTACCCACCTCAGCCTCCCAAAGTGCTGCAATTACAGGCGTGAGCCATTGTGCCTGGCCTACTAATGTTTTCTAATCCTTCATTTGCTCTTTAATGTCTTCAGGATAAAATTCAAACTTCTTAGAACAACATTTTAGAAACCAGGACAAATAAATGATCTAGCCCATCCTTACCTATTAAGATCTTCCCCCTCCCCCATATTTTGCAGTTTATGTAACTTTCAATCACATATGAGCAATGCTCTGGCCCAGTCTTAATCTTTGCCCTTGTTATTTCCTCTATCTGAAAAGCTTTCTCCTCATGATTTCTTTCCCATCTGGCTAATGCCTACTCACTCTTTGAAACTCAGAATTGGCTCTCTTCCACAATCATTCTTTAATTTCTTTAACCCGTATTATGTGTCCATCTCTAGATTCCTATGAACATTTTGTATACTCCATCATAGCACTTGCCGAAATCTATGATAAATATTGACTTTTTTAATCTCAGTCCAAGTCGTTTCTGAGCTAATGGAAAATGGGACTTTGCTTTTCTTCTCTCATTCCCTGTGCTACTTGTTATTCTTTCTCGGTTCCAAATTCATTCTACTTTGCCCTGGTTTGTAATACTACATATAGCTGGACCATGCCAAACTTCCTCCTTTGCCCAATGACTCTGTGTTAGACCTGCTAGCAGAGAGATCTACAGGGGCATAAGTAAATGTTACAAATAGACTTTCCTTAGGTACCAGACCACCCATATCCTCTGACTGTTCTCTTGGCCGCTTGGTAAGCCTGTTGTAGGGACCATGTAAGGCCTGTGCCCTCCAGCAAGTCTCTCAGCCACTCAATGGGACATTCCTAAGGCAGAGTGACACATTGCCCTACAGGTTTCTCAACTCTTTTATGGATCATTTTTTTCTTCAGCAAGTTTCTTAACCATCAGGAGGCCATGTGTTTCTGTGATAGGCATACTTTCTGCCATAAGGTCTGAGTCTTGGCGTTAAGAGAGAATTCCTCTTGTAAATTCTTAGTTTCTTCTTGTTCCTTCTCCCTTAGCCCTAGATATAGCAGCTGCTTTCTACATTTGCTATTTCACTTGGCTTGGAGTCCTTTTAAAGTCCTATTTATCAGTTAACAATTCTTTATTTTAAATATTCCCTGTTCAAATTACTGTTGTGGTTTTCATCTCCTGGATGGACTCTGACAAACATATTTCTTGGCACAATGCTGAGTACAGATTGAGAGCCAAATAAATTGGGGTTTGGATTGCTGACATAATGATCATTGAAAGGTGCTAAAAGTCTAAACTGCTAAGTCAGCTGGAAGGGCTAGATGTGAGGATCATTGAAAATTCAGGCTTTACGTAAGATGGTAGCCAATTATAGTTGAGGGGCAAGATGGACCCAGTGACAACCAGAGGCAAGATATTGAGGCTCAGACACTGGGAGGACGGCCCTACTGTTAAAAGAAAGAAAGAGACAACTAAGCAGGGAAATGTCTTTAGAGAAAATAAAGGTAATTTTCATTGACTTATTTTTTAAACAAAATGCTTATTTCTTGAGAGAATAGAGTGTTTTGGAGAGGATGGAGAATATGTGATCATATGAATCAAGTTACCCCAAATGCTAAAATACTATCTAAAAAGCTCAGTAAATTACTTACTGGGCAAGATGTCTCTTTCTTCTCACATAGAAGCTCAATGTCCGGCTTTTGGCCAAAGAGCTCCCACATGGTGATTTAGGGACCCACGCTCCCTTCATCTCATGGCTCTACTCTCTTTCTCTCTGGGAATCCTTGGTTAGTGCTTCTGCATCTGCTTGCAGATCGGGGAAGAGAGTGAGAAAGAAAAGTGGCCAAACTCAAATACCTGTGACATGATGAACTGGGAAAATAGAGATGAAAGAAGAGCCCATACCACCTCAGTCTTTTTTGATTATACTAAATATCCAGGTTTGTGTGAAGCAATTCCAAATGATATTGATATCATTGTGCTATAAGCTGTAAGAGAATTTTTTTTAAATTTCCTATTTTAAGAAATAGTTTTTTCTTAATCATGGCTTATAATTTGGGCTTGTTTGTAAAATTAGTTAATTATCTTGTTATCAAAGCAAGGGCTCTATTCAGTGATTGCCAGTTGTATTCCATGTAAGTTAGAAGAGTTCACCTCTCTAAATAAATGGGTGCTACTGACAAGGACTACTCAACTTGTGAAAGTCCACACTGCAAGCATCCTTACTATAATTTAAGGACAAAAGTCACCTAGCCAAATTTTTACAACTCAAAGGTAGCAATAATAACACTTATTGAAACTTCACTACATGACACACCATGTCATGAATGAAGTATATGGATTATTTTACTTAAACCTTACAACTACCAATAGAAATAGTTTTAGTCCTTACTATGACAGTTGGAAATGTACTTTTTTTCCAATGTTGAGAACAGACAGAACTTCAAATCTATATTCCACTTGAGCCTTTTTCCTTTCTCCATTTAACTCCACGGACCACTATAGTTTATAGAGACTTCTCTGGAGAGTTACCATTTGGAGACAAGTTGTGGGAAAAGAGCATCACTACTTTGCCTGTTGAGAACATGCTTTTGGTTTTGCAAGTAAAAATTCAAAATTAATTTTCACAAATAAAGACTAAAATAAAAGTTCGTCTGCTGTATTACTGTTGTAAATATAATATTTTAGCAGAATGAGATCTGATGAATATTTTATGTATAAATATAAATAATAATGGCTAGTTCCTATAAAACATCTACATAGTTTCCCTTTGAAGTTGGAATTAAATCTAAATTCTTTAAAAGGAATTTTCTGTTTAATATGGCTCTTGAGCCATATCTCCGAATTTATTTTGAGTTGTTCTCTCATTTGCTTATTTTGCTTCAGTTGTAGTGGTTGTTTTGTTTCATTTTCCTATGAATTCTAGAATTTCCCAGCTCTTTTTCATTTCAGGGACTTATCACATAGCTGCTTCTTTTTCTTAGGAAGTTCACTCTTTCAATCTTCCCTTGCCTGTTCCTTCCCATCTTTCAGTCCTGACTTAAATTTCACTTCTGAAGAGAAATCTTTCGTGAGCACTAGATTCTAGCATTTGTGTTTCATGACACTCTTTTAGGTTATTTCACAGCATTTATCAAAATTTATTACAATATATTTATTTTGTGTATTTATTTACTTAATGTAAAAGCCTGTACTATTAATTCAATCTTATATTCACTCATTCAACAAATCTAGAGAAGGAATGAAAAGGATAAGATTATAATTGAATCCAAAAAGGCAAAAATTTTAATATATGTAAAAAAATTTGAACAGATTTGTTCTTGTTTGTTCTAGCTTGCATTGTTATGCAATAGATTATCTCATAAATTAGTGGCTTAAAACAACAACCACTTTATTATACCTCAGGTTCTGTGGGTTGAGAATTTGGATGCAGCCTGGCTAGGTGAATCCGTTTTTCCATGGTCCATGGATGGTTGTCACTTGGTAACATTCAGCTGATGGATGGGCTGGTCTAAAAGATCAAAAATGGCTTTACCTGCATTTTTAGCACCAAGATTGGGGATAGAATATGGAGGACAAGGCTTAGCTGTGCTTGTTGGGTGAATCCTCTCTAACACAAAGGTCTTAGGACTTTTTATATGGCAGCACAAGGGTCCAAGGACAAGTATCCAGCAAATAGGACAGAACAATCACAGCCTTTTGTAAACTAGTTTTGGAAGTCCTAAGTGTCATTTCTAGCATATTCAACTGTTCATAGTAGTTGAAAGCCCAGCCAGATCGAAAGGGAGGAGAAATTGACCCTACATTTCCATTGAAAAGTGTCAAAGAATTTGCAACCATGTATCAAAACCTCAATAGGATTTATATTCTCAGATGCTATGATAATTGAGCTCTGGATAAAAGACAATTTGAAATCATAGCCTTACTCCTAGGGGTATATAAGAATAATGGGAAATTGTCCTATAACAGTTACAGTTCAAGAAAGAAAAATATATTCCACAGAGTGTAAATACATCTTTACATGGATATCAGGAACATTCAAGAAAGAACATCTCTTTCTCATTCTTGTCTATTCATAAAATATTCTTCATTTTTAGATTCCAGGTTAAATGTCAATCTTGTAATCTAAATTAATCATCAATCAAGATTAAATAGTAACACTTTTAATTTGAAGTCTTTCCTAAATCTTCCAGAGAGAGCAAATCTACTGCTCTAATCTTCTTCAAGAATACTATGAAAGTATATTCACTATATGATTCATTATCATATATTCAATGATTCCATATTTCTTTCTGCTAGATTGTGTGTGCATAATAATCATAGGGCAAGCTTTTGATGTGGCCGAGTACATACTCAATAAATGGATATTCAATGAGTAACTTTTAAAAAATTTTTTTAAGAACCAAGAGATAAAAGTGAAAATAATGAGTACTTCATAAAGCATAAAGCATAGCAGATTTGATCCGTAAGTTTAGCACAGAAATATGAACCATTAGTTGATCAGATTTTTGTGAGCTATGGAGTATATTTATAACAGCATTACCAGGAGTTTGAGACCAGCCTGTGCAGCATAGTGAGAATATCTCTAAAAAATAAAACAGATTAGCCAGATGTGGTGGCTTGCACCTGTAGTTTCAGCAAATCAGGAGGCTATGGCAGTAGAATCACTTAAGCCCAGGCATTTGAGCTATGCTTATGCTCCTAGGAGATCTTGTCCACAAACAAACAAACAAACTCTTAGAGCAGTAACTGGCATATTGTAAGCATTTATCAAATATACTCCATGGTTCTTTGTACTTAAATCAGAACAATTGACACAATTAGATATGAATATGCTCAACTTTTTTTTGTATTTTCATATCTCAGAAGTCAGCTATCTTGTCTCATGCATCTTGCTATCCCCTATATCATTTTAAAAATACTTTATAATTAAAATTTGCATTTGGTTTACAGAGTTCTTTTCATGTTTATCATTTATATTCTTTCTAATGATGCTTAAAGGAATGGTCAGATGCTTCCACCGTGTAATCTGAATATAGAATTGTCCATTCAAAAAGAATAACCTTTTAGGAAATCTTTATCAAATAATTTCCCAAGTAATTTCTGAAATTTTGGGATTCTGGGAATTGCATACAATTTTGAGTAGGATATTCATTAATATATATATATATATATATATATATATATATATATATATACTGAAAAAGGCACAAATAATAAATGTCACCTTGACTAATTTTTATAATTTGAATGCAGTTGTGTAAGCAGAACTATATTACATATTGATAAATTATTTTATAATTAAAATATTTGTGTTATCACATCTTTTCAAGTGTCAAATTACCTTTGTTTTGGCATTTACATTTTAAAGTCAAAGGCAAATGCCCTTCAAAGCTAAAAGAATTAAATTACTAAAATATAGTAAGTATACTTGCACTTTCACAGTCTTACCATATGCATAATTGGGAAAGGTGTCTTGTGTCAGAATTAAGTATTTGCTTTTTTAGGTTTATCACTTGTTATCTCAGAATAAAAATCTACCATTTCTATAAGGCCTTATCAAATAAGCTGTAAGCTATATAACACATGCATTAACACATAGTAATATAAATAATGATAAAAATATGCTTATATTCTACGCTTGGATTTTCAGTAATTAAATCCACTCAATGTATTAATAGTGTTTTCCTAAGACTCTAATCACCACTCACAACACTGAAAAAGTTAATAATGGAATTTAAATGATACTTTGAAATTGTGCTTGAATCCCTCATGGACATTCAAGTTTTATTTCCCATCAAGACAACTACCTAGAGAATCTTCAAGATTATAAAACACACATACCTTGATATTTAGTGGGGGAAAAATTATGTTTTTTTCTTTCTTTTTTCAGTAGTTCCTCCTTCCAACCTGCATTTGGTCAAGTTTTTTCTCCTCCTATACTGGACAGATTCTGAATGCTACCTCTTCAGACATGGATTTCCTTTTTCCACATAAGAGCAAGGAAAATAAAACGGTACTCAAAAAAGATATTCTGCCTAGAAATTTAAAATCAGAGTAAATTAAATTGTGTTTGAGTTTGCATCTCACATGATGTACATGTTCTCTCTACAGCATGAGTCTTAAAAAATAAGACTTTTCTTCAGACTTAATTAAACAGGATCAAGTTTCAGCCATAGCATTCAGTCTTGGACTTCAGAATGCTTCTTGTAGAAAGTACTAGGGAAAGAGAATGTTCAGAAAAATAAGGAATTGCAGATAGGTAGCCACTAATTAATGAAAAAGGAGCCCTAAATAACTCTAAATATTTAGGCTTGATAGTTTAAATGTGCTTACAGGGGTGGCTATTAGTCTGTTTGAGAGATGGTCAGTTCATTCAGGGTACAATGCATGTCCCTCAGAGCCACTGCTGTGAAGAGGAACAAAGAACCGGGGCAGCCTCACCCCAAACCCATTCTCCACTGCAACACCCCTTGTTCACAAAGCCCCTTTCAACTGTTCTTTATTCTAGGTGTTTACTTTTTTTGATTCAGATCTCTTTTTGCTATCTCATGCATTGCATTTGTAACCCTCCAGCAGGCTGGACTCCAGACACAAGCTACCCACAAAGCCTGACATAGAAGAAAACAAATCTCAAGACACAGATTCAGTAATTTTGTATAAATGCTTTTTGAATTTTTAACTTTTTACAAAATAGTAACTAAAGGCACCCTTGTGCATACTAAAATAAAGCGCTTGGAGAGAAACATACTGTTATAACAAGGGAAAGTTATAGTATAAGCATTTGGAGGATTCTTTCATCTTAATATTTCAAATAATCACATATGGGCAAATGTTACCACCTGAGTAATATTAAGAATGGTGGAGCCAATATTTGTTGTTATAAAATTGCCACATTGGGTTTTGAGTTTGATTTGTAGGTTTACGTTTTTGTAATTCCAAAATTCTTAAATCTTTGAATGTGAAATAAATGAATGTGTATATTGTATTATACTATGGAAATATTTGGACATATAATATTTTCCTAGAATATGTGGTATATATATAAAGTTATACCTGAAAAGGAGTGGGCTGTGGATTTTCAGTTAAGGCTTCTTCTAAGTTATTAATTTTAAAAAGAACCAATAAAGCAATGAATTTCCAGTGTTTTGAAAAATATCATAATCTGGTCAAAAAAATCTACAATGATATTGTCATTTACAGTTGGAAATGTCAACACTTGCAAAGATTTATTACACAATTATCTGGGACATTTATATAAAATAGAATAGATTCTATTCATTTTCAACATTTGAGAAGAAACTACAATATAATTTGATAGGCATATTAAATAAGAAAACTAAGTAGTGGTAAAACCTATGAGAAAACTTTATTTTTAATTTGAATTAATATACAGGTCATTGAATCTAATAAAATTTACTGACTTACTATTTCATATTTTTACTTTATAAAAACATTGCTAGTTTAAATTTGTTTTAATAAAAGGCATATTTCAAGCCTTGTAAGAATCCATATCATAGTAATCAAGATTTATAATAGCATTATGCAATTTTAATGCTGTGGATTTTTTTCAGGCCCTTTGATGTAAAAAGTTAAAATAATTTTCTCATATCAAGGGGAAATGTTACTATTTCCCAGACTACAACTTTTACTTTAGCAATATGCTCACGTTCAATCTACTATTTACACTTTTATTTTAAAATTGCTTAAGATTTTATCTCCCTAATCGGTAATAAAAAGAGTTACATAAACACATTTTTAAATTTCTTCATTTACTTTAAACGTGTAGCTCATGTATGTATTTTTAATTGGGACGATCCTGCTCTTCCAAAATTTCAAATACTTTGAATAAAGTGCATGCGCATGCAAGCGATGATGACCCTTAAAAGCAGTCATAAATTTAGTCGCTGGGAAATGAGAAGGCTTCACAGATGACTTAATTTGCTGTGGGAACCTGTGCTTCCTCCATGTGTAACCTCTGCATTTTGCTGTCTGTGACCTTCAGCAACATCCACCTGCTGGAAGCCATGTTTGATTCTCTGACCAGGGAAACGCCTGCTTGACAGCAGAATGGTATCATAGGACAGTGTGATGGAATTTTTCTTTCTCTGTCATCATTAAGGGGGTTCCCCCTATGGTGAGAGGAATGAAAAGTACGATTTAATGTTCTCTGGAGAGTGGCGGGGGGAAGAAAGGCTCAAAGCTTCACATGCTGCTTTCGGAGTGGGTCATTTCAGTCCTTGTGGCGAATGGGATGTCCCAGTGGAATTTGCCATAGACTGGTCTGAAAAGAAAGGGATTAAGACCCTTTTAAGGATGGAAATGTAACAAAAGGACCACTTTTATGATGTAGCAGCATAAAATAAGGGCTCTATTGTACAACTGATTGCTAAAGATCTTTGAATTGGGTAGCCTTGCCTGGTAGGCCCTGTGTCCTGAGGGTTTAGAGGCTTGTACAAATGATATGTCTATACTAGAATCAGAGTTCTGCTCTCATTTAGGGGCAAGTAAGAGATTATCAGTTTGTTCCTACATGATTTTTTTTCCACACCTACCGAAAAGTGGCCTGTAGGGAGATTATACTCTAGTGAAAGTTGCTGCTAATTAAAACAAGTAATTAGTGTTCCTCCAGGCTTTGCGGTTTCACTCACTTTTGCCCGCCAGACAGCATTAGTTTAAAGCAATCCAATTTCTAGCAATAACACACTGTAAAAAAAGTCATTTAACAAGTATATAAGTGTAAGGTTACAGTTCAGGCATTGATTTATCTTTTCTAGGCTATTTAGAAATACTGTAGCAAAGTTGAAGAGTAAAAAGTTAAATAGCTTAAAAAAAATTAATGTTAAGGAAAGAAAAAAGACCACATGCTTCAGTCCATTCACACACACACACACACACACACACACACACACACAAAAAAAAAAAAAAAAAAAAAAAAAAAAAAAAAAAAAGACAAGCAGAAACTGGGAGCATATAAGACTTCCTAAATTGCATTAGGAAACCAAAATTGGATTTAATGCTGTTTTCTCATAGAACCCTCACTTAGCATTTTGTAAACAGATCATTTCATTAAGTCCTTTTGTTTCTTCTCCCGCCTTTGCTGAAACAGGGACTTTTTATTGACTGATTCTCATTGAAATGAATTGGAGCAGTAGAGTTGAACACAACACGCTATTACCTCCTTTTTTTCACAATTCCAAAATGACTAGCATGGTTTTATTTTGCATATCTGGTGGGAGGATTTAGTTAAACTAGAGAGATCTTGAGAGAGATTAAAATATTTAATTATAAAAAGATATAACAGAAATTAATATTTTAAAAAACCCATACCTACATTGAATCATGCCCTGATAAATTCTTGTCTAATTGCTCAGTTTTTGTAACCTGACATCCTTCTATAATTGCTGCCTTTGCTGCTTAAAATGATCTATTTCTGAGGTTGGTATCATCAAAGACATGTGTGCTATTGTGCAAGCAATTCAATATAGCTCATCATTAAAATCAGCTGTAACTCTACTTTCCCTTTAACAAATGAATTCATAATACTTTAATTAATGCAAAATTTTCAGATTTGTGGGTTCTCCAATGCCTATTTTTTTAAATGCTGACTATTCCTCTACAAGACAAAACTTTGCTATGTATTTCAAAGAGTTCTATTCATATAAATAATATTGTATGTGTGAAAAGTCACTTATAACTGTTAATGCCACAAAAATATTGCTATTATCCCCTTTTCAACTAGTGGATTCCAAATTTAGTCATCTTTATAAATTGATTACAATCAATTATTAAGTAGCCTGAATTTTATCATTACAGATTAAAATAAGACTGTACACTTATTTATATTTTAAATATCAACTTTTAAAATATAAAGATTTTTTAAATAAAATCTGGCAGCTTTTTAAAATTAATAAAATAAATTTTCATCATATGACTTATAAACTCTTAATTGTATTTTAGAGTTTCAATATACACTTTTCCTTTCTTCAAATTTATTTTCCATATTATTTAAAGAAGACTTTGGGACATCAACCTAAAAAAAAGAAATTTTGCAGTAAGGGTCAGTAAGTAGACTTTATCTGAGTCTCTGCTTAACTTTTAAACATAGATGTGAGAAGAAAAAATACTTGCTGATAACTTATTTTCCTAAGAAAGAATATGTGACATAATGAATAGGACTTTCGTGAATAAGTGTATTTCCTGTATAGATCATTTTCCCAATAGAAACTTACAGTTTGAGAAATTCTAAAATCAATTTATAATCCTGGCAGAATGTCAACCATAGTATACTGAAAATGTTTTCTTTATATTATACCTTTTTCCTGATAATGCCAGAGCTATGCTCAACTGGCATTTTAGGAGAGTTTTGTTTTTGTATTTTGTTTAATGGTAGAAAACCTTCTTTCAAAATTAGTCTTTGACATATTTGATTTTCTGAAATTGAATTCAGACTACATCTATCAAGTCTACTTTTGAGCTAAAAACTTGTTTTTTATTTCAGAGTTGATGAGCTGGAGAATGCGACTGGTAGCACAGGCCTAGGGCACCAGAGGGCAGACTGTACAGAGACCTGTAAGAATGGTCAGAACTCTTCATGGATCGTGATGGAGCCATCAGGGACACTATAATAGCATTCATTTTATGTATTAAGCCACATTTGCACAACAATTCCATTATAATACAAATACAATCTTTAGAAGTAATTTTAAAGCAGCAAATGTATAAATGCCAAGTCTCAAGTAACAGAAAACAATTTTCCTAGGCCAAATGTCTTTTGTAAGAGATTTCAATGGTCATTTGATTTTGGTTTAAAGATCATTTGACCTTATGATTCACCCGATTCTTAAATGCACATTTCAAATATAATTGTCTTCATTTAGAGTTGAAGTTTAAAAAATAAAAACAGCGAAATTACCCTTTGTGATTTGTTCTACAGCTGTGCAGTGCTTCTGTCTAACCTTCTAAGTACACAATTATTACTATTAAAACTGATGTCTCCAAGAACTCAATGTTAGTTTTACTTAAAAAATTACACACCAAAAAAAAACGGCTTATCCAATTCCTTGTAATATGGCTATTTAATCTAAGTTCACCCAGCTCAGCCATACAGCCTTTTGAAAAGAGAGATGATATGATCTTTATATAATGTAATAAAGATCAATAGTGTTTATGAAATTTGATAAAATTAAATTTCTTTGAATTTCATCAATATTTTACTAGATATAATGGTAAGTATAAACTTTTACTGTAACAAAAATTTAGGAGTTTCTATAAGTGATAAAATATGTAAAAGATTGGACAATTTATTGAAGCATGCTATCTAAAAATTAGTCTTGTGTCATTCCATACCAGAAAACACCTCTGCCATCTGTAGAATTTATCCTGTATACAGAACTGAGCAGAAAGAGTAGAATTAGCATTTATGACAAGCTGCAAAATGCCAGACATCAGGCCAATCACTTTACATATATTGTCTCATCAATTATAACAATTTTGGAGATAAACACTCAGCAGCTGAGACAGATTAAGTAACATGCCCCACAAAAGTTAAGTATAGGAAATTTATTTTAAAAATCAACATATTTGTTGAAAACTCTTTACGAGGTACCTGCAGTGCACCGGCATTGTGAGAAGCACATTGTGGGCAGCTGTGGACACGATGCATGAGCACCTTGCTGTCGGAAATGTACATCCTAGTGAGGAAAGAGATGCTATATACATGTAGACAAATAGGTAAATAAATATGCAATATAATGATACTTATTAAGATATTTAATAATTGTTAAATAAATTTGTTAACTAACTAATGCTAAATTCCTCCAGATTATTTTGACTTTTTGAGCCTAAATTTGGACGTTTACATTTGGTTCTATTGAATTCTGTACATTTTAGTTACTTTTTCTCATACTTTAACCTCTTTTTGATTCCTGATATTTTCATTCTCTGAAAAGGTATGGTCGTGCAGACCATACCATTTGTGTCATGCAGACCCACACCAAACTGTACTCACCTTTTCCAGATAAATTTTATTCTTAAGAGATTTTGAAACCTACTTCAACCTTCACCTTAGAGAAAGATTTTGGTGCCAATTGGTTCCACCGGCGTTTGTCCCATGCTGTCTTGACTTGCCCCTTTTTCTCCTATGTTACTCATCTGATTCTATTTTATGATTAACCCTTTGGTTCCTTGCATTTCTTCATCTTCAGTATTACAACTACCATTCACTAATACACTTCGTTACAATTGTATGTCATGTAATCCTTCAACTGACATACAAGAAAAATTACTGCTGTTATCACCATTTTACAAATTAGGAAAATGAGGTGCAGAGAGGTCCTGTTCTCACGAGCATTCATCCAGTAAGTGATAAAGCCAGGATATTTAGAAGAAGCCAGCTCAGTGATGTTACTCTTAATTTCATATTTCAGAGTCTTTATAGCACTGAATCCATCTTCCATTTTAAAATGAATGGCCATGGAATCAAAACTCTTTTTCTCTCAAAAATTTTAAAATGTTACCCTAAAGTTTAGGGTACAAGTTAAATTCTGTTCAATGCTTGTTTCCATTGTTGTTATAAATTCTGTGTTAATAATATAACAACCTCTTGCATTTCCAAACACAACCTTTCCAAATCATTCTTCAATAGAAGGAAGAATGACAGAGTAGAAAGGGCATGGGCTGTGCAGTCAGCTAGGGTTGCATTCAAATTTAGCTCTTTTGTTTTAGCTATGGCACTTTGGGCGATTTATTTAATTTCCCTCAGGCTCAGTCACTTTTTCTTCTCATTAAGGATAATATCTGCCTGGGGGGATTACTATGGGAATAAACTTAACACAATTAAAATGGTTTGGCACATGCTTTGCACTCAAAAATTCTGACTTTATGTTTACTTAAAATTAAGATTGGACTTGTGATTCTTTTTATTATTCTGTAGAAAGTTCGAGAGAGATTTTTTCCCAAAAGTTGAGTCATTTTATCAGATGCTCTGTTTTTAGCTCCATGACTTACCATAGTCTGCATAAAGTCTGCCATATATTCATTCATCATTCATTCACTCATTTATTTAGCAAGCAAGGCAGCAATCAAGTATACATAATAGAATGATTATGTCAGGCTCTGTGCTAAACAGTGACTCAGAGGTATGTGAGAGTAATCTAGAAGTTCACATTCATATAGTGACAGTGGTATGGGAGAAGTGCACAAGGGAGTGAAGTGTATATTAAAATCTGAATGGAGACAGCATTATCCAGACCTTCTCTCTGCTAAGGTGATCTGTACTCAACAGTTCCTTACATTTGGTTTCATCTACAAAGTTACCTAAATGTCCTTATAAGATCCATTCTTCTCTGAAATGCTATGCCACTATAATTGGGTCACGGTTGGTTGTCTTTTTTAATTCTTACATAAATGACATTGACCACATTTCTTCTGTAAGATTTACAGAATTTATTGGAAATAGAATGACTAATTTGCAACCAGTATCACTTTGCATCCTTTATACTAGGTCAGGTTTGTACATAATATAATATTTTCAGTGCTGGCCAATTTACCTGATATCTAGCTGGAAATGTAAATTTTGTAACAGATCATTTGCCTTATTTTTTTCTAATAATTTTTTGGGACCTCCTCTAACCCCTTTTCTTTTTTCTTCATTATTCCCTTTGCTACTCAAAATATCTAATAGGATATTTGGGCATTCCCCCACCAAAATTCTGTATTAAAGTAATGTTTTTTAATATATATCACGTTGACCTGAATATGCTTGGTTATATACAGCAGAATACTCAAGTGACTGCAATGTGAGACACATTAACACACACCTGAAGACACAGTAGAACTTCAACCATGATATTCTTGGGTTAGAACAATTTGGTATACTGTTGCTTTCTGGGAATAACATTGCATAAGCACAGACAGAGCTTTGGTGGCAAACTACCACAGTCAAATTTACAGATGACATTAAGAAGGCTTCAAGTGTTGACCTTTTCTAGCATTTTCCATTTCCAATGTCTGTTATTCTTTTCTTTCAGTGCATTTATACCACATTCTTTTTTTATTATTATTATCACCTGCCTCTATCCTAGTTTGTAAGTCTCATGAAAAGAAGAAAGTTCAGTAACTATCGTGTTATCAGGATGTTCCTCAAATAATGAATGAATGACATGAACTGGTAATATAGCGCTGAAAATATAAGAAGATTTAAATGTTTTACTTAGTATCAAACAGTATTTGGAGAGACAATTTCTAAAAAAAATATGAGACTGGCATTCTAGAGCAAAGGGGTTTTATAATTGCATGACTTTAAGCTGGAGGCAAGAGTCCTAATTCCCATATGTGGCTCTAATTTAGAATACATCTTTTTGCCTTGAAAAAAAATGTTTACTATCATGGAAAATTTGTTGCTGTAGCTGTAAAATAGTGATCAAGCTGTAGAATGAAGACTAGGAAGCTCAAATTTTCTTTCATTCCAGTCTTTACAACAATGATTTTATTTATTTATGAGTGGAAGGCTATGGCACTGAGAATAGAGATATAGATGCAGAAAAGAAAAAGGTATAATCACTGCTCTTGAGCATGCTCTGGCAAAATAGGATAGGAAAACCTGCAATTCAAGCAGAATGTGTGAAGGACTAGTATCTAACTAAATGTAGCACAGAATTATGCTCCTAACAGAGATTGGAGCAAGGGAGGAAAAATGGATCAAAGTAAGTTTCCATATAGAGACAATTAATAATTTGGGTTTTTAAAAAGTAAAGAGGAGTACTGCAGGATGATCAAAATGGTGAAATTCCAACATGCTCACAATAATCTTTTTATCATATGGACTAGAACTTTCGATGAATTAATGTTCATTCCAGCAATTTAATTCCTGATTAATTTATGTGCTCTTTCTCCTATACTAAAGAACAACCTGCAACTTATGAACTTTAAGGGTAAATGCAGATAACACTCTTGTTTCTTATTTAGTTCATGTAACTATTTCAGCAGCACAATGAGAGCAATGAACCATATTTTGAAGCCTCTGCTCCCTCCAGGTAAAGATTTTTCTCTTTATTTCCTTAATGATTTCAAACCTGCAAAAGTGTCAACTGTGTTACTGATGACCAGCTTCTACTGGCTAAATTCAAACTCTTTCATATATAAACTGTTATGAGCATAGCCAACAAAATTGTACTCAAAAGAGATTCAGTATTCCTCCACATTTTTCTATTTTTAGGACTTTGCTTGCTCCACACACAATTGACCACAATCTCCTCATGGACAATTTTTATAGCCTTACCTTTAAAAAATTCCTTATTTTCCTAATGTTTTCTGATTGATTCTCACTAGAATTTAAGCTCTAAGAAAGCAGTATTCTCACTTTTTTGGTTCACTGACATATCCCAAACTCGGAAATAGTGCCAGAAGCATATAGGCACTCAATAAATAGTTGAAAAAAAAACACGTTCATTTTCCACTTTGTGGGAAAACAAGTAGAGACTACTAAAAAATGAAAATGCATTTTTTATTCTTTCTGTCCTTTTCAGTAAATGTCAATTTTTTTCAATGATATTATATGAGAAAGATTGTTTAGCATTACGATAGAGATACATGTTTGTTGCAAAAAAATTATAAATAAAACATGTATAATTTCACTCTACCAAGATAATACTGTTGATATGTGAATATATACGCTTTTAGGGTTTTTTCTATGTATATAGATTGGATTAATATTTAATTAGATAACAGGTATACAGTTGGCAACATGATAGAATAAACAGTGGATACAGAAAAGTTTAACTGAGATCAAAGAAAGAGACACTTTTTCACATGCTAAGTGAGATTTTAAAAAGATCCACTTTAACCTTGCTAATTCAGATTGTAAAGATATTAAAATCTGGTTACTTAACTTTCCTGGTAGGACGTATGACCTCATCAATCACTTCAGGAATCTGAAAATTGATTTGAGAGGCTATCTTAGAAGGGCTGTCTTAGTTTAGGTTACTTTAACAAATTACCTTAAGCTGAGTAGTTTAAACAACAAACATTTATTTCTCACAGTTCTGGAAGCTGGAAATCTGAGATCAGGGTGCCAGCATCATCTGGCGTGAGGGCCATCTTCTAGGCTGCAGAAAGCCAACTTCACCTTGAATGCTTCCGCTAGTTCTCTGGTCTTTTGCTCTAAGGGCACTAATTCCATTCATGAGGATTCCACCCTCATGACCTAATCACCACCTGTAAGCCCTACCTCCAAAAAGCATCACTTTGGGGATTATATTTTAACATATGAAATTTGGGTGGTGGGGAAACATTTAGTCCATAACAAAGATGAAGCAACACCTTAATTTATCCTTCCCACTTAGGATGACAGGGTTAACAAAGAAAATAGTGTGCCTGGTTTTTTTTTTTTTAATTTTAATTTGCTGTTATAGTTTAAAAGCCATTAACCAGTTATTCTTGTCTCATAATCATTAGAATTGTTGTTGATTAATCAATGAATGCATGTTGTTTCAAAAATAAATAAACCCACTTGATCACTTTTCAACATAATTTATGAAAATTGTGTTTATGAACTTGCTGGGCCCTATAATTATAGAGACTTACCTACCAATTTAGTGAGTTGATAAAGACCTTCATTTTTTTTTTCTCATATGTTTGTTAATAAAAATATGTGGTCTTTAATCATCATTTTGTTCTTAATTCTCAGTCTCAATAACAATCTATATCTTAATAGTGGTTATTTCAGTAAAAGTAAAATCTCGGAACATGAGTTTTAAGTGTACAACAAGTCTACTTTCTTCCTCACATCAAACATTTAACTTTCCTCCCATGTAAATATTTACTGTCTTCTAAAATAACTCACATCTTTTTCAAACTTCCCAAAAATGTATTTTTCTTCTTATTTCTATGAAAGCACCAATAGTTGTCTTGAAAACATGACTGAAGCTCGCTTGGCATAAAGAGCACTGCGATTGAAACCCACGGGCCAAGATCCGATGCCTTGTTCTCTATTTTTTCACCATATGACATTAAACAAGCAACTCATTTTTCCAAGTTTCCCTGGGCCTGGGACTTGACCAATGAGAAAAGTAGATGAGATCGACTCTAAAGACCCTATCGTTCTTATAGTTTATAATCCTATTATAAATCACTTTATATTACAAAAATCTTTATGGTTCTGTGTGGTTAAATGTATTTTATGCTTTAAATTTGTGTTGTCATTATTTTTTTTCTGCATGTTTTTCTGACTACTTTGGTTGACAGAGCCTTTTTATCTGTCCTTTGCAATGTGCATAATCTTTAGCAATTAAGTTAGTCAAACATATAAATCATGACTTCCTTCTTACTAAAAATTTTGATGTGAAATTTCTACAACTAGAAATCTGGCTATGAAAGTTTCATAAAATTCAATTTTTCCATTATAATTGGCAATCTATTTACTTTAGAATTTTTCTAGTGGTTTAGACTGCCTGAACCAACAATTTAGAGCAGCCTCTAAAAAGCAAAGAAGGTGGCATTTATATTTGTGCTGGACTCCAGTTCACAATGTGTGTTTCACAGTGAGTCTTAGCACGAGACATGTGATTGAAGGATACTCCTGTGAAACAACCGCTCAGAGGGAAGTGGGTATGATCCGAGTCCTGTTCAGAAAAGACAGCTGTCCACCTGGGAAAACCCTCAGCCTAGTAGAAATGGTCATCCTGTGTGTTGCTGTGCCATCCAAGAAGCTCAAAACTGAATGTACATGCAGACAATATTAATCCTTTGAAGCTTCAAAGGGGCCACTGCTGATTAAAGATAGACCCTAGTCACCTGGTCCCATTAGTTCATGAATAATGACCTTTTTAACAAGACCCTGGAGTCAGCTTTAAAATAGAGCACTAAAATGGAATTTAATAAAACACAGAACCTGGAAAATTGAAAACAGAAAAAAAGCTAAGGTACTCTAACATTACAGGACTTGAAAGCATTATTCTTCTTCTGCCATATTGAGCAATCTGGTTCTAAATGACCCAGTAAAGAGAAAAATATCAATGATAAGGTAATGAATATTTTTGTGGAATGGGTTACTGTACTTTAGAAAATGTTTTGAGGTCTTTAAAACATCAAAACAGAATAATTCAGTTTTAATGTCATAACAAATATTACATTAAAAAATGTAAGTTATGACAGGGTGTAGCTTTGTATAATTTGTGGGTGCTTAATACATACTTAGTGAGAATGATGAGACTAGTGATCATTTTGATCATGATAGTATATAAAAATAGAACATATCCCTTCTGTTTATGTGATACTTATTTACCACAGTTTAAAAATCTCAGTATTTTAATTAAGAAATACATGTTAATTTAGATCACCAGAATAAAACTATAAATCTAACCTAATTTTGGGGATTACCAATATGAAGAAAAACTTGGTTGAGGGCTTATTTTATTCCCTAAAATTTAGAAGATTAAAACCAATGCTAATTTAATGTGGTCATATTATTTCCAACCTGAATTTCAAATAAATTATATGACCTATTTCAAAACATACACAGTTGTTTGCAACACACTTTGAAACAATTACGTAGAAAGTTTATCTGTGTATTCTTTGAGTAAACTGGTGCATGTTTCCTTTTTGTTAGTTTAAAATTATGCCCATGATTCAAAATAAGCAAATAAAACTTCTAGATTTTAGTTTAGTAAACAACTGTGAAGATTAACCTCTCAGAACTATTTTACATTTTTCCTTGTTTTAGTTCTTTCCTTCTGTTGCTCTTTCCTTTTTTCTTTCTCTTACTTTCAATTGCATGATAAATTCTGGATTATGTCACACTAAGGCTTCAACACTACATTTAATGAAGTTCTTGAACTTTTAACCTTTGAGTTCAACAGACTTGAAAACTACCACCAATATCTATTGCACTTTTTTTTTTCTGAAGTTCTGTGTCAAATAGAGTGAAGGTCTTTAAGTGTAGGGGACTATTTACCCAGGCTCTTTGCAAAAACAAATGGAAGGCATTTCATTTTTTACTGGTCTTTTTTTAAATGCTGGAAGAAAAACATGCTGGTGTTCCCTAGAACAACCCAATCCCCTATCCTGCTCCTCTGTTGGTAATTGGTCTACAAATAAAAAGCTCCTGAGCATCAGCTTCCACCGAAAAGTCATTTATTCATGACCAGGTATGCAGCTTCCCAACAGAAAGGATTGTTTTTTTCCCAGATCATCTTGTATCTTTCAAACTCATCCTGTCTATTCAGCCATGCATTCTGCCTGCAAGGCAGCACAAGCAGCATTTCTTAGTTTCATAACCAAACAGTAGCAATGCTTTAAAAGGAATCAAAAGGAAGGAACCTTTTTTTAAATGCAGGATTTATACTTACCTTTTCCTCTTTGTGTCATTAAACAGTTATAAATGTTGGCTCAAACTCCGTCCTTCGATAGGGAATCAAAAAACAGGCAGTTCTCTGTCTTATTTGTTGGAGGAATAATTTGATGAGCAGTGAACACTAGAGGGGGAGCTTACCCGTTCAGGAGCCTGAAAGCTTCAGAGCCTATGGGAGAGGATCAGAGAGATACTAGAGCTACTGACTTAAACAAGGCAAGCTAAGATTTGGTCAGCAGTGGTTCAGAAGTCAAAAGGTCAAGAATGGTAGGTAGCCAATTTATTGTCAGTTTCCAAAAAGGCAAGAAATCGCAGTGAGATTGAGAAGTTTAGCTGCTGCTTATACCATGATACAGAATATTTAAAAAATCTCTCCAGAGGCAGCTGTACCATGAGGAGTAGGATTACAGAAGCTTTTCCCCCCTTGACTAGGACTCTCATTTAAATGTCTAAGGAATGATAAAATGAATTATCATAAAATTTTGGCAAATTTGATGGCTCAAGCCAAAGAGGGAAATAGGCATTCCAATTATTAGGTTGTAATAAGACATGACATTTAAAATGAGTTTACCTGGCAGTTAGACCGTTGCTTTTTACCCCTTGATTTAAAAACATTGGGATCCTTTTCTTTGGAAAGGAATTAACTTATTTCAGTTTCTCTTCTCTCTAGTTTAATGATTATGAATCCTATTATACCAATTATGCATTTCCATCCCTTGTAACTACAGTCTAATTGCTTTTCGCAATTTGCCTAAATTTGAAAAAAAAAAAAAAAAAAAGCAATTTGAAAGCCGGTAGAATATTTAAGTAGAGATACTTATAATTTTGGTAGAAACAATGCAAGTTGCTCTTCTATTTGTTATCAGGCTATTTTTTTTTTCTGTATCATCTTACAAAACAGTAATAAGATGTATTGATTTAGAAGAACAAACTGTACTTTTCAAAAAGAAATAAAGCAATAGGAAGAGATTAACCAAAAAACTGAAAAACAACATTGATTTTCTCTAATGCCACTCACCCCTACTTCTTTACCAAATACAAACTTCTCTTTCAAGTAATCTATCTGTTTAGCCACATGAGCAATCCAATTTATTATGTTTATATTATTTACTAAAAATGTTTGGCTTTACAAAGATAATTCAATCACAATTAGCTCTTTGGAAACATCCTGAACTTCTAGTTAAAAAACAGAGTCTGTGGAATTTTAAAACTATGTTACTATTAATACTATTAGAAAACAGATATTTCTGTTAAAAAAAAAAACAAACGAAGAGAAAATAAAGAGGTCTTTAAGAAATATGCTTAGCATGATTTTAACTTTGTCAGATTCCAACTACTAACTGGAAAGAAGTCACCTGACTTTAGAAAGTGAGCTCTGTATAGATGGCCTGATAACTGAACACTTGATTTTACCTAAAATTACTTGAATGATACAAACAGAATAATGTTTTTTAATGAATTTTTTCTCAACAATACATAAAAATGTGGATGTTTCTTTGCTTTTTAGGGGATTTCCTAGAACTGTGATGACTAGATGACTAGATCTTTAGAATTTTCTTCTGATTCTAGTAGTGTGATCCCCAGAGGTTAGTCAAAAGCCATTAGTCATCTCCCAGAGACCTGGTTAGCAACAATTGCTTAGACAGTTAGAGCAGAGGAGTGTGAATTAAATGAAGTTATTCTAGGGTTTATATCTGTAAGTTTCTGGATTTTATATCATGGAAGCCAACTGTTGAATTACTAATAAAAATCCAGTTTGAGGCTGCTAATCTAGCCCTCTAATGAATTCTTTATGCTCTGCCCACAGGTAACTGCAAATTATGTGGGTGACCAAGCAATGGAGACATACCTTGAGCTTGGAATACGCAGTTTTGGGGTTAAGCAATTTGGAAATAACAGGAACTGGCCAAATAAATGTAACATTTCCTTTGTATCATTGGAACTAGAGCCATTTTGATCACCCAATAGAAATGTCTAGCTAATAATTTTGGTCCCATCTAGAGAAAAAAAAAAGGCTACCTGTTAAAAAAAGATATTTCTAAATCATCTGTGAATATTAATTAAACTGTGCTGGAACATGTCAATTCCTAAGTCAGATCCAAAAATAGAATGCAAAGAGAAAGGGGACAGAGCCTCTGAGTAAACATAATATGCTTTGAAATTATAGCCAACATTAAACAGATTTTTCCTGAGTCCCTTGACCTGTGCAGTGCTTGAAATCTTTCTGACAAATTATTTCCTTTAATACCAAAAACATTTTTTTCTTTTAATTTTTAAAATTAAATGTACCTAAATTTAGAATTTTTCTCTTATTCTAACTTTATTCCTATTCAATTTCAGTTTCTCCATTTTCATTTTATTTTGGCAAGATGAAAATAATTAAAATATAAAACAGGATATCTCCAGGGCATGATAGATGATGTCTATAATCCCAACATTTTGGGAGGTCGAGGCTGGTGGATCACCTGAGGTCAAGAGTTAAAGACCAACCTTGCCAACATTGTGATACCCAGTCTCCACTAAAAATAAAAACTTAGTTGGGCATGGTGGTAGGTGACTGTTATCCCAGTTACTTGGGAGGATGAGGCAGGAAAATCCATTGAAACCTGGGAGGTGGAGATTTTAGTGAGCCGAGATAGTGCCCCTGCACTCCAGCCTAGGTGACAGAGTGAGAATCCATTTCAAAAGAAAAAAGAGAAAACAAGATATCTGGCATATTTATTTTACGCATTTTATTTATTATTTTAAATATGTTTCTCCTATATACTTTGCTGTGCCACAATTGCAGAAATGAAAATATTACAAAAAATCATTAGTTAAGTCTCTAAACATCATTTTAGACACATAAATAAGTTTGAGACCCAGAAGTATAAAATAGAGAAAACACAAAATGATTGCTGTTCTCATAAATTGTCTAATAGAAAATTAACTAAGTATTATGTTTAGTTAACAAAGAAAAAGTAATAAATTTTCCTACAGATGTTATTTAGAAGAATATATCAGTGTAGATGTCTCTGATCATGGCTAGCAGTCCAGAATGAGAATTCGTATCAACATTCTTTCTTCCAGGTTTTTGAAATATCATTATCAACATTTCATAAAAACAAACTTCTCCTTTTTTTCTGTGGATTATTAATGACATATTTTACTTGGAAACACAAAATGAAAGTGACAGAGAGAGGAAGGGATATGTTTATAAAGGAGAAAAGTAACAAAAATATTCAGAATCTACAAAAAACTTACATTTACAAGAAAAAAAACAACCCCATCGAAAAGTGGACAAAGGATATGAACAGACGCTTAACAAAAAAAGACATTTATGTGGCCAAAAAACATATGAAAAAGAGCTCATCATCACTGGTCATTAGAGCAAAGCAAGTCAAAACCACAGTGAGATACCATCTCATGCCAGTTAGAATGCAGGTCATTAAAAAGTCAGGAAACAACAGATGCTGGAAAAGATATAGACAAATAGCAACGCTTATATACTGTTGGTGTGAGTGTAAATTAGTTCAACCATTGTAGAAGACAGTGGTGATTCCTCAAGGATCAAGAACAAGAAATACCATTTGACCCAGCAATCCCATTACTGGGCATATACCCAAAGAATTATAAATCATTCTACTATAAAGACACATGCACACATATGTTTATTGCAGCACTGTTCACAATAGCAAAGACTAGAAACCAACCCAATTGCCCATCAATGATCGACTGGATAAAGAAAATTCAGCATATATACACCATGGAATACTAAGCAGCAATAAAAAAGGATGAGTTCATGTCCTTGCAGGGCCATCAATGAAAGTAGAAGCTATCATTCTTAGCAAATTAATACAGAAACAGAAAACTAAACACTGCATGCTTTCACTCATAAGTGAGAACTGAACAATGAGAACACATGGACACAGGGAGGGGAACATCACACACCTGGGACTGCCCAGGGGTGGTGGGCTAGGGGAGGGATAGCATTGGGAGAAATACCTAATGTAGATGAGGGTTGATGAGTGTAGCAAATCACCATGGCACATGTATACCTATGTAACAAACCTGCACATTCTGCACATGTATCCCAGTACTTAAAGTATTTTTTTAAAAAAAGAAAAAAAAAATATATATATATATACAAATTTACTAAAGATTTGAAATCAAATGATGAATTTGTTTCTTTACATAGAATTGTGTTAGGAAATGTGGTTCACAAAGTGGAAACGCGTATGTCTTTAATAGTAAATTCTCACGGAGGTCAATACATATTTCATTGATTGATTCAATAAATAAATATTGAACACCTACTACATAGTAAGCGCTATATTCTAGTTTGGCTTATTTTTCTGAACACAGCAAGAAAAGTGAGCAATTTTCTGAAGCTTAAAACATAGTAGAGATTCAGGTCAACAAATGCACATCTATGACAAAGCAAGAGAAGGTTACTATTGGATATAGAAGGGATCCCTTCACCCTGATTACATTAATCTTGGAAGACAGTCAGGATAAGAGGTAAAAGTAGCCTGAATGAGTGAAAAAAAAAAAAAAAAAAGCAGAAGGAAGGCGGAGAGGATATGGAAAAAACAAGACTATAATTAAAGGGAAAATGAACAAGAATGCAATAGAGGAAAGAAAAAGGAATGGGGTGAAAGTAATAGATCCCCAAAGGCCATAACATAAAAGGAAGTTGTTAACCATGTTATGAGTGTAACTTTATCCAGAAGTAATGGAGAGCTATTGAATGGTTTTAAACAGCAGAATGATCAAACCAGATTTGCATTTCAGAAAGTTTACTCTCACAACCATGTGGGGAACAAAGAGGGACAAAATTTAACGCAAGGAGTTCATACAGGAGAGAGGACTGTCGTCTAAACTAACACGGTGACAGCGATTATACATGGAAGCAGCCCTATCTGATAGCTATTTAGAAGGCAGAATGGGCAGAGGCTAATTCTGGCTTGGATGTAAGAGAAAAGGGAAAAGTGGCAGTCAAAGATAAGCAGTATATAAATCATACTGAATTATTTCAATACTACACTTAATTTACTTATATGTGGTAATCCACTACATACCCAAATATAAGATAGCACAAAGAAGAACATGGCAAAAGCAGAAATTTACTTATCTAAATATTCTCCGTAATATCAAACACCATGATGATACTTTGACATACAATCAATTTTTCTCAATTTTCTGGGAGGAAAATTTTTTAATCATTTTTTTTACGATACTTTTTAAGTTTAAAGAAAATTGCTATGTTTTATATAAAATTACATAGAACAAAAATGCCCAAAAATATGAAAAATTATGACCTATGTAGTATCATCAATGCTTGCCAAATGATGAATTACATTAAAAATACCCAATAACTTACAAATAAACGTTTTTTTTCCCAATCTTAATAATGACACAGGTGAACTCAAGAAAGCATTTTATGGAGAAATATTACAATATTTAGAAATTTTTGTTTGTATAATTATTTATGTAAGTATATGTTGGGAAAAACAAGCAAAGGAGAAAGGACTTACAGAGTGCCTACATAAATTGGTTATGAGTAACACATAAACAAGGAACAACAAACCGTGGAAGGCCGCAGGAGGCCTCTGAGGAGGAAGGCCTCTCCATGCCTCATGATCCAGTGCAGGATGACCTCGGTTCTGTTATCATAAACATGGTGCTCAAGGACGTTAAACCCCTTTGTAGCACTATGACGTAGCCAGACTAGGCTCCTTGTAAGGCCCACGTTCCATCAGCTGTATATAGATAATAAGCTAAAGATAACCACATGTTCTTGTTTTGTGAAACTCCCAAACCACCACTGTTTTCAATCCTTAGGATGACATACCAGTTCTGGCCCACTGATTCACTTCTGACTCACTGATTCACTCCACCATCTCTCCACCCCTACCCTATAGATCAAAGTGATTGTAATCAATAAATAGTGTGGATGATCAGAGCTCAGGGCCTTCACTGTTTCCTTCAGAGCAGTAAAGTGATGGCCCCCAGGTCCCACTGTCTTTCTTAATCTGCCTTTTTCTCATTCCTTTGTTGCCACCGAACTCGGGGTACTCACAGGTGATGTAGGGCTGGTTCCCTACAAGTATAAATTAAAATGTGTGCATTAATCTTTTAATTTGGTTATATTTATCTATTGACTCATTCAAAAACTATCACTTTATGCAACATAACATTTATGCAAATTTTTTATGAAATTATAAAATTCAAGAGAATTACAGACCTACAACATTCCCTTATTCCAGGTTTATTATTTTTAAATGTTGCTAGAGAGAGAAAAAAGAGAGAGAGACAGAGACAGAGACAGAGTCAGAGACAGAGAAACAATTTAGTTAGTACCAAATAATTCACCTCCATTCTGAAAAACCAACCTGGGGAAAAGATGAGAATAACCAGGCAATAGTGAAAGTAGCGATTTGCCTAGAACATTTGATCCCAACTTATGCAGTTTGACAGCAGTGTGTTTTTGGTTCTGTGAGAAGAAAAGTGAAAGCAGAATCCGCTGATCTGGCAGTTTCTTTGATTTCATAGGAAACATCTCAGTGGTTTAAGCAAAAAGTAGAAGTAGGGCATGGGGCAGGAGGCAGGATGGGAGTGTGGAATATTATTTGTTTCCTGCTCTTGATTTTGGTGTCTAATACTCTTATGAATTTAAAAAATGTTTTCAGTGCCCTAAAGTCAGAGCAAAATCAGTATCCTTTGAACAACTTCAGTCACACCAGATACTCCAAGAATCAAGATGATTATGGACAGGTGGGGTGTACCATGGACTTGCTAGTTGTCCAGTTGTTGACATTTTATAAGACTCTTAAATACAATTACATCTGAAATTTTAATTTATAAATATTTATAAAATATAGACCCAAGTACCTCTGGAGTGCTGGTAGGAAGAAAGGTGGAGACTACTGGCTATGAAAAATATAATACGAAATATTTGTCTTGTGGAGGAATTATCATTCTAAACTTTATTAGGACAACTTCTATATTATATAAACAAAGTTCCTTATAGGTAAAACACCATACGTCCTCACTTTTCCAGTATATTTCACATTATTCCTGTTTCTTGGTCTTATTAGTAACAGTGCCATTTTGTTCTCAAACAGTCTAAGCTTGGTTGATAAAACACATGGTTACCCTACTAACAGAACTTTAGCGTTACAGATGCTTGGGTAGCATTAGCATATAGTATTCTAGGGTGAACCTCATATTTTCAGACATGATAAAAGGACATAGAGTTCAATATCAAACAGTGATGTCATACATTTTGATATTCAACTGCTTCTAAAATGTTATTAATAAAGATAAGAAAATCACAAGATAATAAAATTATATAAAAATTGTGTGAACAAGGCATTAAGTATGTATGCTTTGTGTAACTGGTGAAAAGAAACTTTGGACTACATAACGTTTATTCGTTGTTTTCATGATTGCATTGCATTTTAAAAATTAGAAAAAGTCAGGTCCAAAAGTTTCTCTGACTCAGGTCTCCATGAATGGTGAGTACTAGGGATTTCTAGTCTCACAAAAAGTAAGATTAATGTTTGACCATCAGCACACTATCTTCTGTCATTCTGCACACAACTTTTAACTTTGTAATATAGTTTTGCACTAGGAAACTATTGGGAGCTTGTACTCACATTACTCTCAGCTCATCCAAATGAGCTCACTTGGTTAAATGGTGAAAATTAGGAAGCAAGTTTTATGAAATTTGAAAATCTTAAGTGAAATTGATAAAGAAATAAATGAAGGTGCCCAGCAAAAGACCCAGTGAAATCAGTGGCTTACAAAGTGTTAAATGTGTTTATTTGCACTTTGAAAGTTCAAATTTCCTCATACATTTTCATACTGATGGAGATAAAATGCTAAAGTCTTAAATCCCTCTATGCCATGCTGAGTTGCTAAGGGCTGTTGAGTTTTTGTTATTTCTCCTCTCGAGTTAGCTCTGATTACGCCTGCTGAGTGAAAAATTTGTATTTGCCGACAGAAATAGGAACCACCCCACGTACACTTGCACTCAGCAAATGCTCCAATACATCACAAAGATTTGCTCAACCCACCTTCAGAGGCCAAATCGAGCATGTTATTTTCTGTTTAGATCTGATTCTGGAGCCTATCAGTCAGGAGTGTTTTCCAATCTCTGATTAAAGCAAGGCCTACAAAGCTGGAAGTGTTCACACACAGTCTCATTAGAGCACTGGATAGAATGACCCAGGCCTTCTAGCACAAAGCTCTGAGTGAACTTCAAATATGAGAGTGCATCAATCAAATCCAAGCAAAGCTTTTATGTCATTTTTCTACTTTGCCTTTAAAGTCCTATAGGAATGCCCTTTCCAGCTGTACAGCTGAAATGCATTCAATAGAAACAAAAAAGCAAAGACCCCCCCCAACCCCCTGACCCCTCCAAATGGGTATAATTCTTACCTCCCCCACAAAGCATTAGAGAGTCTTCTGACATTCTAAATTATTTAGCATGTTCAACAATACAACGGAAAACATATTCGCATCACTCAATGGCTCTGTATTAATTATTAGTGCCCATTTGAAAGAGAAACCAATAAGGTCAAAGGCAATGAGATTGCATATTGTATGTTTTAAATAGAAGTAGCTGAGAGATTGGGGGGAAAATAAAGCAGCGCTGATGGAGCTTTCTTATGCCCTGCCCCCAATTCTTGCTTTTTGATGTTGTCTTATATCATTAAAAAAACAAAAAAGCAACAGAATAAAATAAAAAAGGATCACCAAAAATCTTGGCAAGAAAGATGATAAGGCATAAGTCTGAGTAAGAGGAGTGAGACACTTAATGTGTGTTTTACATGCTGCTCAGGGCACTAGAGTCATTTTCAAAAATACATTTTTTAAATGATACATATAAAGCCAAACAATATAAATTTATCCACTAATATCATTAGAGGAAAATTCATGGGTGCAGTCAGTAGCGATTATTAAATTTAAGAACTTTTGCCACAAACATTGAGCCGAAAAATGTTATACCACAACATCAGTATGAATTGAATAAAATATGCTTACAAATCCTGAAAAACAAAATAATTTAAAAGAGGAAAATAAATCTTCACTACAGAGTAGATAAAGTGTCCTGAATTTTATACCTCTTTGTGAATAAGTGAATGATTCAATTAGGGAAAATAATCTATCTTGATCCAATTAGGAAAGCAATATACCAAAAATATAGTGCATGTTGTAATACAGGGCAATTATATCACTTATTCAAGGGAATTCCCTGTATGTGTACATTTGTTTCCATTTCTAGTATTTTTAGGCAAATACTAACCACAAATAGCATTTCATCCACTCAAATATATTGCAGCATGTAAAAGAGTGTTTGAATTTAGAGCAATATATATATATTTTAATTTAGCATGTGTTTCTTTATAGGGCTTCAGATGTTTGGAAGAATTATGCAGATTTTATAAATGAGTAGTAGAGCATTATGCTACTTGATAGTGTCCCATCTGTGCTTCCCCTGTAGTGTTTGACGGGGCATCTGTGTAAATTGCTTTTTTTTTTTAGTTAATTAGTTTATTGCATAAAACTTAATGCGCTACCTGATAAAAACTTTTGTTCATTTCAGCACTTTTCCCCTCTGGAGCTGATGTTCATCTTTAGTTCTTATCAGGCCTAACTTCTTTCTTTGTAGATTCCTAAACTGAAATATTAAAATAATGCTGTTTTCTCTCTATTTTATAGAGCATATTGGATTGTTTGTGTGATAATAAATAGTAAGATCATAACTAATAATTTAAGTTGATTACCTCAATATTTTACATATTTTAACAGAGCCTCCCAACAAAAATATTTTCTAATATATTTTAAATGACATTTTAAGAACATTTTTTTAAAAAAGGAAACCAACTTCCCAGAGAATATACAGTCAAAATGTGTCTACAACCAATCCTTTTCTCTGAAGGGTATTCCTGTCTCCATTTAAACTGCTTAAGTTATGTCAGAATAGGACCACAAATCTTGTTGAAATGTAATAAACAAGATAAACAAAATAGATTATAAAATCAGCTTGTCATTTGTATCTTGTTTAGGAAAAAATAAAAATATTAAATGATAAACTACATTTTTAACTTTCATCTCAATATTTGTCCACTGAAGAAACAATACAAACTGGGGGAAAGAGGAATCCAGGACAGGAAGGAAAAATACCCAAAAATGTTATAGCCAATATCAATCACTGGGTAAGGGAATAGGTTTTGTATCAACATATATGAGCTGTGTGACACTGGGATTTTTGGTGTTTTTTTACAACTCTATACTCCACTTTCCTTATCTTTGAAATGATCTCACAATGGTACTTACCACATAGAACACTTGTGAGTATAAAATTTGTTTGTATTTGTCAGTGCATAAATAGTATCTGGCATGTAACAAAAAAAATTGTTAAAAAAAAAACCACTGGCTATTACCGGGTTAATTTTAGTGAGTACAGCTATTTTGCTACAAACATAGGTAACAACAGTTAACTTGAAATATCTGAAAGAAGTAACAGATATTTTTTCAAAAATTAAAATACCTATTTTTATGTAAAATAGAATATTTAATTTCAGGAGACTAATCTTAGATATTTTGTAAGGTATATTCCTTTTAAGAATAACCAAGAGGACAATGCTTTAGAAATAAATTCTATTTTACAAATCTTTCAAATTAAAGACAGAGACGCAGTCTGCCAGTTTTGAATTATGTAATAACTTTGATGTAGCGCTGTTTATTTTCCTGTCATGATAGTTAGTGTATAGGTAAGATCCTTATGTCTTAACTAGCATATAGGCAGATATTTTTTGCATTTATAAGGCCATATAAATTATGTGTGCAGTGATATTAACCATTTATTTAGTGGACCCTGATATTAAAATTGATCTATAACATGATGTGCTAATATTTGTGCTCCATTGTGCTCTTGTCCAATAGATTATATATCTAGGTTATATATATTACATATAGAGAGATTATATGTAATCTATTGGACTGAAATTATAATAATATAGATTTGAGTTTGATCTTTAACTTACCTTACCTAAAAACTTGGAAAGCCTGTCAATGAGGTGCTCTTGTTCATCTAAAAAAGTCAATGCAAGTGAACCAGCTAGGAAGTAGAATCTGGAAAAACGTTTCAATACGTGAAAGTCAAAATCAAAATGTCAGCTACTCTGACTTGGAGAAAATTGAGTTATAGACTAAACCCTCAACTATATAAATGGATAAGAATTCAGTAAACTCCAAGAATGTTCTGAAACTCACATATTATATCTATTCTGTCCAATAATATAAAAAGTTTAAAAGTTGCTTCATAGGATGAAAATACTTGTAATCGTCTTGCCTCAAGGTTTAAAATATAAAGTGTTTTAATAGTTGCTTAACACCTAAAAGAAAAATAAAATATAATTTGATACCAGTCATAAAATCTATTGAAGAAAGAATATTTGTAGTCATAGCTTGCCTTTCCTATGTGGAAAATGATACATAATACAATCTTAATTGAGAATCAGTAGTGATTATTCACATTAAGTGTACCAAATATTCTGAAAGTTGGTCTCTACATTTTTCTTCTCTTGTTGGTAATATCACCTTAACAAACACCAGAAAATGAAAATCACACACACACACACACACACTCTCTCTCTCTCTCTCTCTCTCTCTCTCTCTCTCTCTCCATTATGAAATGTTAAAATCAAATTAAATATTACTGAAGTTTGGGGAGATTTAAGTAATAAGAAATACTTTATGGAAATCAAATCTATATATGACTTCCCAACCACTGATGATTCTTAATGGCATATAAGATTGACAATTACTCAGTTTTCCCTTGATAGAATAAAAGCAGTTATTAATCACATGCCTTTGCTTGGTATTCCACATTGTACTATAAGATCTACCTGAAGATGTCTGGATTCCATCTTTATAATTTATGTGTTAGAAACAAATACTGTTCTGGAAAAGTTGGACCAACTTACTTTTTCTGAGCTTTATTTTGTCTATTTGGCAAGATGTTCAAGCTCCTTGGTAAATACGTTAAAGTTAATGTCCTCTAAAAGTAATATAAGTCATAATCACAGGTCTGAGATCATTTCCATGTATTAGCCAACCTGATTAACTTCCCTTTGTTTAATAAAATTCCACCATCATTTTTTAAGATGGCATACCTTTTTTAAAGTAATACTTCTTAATTTTATATTTGTAAAAACATATAATTCTGTGTCTCTCTACAGTATTGTCACTATGAATTTTTTATCCAAAAGAGAAGAAAAGAGACTAGTTTTTCAAAAAAAGAAACTGGAATAGAGTAATTGGAACTGGTCAAATGAGAAATCAAATATACACACCGCCAGTAGCACTGACAAAGCAAAAAGTATCTAGCCAAAGTTAAAGAATTTCCTAAATTTGCTAATCATTATTTTTTAGACCAAGTTTCCACCCACCTACCCCCACCATTATATCAGGTTGAAGAGTCTAAAAGAAGATAGACCCAAAAGAGCAGTTTAAAATGCTTTAATTTTTTTTTAATGTGATACTGTTCTTTTTAAGGGTTCTTTCATATGTGATCAGTCAGAGATACTGACTTTTGTGAGTTAACACAAAAGTGAAATCGCACTTTTAAGTGCTGTCTCTCTTTGGAGATTTAATGTGCTTTGTAATATCTCTGAGATCAGTCAGGGAGAGACGAGAAGAAAGAAATTTGATTTTGAGTCTGGACCAAAGCTCGGTGACTTGAGAGGCACCTAAACATAATGAAAAGGAAGAAGTTTCAAAGAGAAAGTTGGCAGCTATGACCAGAATCCACAGGGCTAGCAAGACTGACATCAACCAGAGGCAGATTTAGAGGGGTACCCTATGATCTCTCTTGATACCATTGACACTTCAAGACCCAGTTTCATTGGGGAACAGTCCAGTAAAAGAACATCTCCAAAGAACACAGCATGGTTGCAGTATTGAGAAAGACATGAAAATGCAGGCACCAAGGGCCTAACGCTGTCCTTTTCTCCTCCAAAGATCACATACATCTGGGGAAAGCAAAAGTCAACATCTGAAACGTGCTTTTTTCAAGCTTGACTTAAATGATATAAAGTTGGCCGTATAATAGCTAGATGCTTACCTTTGTGACCTAGGTTCAGTCTAATCTGAGAACAAGTTATTAGCTGATTCCTGGTAGTCTTCACTCACCTCCTGGTGAATAACTTTCTACCTCATCTTTCTTTCTTTCTTTTTTTTTTTTTTAATTAAAGTAACCATCAGCTAAACGTGTGTCAAATAAATTAGCACAGAACATCCCCATTGCTTTGTTTGTTTCCAATGTTTTCAACCATCTATGGATTTCTGATGGTTCTGAAGGTTGCAACAATTTATGCCCAAATAGCTACGTATGAAATGTCAATTCTAAACTTGGTGTAGAAATATCTAAACAAAAAATAACAGCAATAGTCATCAGTAAATTAAAGAAATCATATAGATATTTTAAGCTAGAATGTGTTTGTTGACAAAAGAGGTGGGTGCTCAAGTTTCATAGGTAATGACTTAGATACCCACTCCACTAACACAGTATAAGAAAATAAAATATTTAGAACAGTGAATGTTAACCACATGTGAGATTTGAAAATTATAGACCAAATAGATTTCTTATGATGATGTATATGATAAGATGGCATCTCACTCCAATGATGTGGGCTAAATTAATTGAATTGTAGCTACAGAGAATTTCATAAATTTGCTTACATGAGATTTATGTTCAAAATAAATGAAGAATTGAGTCACTTGTCAAAACAACTGAGGTAAAAAAATATATATTACTTTTAGCCCAGATACTCAGACAATTGAAAAAAGGAGCTAATAATTGCCGTTTCAATTTTACTTAAATTTCTTCATAGAAATTACTCATTTAGGATGTATCTTCATGACATCAAAATATCTGATTAATTTGACATAACGACTCACTTAAATTTAGTAAAATAATAGTCAAATTTTTCATAGAACATTAATTGAAACATTTTGTTTCAGGGTATTATGATAGCATTTTGTGTGTACTTTCAAAGTTGTTTAGAGCAGAATTTTAAGAAATTGAAAACTTCTACACAGAAAAGGTAATAATGTATGTTTACTATTATTAAATGTATCTTTTTGGTAAAAGCAGTTCTAGAAAAATTCTTGAGAATTCATATTTTTAAGGTGACAAAAATGTGTCCTTTTTAAATTGGGAAATAAGGTGATATAGCCATATGTGATTTTAGCCCTAACAATAAGCTGAATTTATGGAGTTTCTTTTCCTATTGTGAAAAGTTAAACAAGATTATCCGATGGTGTTCAAAATACTACCAGGAACACATGATTATACCACAAAGTTTAAGAAACTAATATAATAGAAAGGTATTTTTTAGTGCATAGCCTTCAGTTATTTATAAACAAATGTTAAATATCAATGATATAGTTACTGAACTAAAATTATCAGTGTGTTCTTTGTGTATTACAAGTATTAAAATAAAATTAAATTTATATTTTTTAGTGTTCCAACCCTTTCAATACTTTTTAGAACTGTGCTTTTAGGCATTTCTTTTTCCTCTTCAAATCTAAAAATGTATTTTATGCTAACCTGGAATACCTAGACTAAATGTAATCCCTAGCTATATTTTGAAAAGGCTATCTTTTGTTCTGTACAGAACTAGCACTCTCAGGAACCACATACCTTAAATATGAGTTTATAATTTTGGACATGTACTATTATTAGCCAACTCAAATTCTATCAGAAATAAATATGTTCTTGTTAGTATTGGGTATGGCTTTTCTATCCCTTACTCTTGACTTCAAATAGCTAGTTATAATTTTAATATTCTGTGAGTTCCCTGTAAATAATGTCTGTGATTTCTTTGTAAAATATCTATATATACCAATCATGTATATATACTCATAAATATAAACTAACAAGAGGAAATATGAACCTATGGCAAACATTGAGAGTATTAAATGCCTTTCCTTTATTCTTATAAGAGAATAGTTGTTTTTATAAATGCATCCATATAAATTTGATATCAATTATTTAATTCCACAAATATTTTTTTCAATATTTACATACCAGGTTCTGAGGATCCAGGAATGAACAAAACAGATGAAGTTCCTATTCTGATAGAGTATACAATCTAGTGAGAGGAGATAGATATTAAATATATAAACAAATGTTTATTATATGTTAGTTATTGATTAATTCTTTGAATAAGATGGAGGCAGGGCACAAGAATATAAGAGGATACAGTGTGCCCATTATTAATTTTATGATCCAACAAATATTAATATGATGGTCTTTCTCCAGTGGAGTTTCCTCTCATGACATGTCTCCAGCTCAATAAGAGTGAATTTTGTTTTGCCTAGAATATAAAGTGGAAGGACATAACAAGGGAAGTTTATCCAGGGAAACTGATTGATGTTCTATGGCCTAAAATAGTTCCTAATGATAAAACATCTAGATTCCAATTCAACTAACACATGTTAGACAGAATTATATGAAGAGATTTAATTTACATATACATTTTCCATTATTTAAATGATCATTTTGGTGCCTGCTTTTCTACAAGTTATTGTGATTTATATTTCACAAAACATTATGTGATCGAACACGTTAACATTCTTATCCCTGAGTCTCTTTTATTGCTATATTGTTGAATATATCATTGCAAGTAAATGCATTTATTAGAACTGTATTGATCCATGTGCTCTATTTAGTTTGGTGATTACTAGAATCACTGTTAAAGTATGGGTGAGTCTTGGTTTCCAAAGAGGCCCAGTAAGGAATTAATTTCTGAATTTTGGTTACTTTAATATTAGTAGTTTTATCTTTATATTCCAACCGTTAAAATAACCTATTGTTTCACACTAAACATTATTCTCAAAATAGTATTGCACTTCTTGATTTCAAAAATCTTTTGTTTTTTATTAATATGTGGAGGAAGGTGATAAAATATTCTGGGAATTAAATAATATTAAATTGTCTCCAACATAATTCACCAAATGGAAAATGATTAATAAAAAGATTTATTCACTATCACCAATTTTTTTACCTCATATTCCTTAAGAGTTAATGTAGTTAAATAAAAAGTATGATAGTCATGATTTCTAATTGCTACTTTCAAAGCACACCAATTTATTTTCATGAGTGAAGTTAGTAAGCCTGTAACTTCTCAAGATGCTCTATGAAACAATTCAGTTAGGACTATTGGAAAAAGAAGCAAATGTAGCAAAAACAGCTGCTCTTTAAGGGCTAGTTTTTCTAGGTAAATATCTAATTTAAAGCGAAAACATTTCCTAAAATATTTATTTCCCACTCAGTGATTCTGCATTCAGGAGTTCCATATCCTAGAAGCTTTGGTTGCCAAAAAACTTATTTGAAATTTAGTATGGGATTCCGTGAATGAAAAGCAAGCATACCACACATATCATCTCATTGGTCCTCCATATAATTTTTACAACTATTTTAAATGTATTTTTGAAGAGCTTAATTTGACCCTGAATCTTGAGCTCCTTCAGAGGACATTTGAAAAGGTGTGAAAGAGACTTTATTTCAGTCTGTAACTCTGCAATATTTCTATTGTACCATATAGAAAATAAATTAAAATATTTTTCAAATGATAGTTGTAAAAACATGAACTATGGGCTTAATTTAATTATTCTTAATTGATGTCTTAAACATCAGCTTTTATTATGGGAAAAACATGTTTGTATGTATGTTCAAATTGCTCTTTCTGTATTTTTACTGTCCCAGGGGTCAAAAGGAATACCCCACAACTTTATATAGAGGAGGGCATAAGCCAAGACTCATATAGCATAAATTATGCATTTCTTGACCACATTGAATGCAGAAATTCCTAGACTATCTATTTTTGTCTTCCAAAAACACTTACATTGAATAAAACGAGCAATAGATGGTGACAAATATTGTGTCACTCTTAATAGATGTATCATCTACTGTTGGAGGTCAAGAAATTAGTAGTTTCCATAATTAGTAAGGGAAATTGAATAATTGGACTGTGCTTTGTGAGGAAGTTTTTTTTTTCCTCTAAGAAGGAAAGCCATGTAATCTGTAAGTCACAGTCAAATAGCTTTACTTGATTATTCTTTCTAAGCACACAATTATCTCATGTTCATTTAACATAAACTACAAAATAAATGTTCAAGCATAGAAGTTTTTCTCTTTCACCAGGATATCTGAGGTTTTTTTTAAAAAGTTGACTTAAGAGTTTTCTTTGTATAAAATATACTCTGTATTCAATTTTAACACAAATTTAGAGCAAAGTTAAGTAAAATAAAATAGTCTTCCTAATAAAAGAAAATATTTGGGAGTCTATATATGCATTATAACATTGTAAAAAGATAAAAATAATTTGATTCATATTTGTCTCTGAAACAGAGATTTTATTTTGAATGAATACCAGATAAAAATATTATATTCATAATACGACTTTATCCATTTTATTCTCACAGTTTGTTGTATAATGGAATGTGTTCTGACTGGGCAAAACTTTGAAGTATTTAGAACTTGATGATGAACTAAGGAAGTATATCAGTTGCTTTCATTCATTCATTCATTCATTCATCATTTCAGCTGATATCAACTGAATATCTGCTGTGTCTCAGGTGCAAGGGATGTAATAATTAAAAAGACAAATTTCCTGCTACAAAGGAACGTGCAGTCTAATTTCAAGAAGGAAATGGGCAATTATCATACCTAATTTGAACGTAAAGAATTTGTTCAGGTTCAGATTTTTTTCTATGATTTTAAATAATTAGGGGAGAATAAGAGAGATTGATCAATGGATGCAAACATAGAGTTAGATAGAAGGTGTAAGTCTTAACATTACAGCACAGTAGAGTGATGATAGTTAGCAGTAATGTATTATGTATTTCAAAGTAGCTAGAAGAGAGGGCTTGAAATGCTCTCAACTTGTAATGCTCAAGTCAGGTTATTTGGGATATTATTCTAACATAGAAATGATAAATACTCAACGTCATGGATATCCTAAACAACCTGACATAAAATATCCACGACCTTAAGTATTTATATGAGTATTGAGTATTTGTATAAATATTGTATTTTTATGAGTATCCAGCTAACCCAATTTGATCATTACATATTCTATTACAAAATATCACATGTACCCCATAAATATGTACAATATTATGTATCAATAAAAATTTTAAGAAAACAAAGATTTCAATTTATTTTGGGTCTTTTTATTAACTTAATAAATTAGTATTAGTTTCCTCTGTCTAATTAATGACATACCCCCAAAATACTCAAATGTCCATTGTCTCTGCTACTTTTTCACATTTCTGACCCAAGGCTGGCTGTGAAAAATGTTGGGTAGGTCAACTTCTTCGTCATATTCTAAGTGACTCATGAACTTTTAAGATATTGTTTAATCATTCATTAACTTAAAGGAAGGGGAATTCAAAGACCTGTGGAGCCCTTTAGAAATCAGAAACTAGAATAAAATGTATATAAGGACATTATCTAATACCAACTTTGGTGAATTATCATTGGTGTTATTTTTTTAGAGAATTTACAGAGTTCTGAGTACCGTGAGGCACATATAACACATACAACACTTTTTATATAGGAATTATTTAATGAATTGTATTGCTATATATATAATATAGTACTTGACCTCTAGAAATTTGTTTTCTTTGAGTCACATATGTAGCTATATATGTTTGTGTTTATGTACTTACACATGTATAAAACATAGAGGAGTAAAAGTTCTAAGGTCTCCAAATTTTAACATTTCCAGTAGTTTTGCCTGGTTTCTACAATAAAGTTGTAGCTCTTTCTCGATGCACTATTACCAAGAATTGGCAGCAATAATATGTCTGATATTATTACAAAGTCATTCCCAGAAATGCCATCTAAGAGAAGCACTAGCCTTGGGCACATTGTTTGAACATGGTGGATGATAAGATTATAAGAATAAAAGTGGGCAAGGCAAATTGGGTGTTAAGTATGATTTTATTTCTAGAAATATCCTAGTGGTTTTATGTCACAGCTATATAATTCTAAAACTTAGATCTTTTTTCAAAATTTTTGATTTCTTTAAATGCATATTTTTGTTAATTTCACTTAAAAGTTTTCATATAACATTGTTACTTACTATATTATTCTAACATTACACATAATATTATTTTTTCCTATGTATTAAGAATGCACTCTCACCTTGGGGAAAACACCATCTAAATTTGCTTTGCATCTGAATTGCTATATAATTTGTATTTTTAAGTAGAGCTTCACTTTAGCAATACTATAAGCAAAAATAAAAGTACTTTTTAGCAATCCTTGTATTTTTCCTGGCTGCAATCACTGCCTTCATAGCTATCCTTCTACCATGTCAGTTAATATTGACTCCTCTATATACTTCCCTACAATAGCATAATGTCGGTATTTATTTTCTCAAGATGAACACTGAAGTTTGAAATCATTGATTGGAGTCACTAACTAGTCTTTAAATGAGAACAATAATGCAGACCAAAATTGAGAAACAAGTGGTTTCCCTTGATGTCACCAGTCTCTGCATTAAAAAAATTATTTTCTTATCTTTGTGACACCACTTCAATCTCCAGATGCTTAGTAACTTAATAGTCTCATTACTGATCTTCTTACATTTATTCTTTTTATGTTCAGGGAAACCATCTATGGCGTAGGTAACATCTATGTTAACTCTCTGCCAAGTATTTGCATTTTATTATATTATAATGTTTTAAGCCAATAGACTATGTTACTAAGGATGGTATGTATTTAGGGACTAACCGAAAATCTTTCAGAAACCAATAATTTGTGGGCAGTTATGTGGATAGGTAGGAATGATTTTCTTCAGTGGTTCAGTAACCATTTATTTGGCATTCACTATGGGCAAAGTACTAAAATAGCTAGAAACATGGTCTATTCCACATCACACACAGAAACAGTGCTTTGGCAACAGGGTCTCCATTGTGCATTCAAATTACCTTGATTGTTCTATTCATTAAAACAGAGTTGATCTAGCTATGCATACAAATTTTAACAATCTCATAATGGTACATATCGCAACTTAAATTTTTGAAAAGACATTGCAATTTTTCATTCCTTCAAGTCCACATACAAGGTTTACCTGATTTAATAGGAATGCTTAGCTTGAGTTCATTGTGAAGATAGTTTAGCCATATCACTTGAACTTTTACTTATGGAATACTACTAAATAAGAGGTTTGCCTGCTGCTGTTTTCTCTCTTTCTGCTCCTAACTTAATAACCTAACTTTTAAAGTGGTGGTATTATAAATGGAAACTCAACATCTATGTCTTTATATTTTGTTTGGAGAGGAAAAATGATGAAAGTGAATAACTAGGACATATGTTTATTATTTTCTTTCTTTCCTTGCAGACTGAGGATGAGTTTATGAAAGGGGAAATGTGAATGTTTCCCAAGAAGATATATGTTTACTAAATCATAGTTATGCCTACTAAATCTGGCTACCATTAGAAATGATACCCCTAAACAGCTATAGGGAAATTAGGGAAACTATTTTCCTCTGGACTGGGGGAAATCTGGTTCTTCAAAAAGTTATAACTCTCTACTCTTCTGAGTTGGTTTATTCACTTTGAAAGCATCTCTTGCTAATATTTATTCCTCAAGGGAATACTGAAATAGATTGCAGAGAGAACTGCCTTTTCTTTCTGCTCTCATTACCTCCTACAGAAAGAGATGTGTTTCTTCTGCTTCCAACTGAAATAATTGTCCCATTTATCACATATTTCATTGTGGGCTAACAAATTATCATACTGATAACTCATCTTAATAGCTGCTTGGCTATATAAATATGCCCACTTTATAATAGTATTTTCTGAAAATTTTCATGGCATCCTGAGAGATTACTACAAGTATTGTAAGTACCATCAGTAATTCTATTCTAGATGTTTGTTTCACAATCAGATTCCAGTGCCCTACTCCTTATTGGAGTGATAAGAGAAAAGGAAGGCAGAGGGAAAAGTGTGTTGACATGGGCTTAGAAAAATCAAAGGGCAAAGGGGATTGGTGCTCACTGCTTGCATTTAATATAGTGATAAGAACAACTACACAGCCCTAGTGTTACTCTCTCACCCAGTATCGATGGTTCAGGAAAGGGAGATTAACAATGGCTAAGTGGTGTGTCTTATGAGATGGTTCTGACTGACACAAACACAAAAATTCCATGATCCAGTAAGTCATGGGGACAGGTAGAAGTTTCCTGTGGCCTCAGCAAGAAGCAAAAATATTACAGTGTCCTGTGCATCAAAGAGGTTAAAGGAGCTGGTAGAAAAAGGTGGACATTAAGAAAGTCCAAGTAATGCAGAGGGGAAGTATGCACGAGACAAATTCTTGATCCAAAAGCCAAAGTCCATTAGTTAAATAATGTCCCTGCAGGTACCAGGTTAGGTGATGGCAATGGGATGAGCAACACACCCATCCTCCAAAACCTTGCCATTGCATAACACCCAGAAATGTAGATAAAACACAGAGATGGCTAGAGGACACTCTGAATGACTGACTTTATCTTCCAAATGAAGGCTTGAATTAAAACTTAAGTTCAGTTATAGAACATTGAAATATTACATTTTTTACATAACTGTAAGGACCGAGATTCATTCCTGCTACAGCACTGTCATTGTTCACCAAATGATAACTTCTGCTAAATGGGTAGGCAAAGAATTGGGTTACAAAGAGGGACAGTCCCCAAAGGTATATTTAAATGGACACACTCACAGCATGGTGTAGAAAAGCTGCCATTAAGGTTGTATGGGGCCTTTGCTTTCAGACCTTCACATAAACGTGGGAAAATGGTTTAATCAGATATGGTAGCATTAACCATGGTTTGTTCATAAAATTGCATTATGAAAGAATCTGTATTTTTTTATGAATTGTGATTCCTAATCATAATTTTGCATCTGTATCCCTGATGCCAAAATGATGCCATAAAACATACAACTAAGCCCTCTCCTGAGTTAAAAGATAAAATTTCTTCTTTAACTTCCTTCACAACTACAAATACCATTTCCCAAGTAAGTGCTAAACCCAGGTCTTCGGTCGCTTCAAAGAACTGTTTGTACTTTAGAAAAAAAATGTATTGTTTTAATAAGAAAATATAATTTATTTCTCATTCAACATATTGAGAATTCTAACTTGCCTCTTCTCAAAAAGTGTGGGGGTTCATGTGCCTGGCAGCCCTTCCCTGATTGCTGGTAAGGCTACTTCCAATTTGTTTAAATGAACCATAGACAGTATTGCCTTTCTATGTGTAAGAAGGAAATGAAAATTTACATTATATGAATTGAAAACATATGTGTGTGTGTGTGCGTGTGTGTGCACTCAACCAAAACGAAAAAAATAAAGCCTCTACCTAACTTAATTATTCTTACTGAAAATTTCCTTAATAGAGAACAACTCTTTAAATTTTACAGTATCAAATAAGGCTTAAAATGCAATTGCATTTTATGGAACAAATTGAAATGGATGATATTAGACTTTTACCAAGAGCAAGCTTTAATTTTAATAAAAGCAGTGTCATGGAAAGTCTGAAGGCAACGGATGCTCTAAGGTTACATATAAGGGGAGAAGATGAGAGTGGAGGGTAAGGTGATGTCACAGAAAGAGAAGAGAGTGTTGTCTTGGATGAATGTCCTTATTAGTCTCCTTAGTCAGACATGCTAGGACCAGAGTGATTAGAGTCAAATCAAATAGTTCTAGACACCTCAAATTTCCTACCATGATTCACTTTTTTCAACATCATTTATTGAGCTTCTACTGTCTCTCTTGGTATTCAAGATAAAGCAGTGAACAAAATCAACTACTCTCTGTCCTCAAAGAACTTACAACCTGGACAATAAATATATCAGCTAAAAAAATATTGTCAGAATTAAAAGAGCTTCAGAGATTAAAAAAAAAAAAAAGAAAGAAAGGAAGGAAAATGTTGGTGGGTTTCTAATTTTAAATTGGGGACTGGTGAAAAGTACAGAAAGATGAAGGAGTGAGCCAGGCAGCTATGCTGGGGAAGGGCTTGTTGAAATATCTGAAAAGTATGATGTTAAAACCAATTTCACTCTAGCTACAAATGTTGGCCCTCATTCGTATTATGTATAGTTCCATTGAATGCTGGGATTTGTAACTCCATTCTTATAAATTCATGAGTATATATGTAATACATATATGCATGTATATACATATATCATTGCATAGAAATATGTATTCAGATTTATTTTGTAAATTTTATTTATCGCAAAATTTTTTTCATGACAAACATTTCAATTTATCTAATAGACAGGAATAGGGCATAATATATTACACCAGAAAAAAAATCCTCCTTTTCTTTCTATAATATTATTCAAAATAAGAGTTATAAAGCTTATTAGAATGTTTTTTAATGAGGGGCATAATTTAGACACAAAATGAGAACACCCATTGTTTTATCTCATTAAATCATTTTAAAAATAAACTCTCTAATTTAACAAAGATCTACTAAATTTTATAATTAAGAGCTATCTTGGTCTTTTAAACTTATCTTTATTTTAATTCTTCAGATAAAATTTATGACAATTCTGCAATATCTTCCTATTTAAACAAAAAGCATGATATATATTTGTGAAATTCAAAGGACATTGTCAACCCCAATGGAGTTAGATTGGCCCAGATTTGCAACCTCGTTTGTCTTCATAAAGACTGTCTGTCTGTTACACCTCACCTTATACTCTGCAGAAGTGCTACACGTAATATTAAGAGATTTTTATAGAAAAAAAACCATGCAGCTTAAGAAAAAATCCTTTCAGCAACAAATCAATGTATTCCAATACATCTACTCAGTAGCTGTAGCTTAATTACGGTTTGGGAGGTTTCATGAAAGAAAGAGAAGGAAATGAAGGCAAGAAGAGTGGAAAGGAAAATTAAAAAAAAAAAAATGATACTGCCTAGCTACAAGCTGCAGAGGGAAATTAATATTCAAAAGGTTAAGGTGTCTGTGAAATGTATGTAATGAGTAACACTCATAGTTTGTTACTATAGGTTCATTGCCTCTAATGTTGAGGACGGCACATGGATAATTTACGATTCCCATTGTCCCCTCTGCAGGGATTAATTCTGAATTATTTATGTACCTATATACGCACAGAACTGAAACATTTTAGTTAAAGTCAGCCACTCACTCATAGTCTTGAAATTATGCAGCCCTTGTTGCTAAAAATGATGTTAGCCTCTTGTGATTTAAGTCATAACATTTTATTTTCAGTCCCACTGAGAGAGAAGGCATACAGGAGGGGGAAAAAAGATATATTTTTCTAGGATATACCTTAGAATGCATTTTTTAAAGATGTAAACAGATAATGGTAATTTTGTTGAGTCAAATTATTGTTGTAGAGAGCATGTAAATAAACCTTTATTTAATTCGCGATTTGCGATTTTGTGTTGGTACACTCTACGAGTTGTTTTTATGTGGGTATCTTTAAATATATAAAGCCTCTGCATTTCAATAAAGGGAACTCCACCTACGTGCTGATTAATCAAAGAATAAAATTTCATTTTTGGAAAAGTGTTCTAATCCATTCAGATTTCATACCCAACCACTTCATTTAGTCAACTGAATTCAGAAAAAGTACTGTTTCCACTTAAACTCCAGTGATTATTCACTGCTATTAAAGACTCCTTTGATTATATCAGAATTAATTTTTAAAAATGCAGATATTACCCACTTTTCTCCAAAATAATAGATTGTATTCTGGACTGACAATGTGTTTGATAGGTGCTAACCTTATCAGCATAAGAATATCTTACAATTTTTAATACATTGAATTTTAAAAATTTTATTCAGTATGCTTTTTTTGTTGCAGTTTTGGTACAAATTATAGGCCCCCTTGTATTTGATCAAATTCCTTTAAGTGAAAAAAATCAAAACGTCCCATATACAATTATTTTAAGAGAAAAATCTGAATGGAAAAAAAAAATAAGTCTCTAAACAACTGACCCTGGCCCTTTGGAATTTAGACTGTCTAGTCTCTTCTGATCGTAGAATTTATGTCTCCCTAGTAATTAAGGTGCATCTCAAGTAGACACGTTGTCACATATGGTATTGAGCATGAAAACAGATAAGGAATTAGAAGTATTCAAAGGGTAAAAGAAATATATATATATATATATATATATATATATATATATATATATGCACACATATAAGACATCAATTTCTCTTTCAGCCCCCACCCCATACAATTCAACAATTGCTAATAAATTAGGAGGAGGGGCATATTGATGTACTGCTTGACTATAACACAAAGAAGTGTAGTTAGCAAAAAGCTGCTGCGGGTAATGAACAGTATTTTAACTCGGCAGTTTAACCTCCGTGTCTGTCAGCTGTGACCTTTTACCAACCCCAATGAGAGTCTGATTTCTCACTTTTGCTACTCACTGCTGGATGAGTGAATGTAGAATTTGACAGCAAGAGGTTTTACATGAAAAGGAAAGGTACTTAAAAAGCATGTTTTGTGATGATAGGCTACATTTATTCACTGTTCATTACGCTTGGTGCAGCAGCCGCGTTGGTGGATTGATTGGGTGTGAGCAGCTTGTCTGCTATGGAAGTGAAGAGGCGTTATTGACCTGCATGGGAGCTGAAGTGACCTCTAGATGACCCCCCTTTCACCTGAAATTGACCTTGAAAACAACGTAGGGTTCACTCCCATTTAAAAAGGAGGGAAATTCTTCTAACAGCTTGTGAATTATTAGAATTGATATATTGAGCATTTCCTTTCCTTCCCCACCCTTTTTTTTTTTTTTTTTTTTTTTTTTTTTTTTTTTTTTTAACTTTCACAAAGGTAAATGCTTATAGGGGGTAAGGCGAGTGTTGGCTTTCAAATTTCTAGACCCTGCTCTTCTTGGTGTTTGTACAGATTTATGGAGAGGGCCAACCAGACTTTGGACTGCTTGATGTAAAATTTTACCATTCATCATTATTGATTAGAGTCCACACTCTATGACAGAGCCCAAACCTTACTATGACAATTGCTATTTCAGTTGTTATGGGCCATAATGGGCCATAGGGATGATTTAAAGGAGCACAATAGCTATCTGTAATTACACATGAATAATCCATGAATTCTACACCACAATGCTTATGATCAAACCCTAACAACCAAGGCTTGAGACATTTATTCTTGTTCTCTTTTTGGCACCTGTGCCAAAAGTTGCCAATTTATGAAAATATAAGCACAACAAGCTTATTCTTTCCCATGTTTGAAGTTAAGTTTTAATTCTTGGTTAAAAATAGATCATGCTCTTGGAAAGTGATAAAATATTGCATTTTTACAGATGGTTTGATCAGTAATTGAGCTTGCATCTTATTAGAAAAGGATGTCCATTATTATTTCATAAGTTTCAAGAAAATGCATTAGAAATTTGGTATACTTGCTGACAGAATCAGAAGAAAGTAGATCATTTATTATTATTGTTATTGTTTTTTAAACAAACATTTTACTTGAAGTCTTTATCCTCATATTTGGCCAAATAAGTAATTTGAGGAAAAAAAAAAGTCGGGTCCATAAATTAGGTCCTATGATACAAGGGAAATTCAATAGGCCTTACAGAAGCTTTACACTAACCTAGAAATTTGTATGATGTGCCCCAACAGTAAATTATTCTCTAATTTTATGTTAAATGAGAAGATGAAGAAACTATTTGGCCACTGAGCTTATGCATGTGTGAAGCCCCTGAGGCTCAGAGTGCTGGCACAAACATACCTAATAAAACATCACATTTATTAGTCGCTCCTCAAGACAGTCTCATATCCAGAACATATCTTGGAGAGCAGACCACCCTGTGGATATAATAATTTTAAGAGTATTTTTAGGAATGGCCAATTTATTCGTTGGTGCTTTCAGAAAACTCCAACACTTACAGATCCCAAACTGGGAAATCTATGCTAAGTTTTTGTAAGCTTGCTTTTTCTAGTTCTTAGAATTTTTGTAACCAACTGCTTGATTTACTCCACTGTGAGATTTTAATTTCCTGACAATTTATAAAGCAACTTTTGGCAGTGGTTTTGGTCTATCTAGCACATATTCCAGACAAGTGTCCCTTCTGCCTGGTTTATGACAACATTTCAGTAGTTCAACCTATTTGGGGCATAATAGTGTTGTTTAACTCAGATACATTTTCAAACTGTTCAAATATTTACATGCAGGGTTACAGGCTTATTAGCAATCTGGTGAAGTATTTGCAAATCTGGATCAAAATTTTGACAGGATATTTATTGCATTGACTTGACCTATTTTCTATCTAAAGCTCTATTCCATAATTCTTGTTTCATTTGATGTTAATCCTATGCATAAAAGATAGTAATGAGGATATTTGAACACAATAAAATTCTAGCATCCACACAGGAGGATTCTACTAATCTGATTTTGTCCCTACCTCCCCCAGTGTGTGAGGTGCTTACACCTATGACTGCTTCAAAGCTCCAAGAAGCCCTAACTTAACCAATGCAAGTTATGTGTTACATTTTACTTTCCTCCTCTCTCACTATGGTGATGAACCCATGCAAGAGTCCTCAGCAGGTGAGGGGACTTGCAAATTGCAATTATTCTAATTTAGGATCATACTATGCTTTTTTTTTTTTTTTTTTTTTTTTTTTTTTTTAATTCTTGGGAAGCTTTTCTCCCCATTCAAATGCTTCTAATACTGAAAAATATTTTGAATATTCTGCTAAATGGGCTTCATGGCAAATCTGAATACAAATTTTAAAAGATAACTAATATAGAATTAAATAAAGGATGTCACAAGCTTTTTGCCAGTCATGTAAATCATTTTTACCAACTATTATTTCCTCTTAACTGTTCACATTTATCTGTACATCAAATAAACATGCAGCAGGGACGTGTTTTCTTCAACAGCAAATTTTTTACAGAATATCACAAAAAATAAAGACTTGTAATTGTTATATGACATTAAAAATCCATGTACTTATCTAGTCAGCTTCCATCTCATCTTTGTTCCTACCTCTCTATAAAGGATAAGGCAGTTTTGCCCAAAGGAAGAAATAAAAGGGAATCCTCGTTAAAAGGTACATTAACGGAAAAAGAACAGCTTTATTGGGACATGTGCAGAAAGGGATGTTTGAGTAGTAAATGATAATTTACTTTTGAGGTATATTAAAAAGGTTTAATCTTACTGATCATGAGTTAAATTGGATGTTTTAATCAGTTAGCGAGTGCCAAAAATAATTATGCCAGAGCGCTTAGTCTGCAGAACGTGTACACAAAGCATATAAATCCTTTGCTTCCCCAGGGATTTCTCAGAATAACACACAACTAAAAGACAAAAGCGATATCAAACTCATATAAATTAACATTGTAAATGATCTGAAAAATACAATAAATAACATGATCCCATCACTTTGAATATGTAGCACAAGGAAGAGTGTCCAACACAAATATATGCATTAATCTCTTGTATCCTTCCTAAACTTTTTTCAGTAAACTTTTCTTCTATTTACTTTCTGAAGTTCAATTCAAGGTCATTCCTTTCATTGAGAGAGTTAGGCTGGGTGACCAAGCATAGAAATGTGTGTTCCTTTTAGAAATAAATGTGAAAAATAGGATTATTTTCCTAATGAGCTTTCATTTGGGAAATAATATAAAGCAGTTGGAACCAAGAAACTTGAGAGGCCTTTGAAGTTCTAAAAATTCTATGATTTTAAAATCAATATTTACCAAAATTCAAAGTAGTTTTATAATATGCAAACCAGTATAGTAGACAAAACAGTGTTTAAAACCAATATTTAAAACTAATGTGTTAAAACTATCAGCACTAACACCTCTTGCAAATATCTTTTAAAAATGGATATTCTTTATAAAAAGATTCTTTTAAAGATACATTTTCATAATTAGGCTTGAAAATTTTGTTTGCTCCATGACTACTTTCTGAAATTTTGATATTATCTTAACAAAAGAGAGAAAAAAATTGTAAAGAATTAAAAGTCTGCGGATAGATAAAATCATTTTAGCTCTTACATAGTGAACTTAGAACTGAATTATTTCTAAAATACAAATAGCTAAAAAGGCTGAGATAGAAAATGTGCTTTATGCCATTTGTATGAAAAATATAAATAATGTATATAATTTTTTGTGTTAAATTTGCCACACCCCTTAAATTCTAATTTAGATTTCTTTTTGGCATATATGAATTAAGCACATTTTGGTAGTTTGATTCAATTATAATAATACAATTTAAAAATAGTATCTCCACCATCTTTGCTTGTTTACAACTTTTAAAGTGCAAACAGGATATCCTAACATAAATAATAAAATTTTTTGGCCATAGAATACCTTCAATCACTGATATAATATTTTTCAGTGTTAAAAATGATGAAAGTTCAGGTAGCCACAATAAAAATTAAATTTGTTTTAAATGTATGCTTCTCTTTAATTCATTGTCGTATGTCTGTGTGTGTGTGTCTGTGTATATATATACACAGACACACACACACATATATATATATATTCAAGTTTGATGTAGAAACTTATCATTTTTCTGGAGGTTGATGATTATGGAGAAAGCTGAAAGAAGAGTGGGCTGAGGTTAAGTGAATCATCAGTTATACATCTTATGCTTCTCTCATCGTGTAACTTAATTGGTTTACACTGATTTTGTACTGGAGTATTTAGGGACAACATAGGGGCTTTTCTGCAGATCTGAACAGCTGCTTGATTTGTTAATGAACAAGATTATCAGTAGCCAATTGCTCACAGCTGAAAAACTGCATGCTGCTGGTTAGTCCACTGGAGAGGGAATTTTTCAAATGTGGCTTTTGTGTTTGACACACTTGCCTATTGGGTGGCTTGGATAAATCTACTTGTTCCTTTCATAACCTAGTTTCATTATATGCAAATTAGAATAGTCCAGACAATTTTTTACTTTTTCTGTAATAGATTTCAGGATGCAATAAAATTACTTCTCTTTAGATCATAGGAACATATGTGGCTCTGTTTTCATAAACTTATGAGTCATCAGTACTATTTAGGAGGTTCAAAGAGGCCTTTGAGCAGCTTGTAAAAGTAGGAATCTCTAACATCAAATGTGTATATAAGTACCCACATACACATACACACACATACACAACACTTTTGCAAACAATATGAGGGCATTCATATACTTCAGGTTAAAAGATCCTGCAATATAATTATATTGAAATAAATTTCCTTTAATACTCATAAGAATGCTAAGTTAGAGAAAAAACAGTCTTCTAATTAATCATATGGGAAATAATTAATTAGGTATCATGTTAAAGATCAAGTAAATATTTTTCTCCAAATAATGGGGCAAATCAAATAGTATTGCAAAAGAAATATACACATTCATTTGCATTTCTTCTTCTTGTATCAGGATCACTGAAAGGCTATTTTGTACTTATTTGCAAGATACATTAATTTCATTGAATAGGCAGTTTTCCTTTTTCTAGGTTTTCAGCATAATTTCAATGGTCAGCAGAATCATGGATTATATATACATGTGTGTGTGTGTTCTAATTCTGGAAATGAGATTTAGAAGTGAATTCAATGCTCTTCAATGTGTTATTTATTATCCTCTCCTATTCCAGTGGTTTTCTTAAATATTATCTGATGCAAAAGAGATGTTTCAAATGGCTGGAAAGTCACAGAGTTTGTTTTTAAACTTTACTTGCCATGCAGTGAATATATTTCCATTCAGAGAATATATACAAAATACTCAATTGCTGAAATATCAAAGGTGACATCCCACTAAAGTTCTGAAAACAGATGATGATACTTCAGAGAATACATTTAAATGTAATAAAATTAAATTTTCAATTTAAAAAAAAATTCAATATGTTATTGTTAATTAACACATTATTTTCCCATTTCAAGGAAATACTATCTTCATTTATACAAAAATAAGAATTCTGTTTGACTTTTTTATATTTAACCTGAAATTTTAAAACATACATAAAAAAAAACCTCTGTGATGGTCAAGCATTATAATCATTACCTTGCATATAACCCTTAATTTTCTTGTTCCACCTTTATTCTGATTAAATCCAAATCTCTTCCTCCTCTGTCCCTGCACCCATACTATTGAATCTGGCTAGAGAAAAACACTCCATCATATGGATTGGCCTCATTTTATGTTCCTTTTCATGGCCTGTGGTGGGTCCTTAATGATGTCATGTGATCATTAAATATGTCTTTAGTGTATTCACACTTCTATTCTCCTAGACAAGTATTTCACATCTTCTCACTCCTCAAGTCTCCACACTGTATTTCCATCTTTACTTTCAGCTGATGACATTTTTATCCCTTCACTAAAAAATCTGAAGCAATCAGAAGAGAGCTTCCAAAGAATCTATGCTTCACATTTACCAGCACATGCATGCATGTATTCTGCCTTCCTGCCTGATGTCATTTCCAATGCCATTTTCAAGTTCTTTTCTAAATAAAACTCTGACTTTCACACAAGTTCCCATCATTTACCTCTACTCAGGGACATAGATTCAGGAATTCTACCCATCCTTCACATCCATTATTCACTCTTTGGTGGACCTTTCCATCAGAACACAAATGTGCTATTATTTCTCTCATCTGAAGATGTTCCCTTTTCTAGAAAACTCAACAGACTTTATTCTGTGTCCTCACTTCTCATTCTCTATTAAATTTACATTAGTCTGCATTCTCACCACCACAACCTCTACCACCAGATTCATCTCTTTTATTGCAACTCCCTGATACTCAATGCAATGGTCACTACCCAGTTTTTGTCCTATTTAACTTACATGTTGATGATTCCCTCTTCTTTGGTGCACTTCCTTCACATAATTTCTAGGTCACAGTCTCTTAGTTTTTCTCTTAGCTGACTGGTACTGCCTTTACTTCTTCCTCCTTTCTCAAGCTTTTAATCTGGATCTTCCCTGCAACTCATTCTGTGAGTTCTCTTTTCTAGATCTATGCCTCCTTCCTTGGGATCTCATATACTCCCATGGCTTTTAAGTAGCATCGGCATGCTTACAACTCTCAGTGTATATTTCTAGCTTAAATATCTCTCCTAAACAGATGACTTGACATAGTCATGTAAATGTTTGATAGTCAAATTCAATATATAACCTGATATGATCTCTACAAAACCTGGTCTACCTAAACCTTTTAATCCCCACCTTTTGACAGTTTTTTCCTTCAGTTGTTCAGGACAAAAGCCATTCTTTTTTTTTTTTTTTTTTTTTTTTGAGACGGAGTTTCGCTCTTGTTACCCAGGCTGGAGTGCAATGGCACGATCTAGGCTCACTGCAACATCCGCCTCCTGGGTTCAGGCAATTTTCCTGCCTCAGCCTCCTGAGTAGCTGGGATTACAGGCATGCGCCACCATGCCCAGCTAATTTTTTGTATTTTTAGTAGAGACGGGGTTTCACCATATCGACCAGGTTGGTCTCGATCTCTCAACCTTGTGATCCACCCGCCTTGGCCTCCCAAAGTGCTGGGATTACAGGCTTGAGCCATTCTTAATTCATTTGCAAATTCCATCATTTTCACCTTAAAATGTTCAGAATCTAACCACTTCTTACCACCTCTGCTGTTTCCATCCTAGTCAGAACCATTATCTTCTCCCACCATGACTGCAATACCCTTCTAGCAGACCTACCTGACTTTATTCTTCATCCCTGCAGTATTATTACTACAGTAACCAGAATGATCCTATAACATGTACTTGTGATCATATCATATCACTGTTCAAACTCAGCAGTGACACTGCATTTCTTTTAGTGTAAAGCCAAGATTCTTAGGATGACCTCACTCATTTTTTCATTATTTTTCCTTTTTCTTCTTTATTCCATTCTAAACACACTGAACTACTTGCTTTTCTTCATTGGAGTCTGTATTAGTCTGTTTTCATACTACTATAAAGAAATGCCTGAGACTGCACAATGTGCAAAGAAAAAAGATTTAACTGACTCGCAGTTCTGCATAGCTAGGAAGACCTCAGGAAACTTACAGTCATGGTGAAAGGTGAGGGAAAGCAAGGACCTTCTTTACATGGAGGAAGGAGGGCAGGGGGACCTGCCACACTTTTATAGCATCAAATCTCACAAGAACTCAATCACTATCATGAGAACAGCCTGGGGGAAACCATCCCATGATCCATTCATCACCCACCAATTCCCTTTCTCAACATGTGGTGATTACAATTCAAGATGTGATTTTGGTGAGGACATAGAGCCAAACCATATCAGAGTCATTGTTCTAGTTATTTCCTCTACCTAGAACATTCTGCCTGCAGGTATTTATTTAACTAATACATTTTCTCCAAGTCTTTGCTCAAATCACATCTTATCAATGAGGCCTAAAAAACAAATAAAATGCTACATACTCAACTTCTTTCCCAACACTCTAAATCCTCTTCACCTTTTTCTAATTTGCCTTCATATTCATAGCATTTATCATCTTCTACTTCATTATATAATTTATTTGTGTATTCCATTATGTTTAGTGTTGTTTTCTATCAGTTGGCTTGTTGAGGTATAACTGCTTCTTAAATCCACGAGTAATATTTACTCAATAAAAAATCGTTAATTTAATGAAATGTAGTTTTTAAAAAGCATGAACTTATAAATATATATACATATATTTAATATCCTTTTGAAAGAGTTCTTATTAAAGGTCTCAAAAAATGTATGTTTTGCTTTGCAAACCTTTATTTTAAACCTAAACATTTCAGTGACTAACCCAACTGTTTCAACTCTTTAAATGTTCATTAAATATTATCACTGTGATAGTAGTGTCTAGTTTCAGGGAATTCATAGGCAGAAAACAGAAATATCTGCCATAGTAAAATATTCTACAATTCATGCTGTGGTAGAGTTGCACACAGAATCTTAAGGGAACATGGATCACCTAAACTATGGAACTCCTCCACTGACTGGAAATGCCAGTTAGTTGTCTAATTTTCACCTGACTAAAGCTTGGAGATGTATTCTTTGGAGAAATTCAACTAGAGAGCTTCTAGATTTAGGAACATTATGAATGTCAAAGGGTAAATCTGATTTACTCTACAGAAATCTGAGATTTTAAATAAAAATTCGTTTACTTACTAGTGAGAACACTCCATCACTGCCACCACCCATAGAGAGAGAGACAGACAGAGAAAGAGAGAAGAGAGAATAAAGATGCTAAAACATATTTAATCAAGTCTATAGTTTTATAGTTCCTAGAAATAGTCCTAAGAATTCTTTTCTGATTAAACCGAATCACCCTTGAGGAAAAACTGGCTGATATTTGAGGGTTTCTCCAACATAAATGGCATGTCTCTTCCCAATCATACTGGTATGAAATCAATCACTCAATAATAAGCTCTAGTAATAGACACTGAGCTTCCAGATAGATTTTAGTGCTTTATTCTTAAATAGATATAGGAAGAAAAATTCTTCCAGAAATTTTAGGAAAATCTCTTATGGAAAGGAGAGACAATTTTTAAAATGAGAAATAAAAAGTGATATTTGGTGCCTAGGATAATTTCAAGGGGGTAGTGTCTCTCTTGTGTTTACCAAGACAAGGAATAGAGATTAGGGTTTAAAACTGGAGCAAGTTCAGAGGTGTCATTCAATAAGTCAGTGAGTTAATATAAATTATATGCTTACTTCATGTTCAGTACAGTTGTGAGTCATGGGGTATAGATGAAGAATTAGCAAGTTAAGAGTGAAGTTTCTATGTGATATTTAAATCACATACATTCTTCTATTCATAGATCTTGGGTCCAGGGGAATAGTCTGGGTGGGAATCTGTATAGCTGGTGATTGAATCAATAGGCACAGATTAGCATACTCAAGAGAAAAAGATAAAACTATAAACAGAAATTAGAAAATATGAGATCTATCATAATTCCCCAAAATCAATTTTATATCCAAGTATAAAGATAACATATGTTAATCAGAAAAGCACTTAAAAAATAAAATTAGAAATTAGGAGACAAACGTACACAAAATATACTCCATTCCTTTCTCCCAGTTCCATCAAGTAAACATTTCTAAGATTTAAAAAAGTTTTTCTCTATGTATATTTATTTTAAAGTCAAATTATACTTTTAAAGAGTTTATATAACACATTGTTTGAATAAATTTCAGAAAGTTGTAATTATTTAATTAGTATGTACATTAATTGATGGAATTCATTCATTTTTAAATATGTTTTAATTCATTAAATGATATACTTCTTGTATTAGTTTGTTTTCACACTACTATAAAGACATACCTGAGACTGGGTAATTTATAAAGAAAAGAGGTTTGACTGGCTCATGGTTCTTCGGGCTATACAGAACATATGATACTGGCATCTGCTGAGCTTCCGGTGTTAAACTGTAAGAAATTGCCCCATGAGGTAATCACCTCCCACCATACCCCACCTCCAACACTGAGGATTACAATTCAATGTAAAAGATTTGGGTGGGAACACAGATCCAAACATACAACCTCTCTACAAATACCATAAGTATACATTCAGATCCTCAATAATTAAAACTTGTCAGTGACAGACTACAAACATAGAGGGACAAATCTTTAACTTATAAAATATACTATTTAAACTAAAATTTAAAAATAATGAGTTAAAAAAAAATATCATACCAGGTGGAATTGAGTAATTTCAGTATTCCAGTGCTCCCACAGAGAAAAATTAGGGAGAATATGATGAAACACTCTAATCATCTATTTGAAGGCATTGGAAAACTGATAAGCCACCAAGATTGGAGAGTGGAAGACACTAGAGAGGGAAGAATATTGAGTGAATTGACTGAGTTTTGTAGTTGATTTTATCATGGGACTTTTGCCAGTTCTAGGGTTAGGCAGGAGTCTGAGAATTGGGGCTTTGGACATAGAGTGCTACTTCTAGGAAACAGAAAAGCTAAAAGAACTGGTAATCCTTAGAGCTTCTTTCGGTAACATTTCAAAGGTGGATTCAACCATATGACTGGGTTTTACCTTAGAAGAATGACTAAGTTATAGACCTGTTCAGAGTATAAGGCTAAACGCAGTAGATTGAGATTTTCACCAGGCTCTAAAAGTAAAAATTAGAATATGGGATCTTTAAAGAAAATGAGACCTTGAATACCTCTCCATCTAATCAGTTGACAACTAAGATCCAGAGTGAACCAGAGGTAAGCTAAGCCATATGAGGGCTTCAATGCAGCATCAAAGTAGTGCAGTCTTTGATTTGTTTAAGGAGATTAATTTTTCCTATTTTTGTATATCAAAGATAAATTTATCTTCAGTCTCCATAATTTTTATTAATAATTTAATAAAGCACCCAATCAAAAATTACTCAGCACATCAAAGACAAAATCACATGCCTGAAAACTAGAAGAAAAATAAAATTAAAATACAACAACAACAACAAAAAAAACCACTTGATCCACGTAGTATCTAATTTCAGCACTAGCAGACAGGAATTCAACAATAATTATGATAAATATATTCACAAATATAAATGAAATGAAGATAGATGAAAATGTTAACAGTAAAGAGTTAAACCTTCAAAGAGAATCATAGAAATTCTAAAACTGTAAAATAAAATATCTGAAATTAGGAGCATAGTAAATGGAATTAACAGCATATTAGACACAGAGGAAGACTGTTCAACAGAATAGAAAATGTCTAGGTTGATAAAAGTATATCAAAATTGATAAACAAAGAAAAGGGGGGAAATGGAAAGACATCTGTGGAAAAGTATTGAAAATGTGGGACAAATGAAAAAGCCTAATGTGTGTAAACTGGACTTGCAGAACAAAAGGAGAATGGAAGATAAATAATATTTGAAGAGATACTGGCTGCAAATTTTCCAAAACTTATAAAATACGCCAACTCATAAATTCAATAAATATTGCAAATTCCATGCAGAATAATTGTGACGAATATGATACTAAAGCATACCACAGCAAAACTGTTAAAAAGCAACACAAAGACAACATAAAAATTAATCTTCAGAGAATGAATGAATTACCACCACACACAAAACATCTAGGAATATAAAAACGTATTTTTAAATCAGAGAAGCCAGGCACAAAATGATATTACTTCATAATCACATTAATGTAATGCTCAAAAACAAGTAACACTAATTTTGCTACAAGCCAGGAGAGTGGACACTGTCTAGAAAAGGTGACTATGAGTGGCATCTGGGATCTAATAATGTTCTAGTTTTTTATCTGGGTGCTGCTGGTAAAACAGGTGTGTTCGTTTTACACAAATTCATCAAGATATACATTTAGAATAAGAAATTTTCCATATGCATTGTGTGCTTTACTTAAAATTTACATTTTAAAAAATAGATGCAGTTGAAAATTAAGTCCTAGGTAAATGGATTGTATGGAAAATAGTAGTTAACTAAGAATCAGAAAAGTAAGATTCAATCCATTGGGACTGTCTACCTGAAGTACAAGTCTCAAAAGCATAAGAAAAAAATGGAATAATTGTAATTATTAAATAGTCTTGGGAAGTTGTTAAATAAATACTATGGCCAGTGCAGGAGATCAGGAAAAAAAAAAAAAGAAAAAAGAAAAAAATTGTTTTGAACCTCATGAGATTCTGACCTTGGGGTATTGACAGTGCTTTACCTAAAGGCAGTAAAGGATAGGTTTTTGAGTCAGGCAAGAATTTTAACATTTAATGTGCTGTCTAAGAAACCAAAAAAAAAAAAAAAAAAAAGGAAACATAATCATCTCTTGTTTTTAAAGTAATAAGCACATACAGTTTTATCATTCTTTAGCACAATTGCTGCCAACTGCATAATTTTCTAGTTGATTTCCTTCTTTTCAGTCTTTCTAGAGTATTTGACAGTTTTTAAATAATGGTATCAGAATTTGAGTGAAAATAGAAAACAAAATGTGAAGTGCACAAGTCAATGGGTATGTATATGTTTAGGGATAGAATTAAGATTAATATTTTTTATAAAAGCATATAATTCTATCTTATTTATAGGAATTATAGATATGTTACATGATAAGAGATGTGACAGAAAAGCTGGTGCAGCAGCAATAATAGTAGGTGACATATTAGCAATATAACCAAGTGCCAACCAAAGTCTTTCACAGTTACTGTGCCAAGACTAAAATAGAAATCAGACACATGTTTCTATCAGATGGGGTTCATTGGTAAGATGCAGCTGTTACCTTCAGTACAGAAATTGAAGATAAATAGATTCATACTTTATAAGGTTCCAGCATCTTCTGATAATCTAAATGCAGGTTACATTTTACCTAACATGAAGCATCAGATAATATGAAGTTAGGTGATTTCAAATATCTTGTCGAGTTTCAGTGATTCTCAAAGCACACGTATCAGATATCTCTACATAATGATTGCTATTCAATTCAATTAACTCTTACTAAGCACAGTAGAAAAGACTGACAGTTGCCTCCCAATATCCATTCTCTCCTTGTTTAACAACCGAATCTCAATTTTTAATAAGCTGACATGCTCCCATCTAAAAGACTACAGTTCTCAACTTCTGAAGCAGATGCAGATATGTGACCAAGATCAGGTCAAAAGGTTATAATGGGCTGAGCACAGTGGCTCATGCCCATAATCTCAGCTCTTTGGGAGGTCAGAGGTGAACAGATCACTTGAACCCAGGAGATTGAGAACAGCCTGAGAAACATGGTTAAACCCTGTCTCTACCCAAAATACAAAAATTAGCCAGGCATCATGGTGGTGCAACCTGTAATCCTGGCTAAGGCAGGAGGATCAGGGAGGTGGAAGTTGCAATGAGCCAAGATCATGCCACTGGACTCCAGCCTCGGTGACAGAGTGAGACACTGTCTCAAAAAAAAAAAAAAAGAAGAAGAAGAAGAAGAAAGAAAGAAGAAGGAAGGAAGGAAGGAAGGAAGGAAAGAAGGAAGGAAAAAGAAAGAAAGAGAAAGGAAAGAGAAACAAAGAAAGAAGAAAGAGAAAAGAAAAAGTTATAATGAAGTATTATTTACTTGAAGAAGACAGGGATGTCCTTCGTCTCTTCCTCCGTCTGCTGCCTGGAATGCACATGTGACATCTGGAGTTCCACTAGCCATCCAGAATTACAGGGGTACATCCTAGGGGTGACAGAGGGATAAGCTAAAGGAAAGCTGGTACCTGAAGCAATTCGTGGAGCTGTCAAAACAGACCTGTTCTGCCTACCTCAGATCATTTTAAACATGAGAGAAAAATCAACTTATTAGCTCACTCTTATTTCGATGGAGAGATAAATACACAGCCACACCTAAACCTGATACAAGTAGATGTTAAATACAGAAAGTGGTATGTACTTGCTGTTGTACAAAATACTAAAAAGAAGTGAGAGTCACCTTTGCAAAGTGACAGGAAACTTAGAATTTAATGTGGCGAATGGAGGCATAGGCATCATCTTTCATGCTTTTCTTAGCAAGTGAAAAATGATGCTTTGGTCATAGGTATAATCCAATCATACCTCTCTGATCTAATTTAAAGAAGGCAATTTAGACCTAGTATCTGCAATAATTAAGACATCAAATGAAAATTAAAACTAAACTAAGTCAAGGTCTCATTGGTTAAAATATCTAGACCACTATATGAATACAGTAGACACTTGAAGAATAAAATCAGATTATCACTTTCACTCGTTAAGGTTATTCAGGACACTGTGCTGTGAGGAGATACATGATCCAATGAGCACATAAAGATAAGCCTAGGTCAGTTGTAGACAACGCAAAATACCAAACCAACCATTCTTCAATTCACACAGTTACATAAATCTGTTATAAAATTCATTTAAAATAAGAAATGCTAAAATGCAATAAAAAAAAAAAAAGAAAGAAATGCTAAGGACCATTATTCTTTAATTGAAATCACCACCAATATTGGAAAAATATTAGGTTCTTTAATTTGTGTTCCATTGAGTAGCAACCAAAAACCAGAAATTCCATATTTACAACTCCATTATATCAGAAAGGATGCCCTGGAGTTTTAAGATTCATGCGTAATTGTCTTCTGCTCCTGAGAGAACAACCCTTCTCTGAGTTTGTTTTTCAACAAAAAGTAAGTAACAATAGAAGACATCCTTTGTTCATTTGAGTTTAGGATTAATAAGTCCAGTTTAAGTGGAAATTTTGTAACCAAAGCATTTAAAAGCTTACTATAGTGAAAGAAATGCAGAAATACCTGTTCCGATCAAATATTAAATACAGTATATAGAAAAAAAAGTTACCGTTCTGCCACGGAAAAATTTATGTTTTGGTTACATTCTATAGGGGTTCCCTCCTCCACTCCTCCAGATAATTTTAAACATACCCAAGTCATATATTCAAGTAGGCATAGGAATTACACTTCAAACATCTATATAAGCACCCCCATTTTGCCTTGAAAATCATGCTAGTTTTCCTCATTCTCTGGCTCTGGTGAATATTTTTGTGAATTCCTGGTTTTCATGCCCACTATTGACTCAATGCCTCTGGTCTAATATTTAAAGATGCAGATTCTTTTCAACTCTTCCTATTCAAGAGTTGCAGTCTATTTGATCACAAGATGCATCAAGCCTAGTCTTGTGACGGTAACAAATGTAACAAACTTGAAGTTCTGCAAGTTCTGAACCCTAGACCTCAAAACATCTGGCAATTTCTGCCTTCACACCACGGACAATGCTGCTCTGAGACTGCCATGTGAAGGGGAGTCCATTAGACTCCTGGAGGATGAGCAGCCACATAGAAAACGGAGGCTGCCCAGCCAGCAGTCCACACCATATGCCTGACATCTGACTTAGATCATTTTGGACGCTGTAGCCTAGCAGATTCTCCAGTACAGAGTTCCCCAACCCCTGAGCCACTAAGCCATACTGGTCTATGGCTGTTAGGAACAAGGCCCCACAGGAGGAGGTGACCAGAGAATGAGCGAGCATTACAGCCTAAGTTCTGCCTCCTATAAGATCAGCTGCGTCATTAGATACTCAAAGGAGCGGGAACCCTATTGTAATGTGCATGGGAGAGATCTAGGTTGTGCACTTCTTATGAGAATCTAATGAATGCCTGATGATCTAAAATGGAACAGTTTCATCCCCAAACCATCTCCCACCCCTACCCCATGACCGCAGAAAAAACTGTCTTCCACAAAACTGGTTCCAGATGCCCGAAATGTTGGAGACTGTTGCTCTAGTGGAATACAATTGCTTGAGAAACGCAGATGAAATCAAGAATGGAACTGTCCAAAATCATAAGAGATAGTAATCATATTAGTAAATTTAGTATTTTAAGTCCTGAATATTTTGGGGTTGGCTTTTTAGGCAGCAATAGATAATAGATAAGATGCTTAATCCTTCTATTTCCCAGTAGATCCTTGGATTAATGACCTGGGTTTGGACTATCTAGAATAAAATCTTTATGGCACTCAGATCCATCTGGAAATATTCCTCTTTAATTCTTAAACAAAAACCATGTTAATTTTGTACTTGAATTAATTCATCCATAGAAAGATGAATACACAGGACAAAATTTATACCTTAAAGTGAACTACAGAGAATGTATTCAATAGATAATTTAAGAATAAATATATTGTACAATGTAAAAATACATGGGCAAACATACCAAAAAGGATACCATGTTGACATAAGCATCCTGTGATTCAGCAGCTACCAAGCTTTCTTTATTTGGGAATTGGTGAGGTCTTTAACCAGAAAGTCTTAAATAGTTTCTCTTTACTCATACTGCTTTGGATTCTATTCCTTTATCACAAAGGTTTGGTTTTAGCCTCTAAACACATTTCAATCTTCTAATATTCAGACTGACTTGCTGATTGCAAATTAAGTTTGGCCTGCCTTCAATTGGTAAATGCCTAGTCTCAGTTTTATAGATATCATTAATCAAGATACCATACTATAAACTATTTCTGATGCTAAATACCAGAAGACCAGTGAGTACATCCATGCAATTACAATAAATGCTTTTATAGTGTGTAAGGATTTCTGCAAAATGTTTCCTTAAAAATGGCATTTGTGAAGTGACTGATGCAATTATGACCCTAGGGATATTACAGCTTTTCTGACTTTCTATAGAAAATAAATGTAATAGGCTGAGTGTGACATTGAAGATTTCTTTACTCATAGGTCCTTTCTTTCTTAATTGTCCCTTTTTGTTTAAAATTAAGTGCTCCAAATTTAGGTTCAGAGCATTCCACTAACTGCTCTGCTTAAATCTCGCTACATAGTCATTTATGTTCACTTACAGATTAGTTACAAAGTCTCCCAGCTGCTTCATCTAACTAATTGTCCACGATTCCATATTAAAAACTATTTTACCACTGTTGGACTTTTGTGAAATTCTAGTGTCTAGCTAAGTAAAAATGAAAATATTTTTAATAGCTCTCCTCTCCCACTTAGTAAATCCTTAAATATTAACTCCTTTCATGGAATTCAGGGAATATGCTCCTCTATATGTTACTGGAAAATCGTGTAGAAAAATTTACATTTTATATAATTCTTCAGCCAAAATCAAGCTCAAGTAACATAAAAAGTCCAGAAACATAATGAAATTTTCATCAACATAAACCACATTTTACATGTTCAATAATAGAAAGACAAGATTAGAGCCTTCTCTTGAAAACTTTCACTCTGCACATCTGGACCAATTTATCAATCAACTCTGACCCACTTGCTAAGTCAATTCCTATTTCTCACCAAAAGGAAGATATGATACCTACTCCAGAGTAATGCCATAGTAATTTAACATAAAGTCTGACTTTGATTTTTATGTTGTAATTTGTAACCCAAATTTAATCACTGGTCTCTGGACATTTCTCTGAAAGGGCCTAAGATTCCACCTTATTCTCCGGTTCTAGAAATTGATTCCTTCTTGGACTCCTATTTCCTCTGAGAACTAGTTTCCGCTTTGCTCCTGTCAGACCTTTCAGGGATTAGTGTAGAAGTCTTCAGCCCAAATTCTTCCAGAGGCTAAGCAGAAACAGTAAATGAGACAGGCAAGATGTAAGACACTAGAGAGTTTTGGACTTGCATGTCCCAAATAAAAAGTACAAGTGCTTAACTGTGACAGATTGTTGCCATATAAGAAAACTGAATCTGTTATTTTTTTGGTCTTCCAGTTATTCCAAGAGCAACCAGAAATCCATATTTATTCTGAGAAATTTTTCAATTTTTTAAATGTTGGGAACTAATGCAATAGTAAAAACTTTGGTCCAAAAGGACACACACACACGCACACACACGTGCACGCACGCACACACACGTGTGCGCACGGGTGCACGCACACACACACACACACACACACACTCCTGCAGGCAGAACCTTGGCCTAGGGGCTCCATTATAAAATTTTTTATAAAAAATAAAAATATTAATAAGGGGAACTCTTTCTTGGTAGAAATGTAGAGATATTTTTAGTTAGGAAATAGACTCTTCTATTGTTTTGGGGGCTGTCCTCTGCCTTGTAGGATATTTGGCCTTATCCATATCTTCTGCCCACCAGATGTTAGCAGCACCTCCCCATCCAGTTGCTGTGAAAAAATGATTCATAACATTCTAGGACGGCAGCATGCCCACTATGGGATCACACTATGTTCAAATTCTAGTAGTGCATGGCTACTTATTTGCCATGTGACTTTAGGCTAGTTACTTAAAATTTCTGTGCCTCAGTTTCTTTGTTTCTAAAGGAGACTGATTATAAAAATAGTAGTACTTACCTCATAGGTACTTAATGAGTTAAATTAGCTAATTTCTATGAATCTCTTAGATCAATGACAGGTACATAATACATGCTATATATATGTTTATTGAAGAAATAAATTTCCTGTAAAGGCACTGTCTTTGAGTCATCTTTGTAGTGAAAAGCTAGAAAGAACACAATTGTCCTTCATTAAGCATCCTGAAAATTCCCATAGGGAGCAGGTAAAATGTACAAATATATCAGCCCAGGTCACTAGTTGAAAATTTACAATGTAAGAGGAATATCATGCCACAAGAAACTTCTGCAAGAAGGCTTAGAATTATTCTACTTTTTCCCCTTTGCTAAATGGTGGCTTGGATTGTTCAAGAGATTTGAGCTAACAGCCAACAATCCCCCTGCAAACTCAAGAAATGTGTATTTATCATGAGAGTGAATGGAATTATGCTGTTACAACTATCTTTAAAAGAAAGCATAACTTTACCTAAAATATGAGGAAAAATAAATAGTAAAGGAGGATTTAACTTTACTTCAGAAGCAGTCGATCTTTGGATATATAAAGTAGTTGTGTCAATGGGTTAAAAGGAGTAGAAATTGTCTCCTTCCCGTTGTTTCTCTAGATTGTCAATAAAATCACAAGTGAAAAATAAGATATGTCAGACATGTGAATTCATAAAAAACAGGGAGGCCACTCATCACCTGCAACATCATCATGAGAAGTTATGACACTAAAATGACTAATTCTTATGGTCAGTCTTCACTTCCCAGATTTATCCTTGATAAAATCAAGATGTGAAGTTTTCTAGGCAGTTTGAGAATGGAGATAATGTCTGACACTTACTGAATGTTAACTGATAAACATTTATTGAAAATCCATTTTACTATCCAGAGTTGCTAAGATTTGTCTAAGACTCACTGGCTCTCCACTGGGGGTGATTTTGCTACCAGGGAACATTTTGGTTGTCACAACTGAATTGGGGTGATGCTACTGGCATCTAGTGGGTGGAAGTCAAGGATGAGGCCAAACATTCTACAATGCAGAGGACACTAGTCAAAACAAGAGTTGTTTGATTCCAAGTATCAATAGTTCTATGGAGAATAGCCCTGCTAGAAGGGGATGAAGCTTAACCTCTAACTTGGCCTAAGTGAGGAAACCAAAAGCTGCATTTTAACAAAGTTCCACTACATAATACCGACCATTTGCATTATACAGACAGCTTGATCTGAAGCAAACAACATAATTTTAGTTTCAGGCAAATCTGGTTTACATCCTACCTCCTCCATTTATTAACTACATAAACTTGGGCTCATCTGTACCTCAAGTTTTCTCATCTGTAAAACGAAGATATTGGTGGCACCTACTTCATAGAGTAATTATTGGAAATAATAAGTGATTGTATGCAAAGTGCCTAAAATAGTGCCTGCCCCATGGGAAACACTGTATATGATCTAAACAATAAGTAAATGATGAATGAATAAAACAGACATAAAATGCCTATCTTTCTATGTCAATTCCTCCTCTTTTAACCTTAGTTGTGAAACAGGAAATATGACATTGATTGTAGTCCTAGCAAGGAGCGTGATCATTTTACCACTGGATTTGTTCTTCTTTGGTGCATTTCATTGTACTACAGCATGGCTCTTCTACAACTGTGTGTGTTTATGAAATATGTACTGTTTACAGAATGCTAGGTTATGGAAAGATGGATAACCTGATTCCTATGTCTTATTCCTATGTCTTCTCCCTGATTCAGAAATTTCTAATTTTTGAAAATTAAAGTCTGCCTCACAGGGAACATGTCTTGCTTTTGTTCCTTTCATTCATGGCTCAAGTTCAAATAACGATCAGACGTGACATCATCTTAGCTATATACAATTGTATGCTGTATTTGCAAAGAACACTTTTTAGTGAAAAGATCTTGAAATCTGTACTGTACCAAAAAGATATATACATTGCCAATTGGTTTTCTAAATTGGCTGCTTGTATTTTTCTGAAATCTCTACTTTTCTCTTTCATCTTTTCCAGCAGTCTTCTCAACAAAGCCTTATCAGATTACTTTCCCTTATTTGAAGGCTGAAATAAGAATTAAAAAATGTAGTGAAACACTCAAACATTGTGATGTTTATGGTGGAGTCGTGTTCTCCATAATCGGGGCTTTAAGATTCATTGGGAATAAAAAATCTGTTTACTCTGCTGGAAGAATTAGGCTCTGAAGAAATTGGTTTAGTTCTCTTTGTTTATAATGATTTGTTAGCTCTTGACTGCAGAAATAATTTTGTTGTTTACATTAATCTATGGTGGCAGTATTAACTTCACATCATACATAAATATAATTATTGATCATTACCAGCTGTAATTCAGTGTTAGAATTACATATTTACATAATTGTGCTATTAAGTATAAACTTGAACTTCATATCTGGGGTCACAAATAACTGGAGGCAGTAGAAACAGAAAATTCTGATTATATGTCATTCATATTTTAATATACGCGGTTGCAATTTTGATCTGTGTTAATGTAAATATTTTTATGTACTTTACAGCAATGAGATGCTAATGGGTAGAAATTACAGCAATATTGATCTAGCTAATAAAATGTAATACATTAGTAAAAAAGGATATTTATTATATGCTTCAACTATTACTATTACTTTTACTGCCTAAGGAACATGAGCTGTGTCACCAGCAAAAAAAAAAAAAAAAAACTGTTTGAACTAGACCCTACAAACTTCTCCTCATTCAAATCACAGTTTTTCTGCTGAATCTTTTATGCTGATGTGGATTCAATAAGAGCAATGTCATTTCTAAAACATGCAACTATTCTCTTTTGATGTAATTATTACATGGAAAACATTCCATAATAATCAACAAAGACTGTCTAAAAATATTCTTTAAGCCGGGCGCGGTGGCTCAAGCCTGTAATCCCAGCACTTTCGGAGGCTGAGGTGGGTAGATCACGAGGTCAAGAGATCTAGACCATCCTCGTCAACATGGTGAAACCCTGTCTCTACTAAAAATACAAAAAATTAGCTGGGTGTGGTGGCGTGCCTGTAATCCCAGCTACTCAGGAGGCTGAGGCAGAGAATTGCCTGAACCCAGGAGGCGGAGGTTGTGCCATTTCTCTCCAGCCGGGGTAACAAGAGCGAAACTCCGTCTCAAAAAAAAAAAAAAAAAAGAAAGAAAGAAAAAAAAAATTCTTTAAGATGCTACACATCTCTGCATTGTTTAAGTCTCAATAAATGTGCCATGTGCAAACAATACAGTAAGGTCTAATTTTTAATCTTAGAACTCAATGAGTTAGAATTCCTTAAAAAAAAAAAATCCAATACACCGCAAGCAGAATTGCAAATGGAGAAATTTGGGCTTTGATTTCAAAAACTTGATAAACATCTAACTTATTAACACTATATTGCCATTTACTTTTTGAAGCTATTTTTTTAATTTATAAAATCAAAACTGAAAAGGAATTTAAATATTAGACAAATTACTTGTTTTCTGTTTTTAATTCATCTATTTTATTCAATTTTATGAGATTGCCATTGTCATGTGTCTGAACTGATCAAACAGCAATATTTATTTGGTCCAACCCACTACATATCTATCTATTAACCTATCTATCCATCTATTTCAATCTACCCCCCTAAGTATTTTTTCTTTTTTTTCTTTTTCTTTTTTTTTTTTTTTTTTTGAGACGGAGTTTCGCTCTTGTTACCCAGGCTGGAGTGCAATGGCACGATCTCGGCTCACTGCAACCTCCACCTCCTGGGCTCAGGCAATTCTCCTGCCTCAGCCTCCTAAGTAGCTGGGATTACAGGCACGCGCCACCACGCCCAGCTAGTTTTTTTTTGTATTTTTAGTAGAGACGGGGTTTCACCATGTTGACCAGGATGGTCTCGATCTCTCGACCTCGTGATCCACCCGCCTCGGCCTCCCAAAGTGCTGGGATTACAGGCTTGAGCCAACGCGCCCGGCCTGTATTTTTTCTTAAAGGTAATACATGCTCATGAAAAAAATTCGAAAGTACACCAAAGGTAAAAATAAAGCACAAAACTAGTTCTCCTATTTCTTCCTTATCCTCAATTCGTCTGCCCCAGTTCAATTTTTAGTTATGATTTTTAGTTGTATGAATGGTACAATATTATCTACCTTGCTTTTTTGCCTATTAAACATAACAAAAACTTTTCATCTTAAGCATATAATCATGTGTAGTTCAGTAGTGTTAAGTACATTTACTTTGTTGTATAATCAATTTGCAGAATTCTTTTCATTTTGTAAAATTTGAGATCTGCACTCCTTAAATAAAAACAAATCATTCCTGCTTAGCCTCTAGCTCCGGGCAATCACCATTCCCCTTTCTGTCTTTATAAATTTGGCTACTTTAGGTACCTCATATAAGTGCAATTGTACAGTATTTGTCTTTCCCTAACTAGCTTATTTCACATAATGTCTGCGAGATTTATCCAAGTTGTAGGATGTTCCAGAATCTTCTTCCCTATTAGAGCTGACAAATATTCTATTGTATGCATATACCATATTCTGTCCATTCATCAGCTGATAAGCACTTGGGCTGCTTCCACCTCTTGGCTATTGTGAATAATGCTGGCAAAAGCTTGGGGGTACAAAATACCTCTTCTAAAATCTGCTTTCAATTCCTTTGGGCAAATACTCAGAAGTGGAATTTTTAGATTACATGAGGATTCTACTTATAATACCTAATTTGTTGAGTGGTTTTCTCATGAAAAAGTGCTGAATTTTGTCAAGTGCTTTTTCTGCTTTAATTGAGATGATAATGAAGTTTTTGCCTTCATTTCGTTATGTGGTATATATTATGTTTATTTATTTATTATTACACTTTTAAGTCCTGGGACACATGTGAAGATCATGCAGATTTGTTACATAGGTAAACATATGCCATGGTGGTTTGCTGCACCCACCAACCCATCATCTACATTAGGTATTCCTCCTACTATACCTCCCATTGCCTGCCACAATGACAGGCCCCAGTGTGTGATGTTCCCTGCCTTGTGCACATGTGTTCTCATTGGTCAACTCTCACTTATTAGTGAGAACATGCATTATTTGGTTTTCTGTTCCTGTGTGAGTTTGCCGAGAATGATGGTTTCCAGCTTCATCCATGTCCCTGCAAAGGACATGAACTCATCCTTTTTTATGGCTGCATAGTATTCCATAGTATATATATGCCACATTTTCTTTATCCAGTCTATCATTGATGAGCATTTGGGTTGGATCCAAGTCTTTGCTATTGTGAATAGTGGTGCAATAAAAGACAAATGTGCATGTGTCTTTATAATAGAATGATTTATAATCCATTGTGTATATTCCTAGTAATGGGATTGCTGGATCAAATGATATTTCTAGCTCTAGATCCTTGAGGAATTGCCACACCGTCTTCCACAATGGTTGAATTAATTTACAGTCCCAACAACAGTGTAAAAGCATTCCTGTTTCTCCACATCCTCTCCAGCATCTATTTGGCCTGACTTTTTAATGATTGCCATTCTAACTAGTGTAAGATGGTATCTCATTGTGGTTTTGATTTGCATTTCTCTACTATCCACTGATGATGAACTTTTTCATGTTTGCTGGCTCCATAAATGTCTCCTTTTGGGAAGTGTTTCATATCCTTCACCCACTTTCTGATGAGGTTGCTTGTCTTTTCCTTGTAAATTTGTTTAAGTTCCTTGTAGATTCTGGATATTAGCCCTTTGTCAGATGGATAGACTGCAAAATTTTTCTCCCATTCTATAGGTTGCCTGTTCACTCTGATGATAGTTTCTTTTGCTGTGCAGAAGCTGTTTAGTCTAATTAGATTCAATTTGTCAGTTTTGGCTTTCATTGCAATTGCTTTTGGTGTTTTAGTCATGAAGTCTTTGCTTATGCCTATGTCCTGAATGCTATTGCCTAGGTTTTCTCCTAGGGCTTTTATGGTTTTAGGTCTTATATTTTAAGTATTTAATGCATCTTGAGTTAATTTTTGAATAAGGTGTAAAGAAGGGGTCCAGTTTCAGTTTTCTACATAGGGCTACCCAGTTTACAGCACCATTTATTAAATAGGGAATCCTTTCTGCGTTGCTTATTTTTGTCAGGTTTCCTAAAGATGAGGTGGTTGTAGATATGTGTAGTGCTATTTCTGAGGCCTCTCTTCTGTTCCATTGGTCTATATATCTGTTTTAGCACCAGTACCATGCTTTTTTGCTTACAGTAGCCTTGTAGTATAGTTTGACGTCAGGTAGCATGATGCTTCCAGCTTTTTTTTTTTTTTTTTTTTTTGCTTAGGATTGTCTTGGCTATATGGGCTCTTTTTTGGTTCCATATGAAATTTAAAGTAGTTTTCTCTTTCTAATTATGTGAAGAAAGTCAATGGTAGCTTGATGAAAATAGCATTGAATCTATAACTTACTTCAGGCAGTATGGTCATTTTCACGATATTGATTCTTCTTATCCATGAGCATGGAATGTTTTTCCATTCATTTACATCCTCTCTTATTTCCATAAGAGAGCAGTGGTGTGTAGTTCTCCTTGAAGAGGTCCTCCACATCCCATGTAATTTTTATTCCTAGGCATTTGATACTCTTTTTATTAGTTCTGAATGGGAGTTCACTCACAATTTTGCTCTCTGTTTGTCTATTATTGATGTATACAAAGCTTGTAATTTTTACTCATTGATTTTGTATCCTTCGACTTTGCTGAAGTTGCTTATCAGCTTAAGGAGATTTTGGGCTGAGACGATGGGGTTTTCTAAATATACAATCATGTCATCTGCAAACAGAGACAATTTGGCTTTCTTTCTTCCTATTTGAATACCTTTATTTCTTTCTATTGCCTGATTGGCCTGGCCAGAAATTCCAGTACTATGTTGAATAGGACTGGTGAGAGAGGGCATCCTTGTCTTGTGCCAGTTTTCAAAGGGAATGCTTTCAGCTTTTGCCCATTCAGCATATTGGCTGTGGGTTTGTCATAAATAGTTCTTATTATTTTGATATATGTTCCATCAGTATCTAGTTTATTGAGTGTTTTTAGCATGAAGGGATGTTGAATTGTATTGGAGGTCTTTTCTGTGCCTATTGAGATAATCATGTGTTTTTTGTCATTGTTTCTGTTTATGTGATGGATTACGTTTATTGATTTGTGAATGTTGAAACAGCCTTGCATCCCAGGGATGAAGCCACCTTGATAGTGGTGGATAAGCTTTGTAATATGTTGCTGGATTTGGTTTGTCAGTATTTTATTGGGGATTTTTGCATCAATATTCATCAGGGATATTAGCCTGAAATTTTCATTTTCTTGTTGTGTCTCTGCCAGATTTTGATATCAGGATAATGCCACTCTCATAAAATGAGTTAGGGAGAAGTCGCTCTTTTTCTGTTGTTTGGAATAGTTTCAGAAGAAATGGTACCAGCTCCTCTTTGTACCTCTGATAGAATTCGGCTGTGAATCTTTCTGATCTTGGGCTTTTTTTATTGAAGGCTATTAAACACTACCTACATTTCAGAACTTGTTATTGGTATATTTGGGAATTCAACTTCTTCCTGGTTTAGTCTTGGGAGGGTGTATGTGTCCAGGAATTTATCAATTTCTTCTATATTTTCTGGTTTATTTTGCATAAAGGTGTTTATAGCATTCTCTGATGATAGTTTGTATTTCTGTGGAATCAGTGCTGATATTCCCTTTATCATTTTTTATTGTGTCTATTTGATTCTTCTCTCTTTTCTCTTTTTATTGGCTAATGGTCTATCTATTTTGTTAATCTCTTCACAAAACCAGCTCTTGGATTTATTAATTTTTTGAAGCATTTTTTGTGTCTCTATCTTCCTCAGTTCTGCTCTGATCTTGTTTATTTCTTGTCTTCTGCTAGCATTTGATTTTTTTTTCTTCTTTCTTCTCTAGTTCTTTTAATTATGATGTTAGGGTGTCCATTTTAGATCTTTTCCACAGTCTCATGTGGTCATTTAGTTCTATATATTCCCCTCAAAACACTGCTTTAGCTGTGTCCCAGAGATTCGGGTATGTTGTGTCTCTGTTCTCATTCATTTTAAAGAACTTATTTATTTTTGACTTAATTTCATTATTTACTCAGTAGTCATTTAGGAGCAGGTTGTTCAATTTCCATGTAGTTGTGCAGCTTCGAGTGAGTTTTTTAATTCTGAGTTCTAATTTGATTGCACCGTGGTCTGAAAGAGTTATGATTTCCAATCTTTGCATTTGCTGAGGAGTGTTTTACTTCCAATTATGTGGTAAATTTTACAATAAGTGCTATGTGGTTCTGAGAAGAATGCATATTCTGTTGATTTGGGTAGAGAGTTCTGTAGATGTCTGTTAGGTCCACTTGGTCCAGATTTGAGTTCAAGTCCTGAATATTCTTGTTAATTTTCTGTCTCTTTGCTCTGTCTAACATTGACAGTGGGATGTTAAAGTCTCCCACTATTATTGTGTGGGAGTCTACATCTCTTTGTAGGTGTCTAAGAACTTATGAATCTGGGTGCTCCTGTAGTGGGTGCATATATATTTAGGATAGTTAGCTCTTCTTGTTGCATTGATCCCTTTACCATTATGTAATGTCCTTCTTTGCCTTTTACTAACTTTGTTGGTTTAAAGTTAGTTTTATCGGAGACCAGCATTGCAACCCTTTTTTTTTTTTTTTTTTTTTTTTTTTTTTTTTTTTTTTTTTTTTTGCTTTCCATTTGCTTGGTAGATATGTATCCATCCCTTTATTTTGAGTCTATGTGTGTCTTTGCACATGACCTGGGTCTCCGGAATATAGAACACTAATGAGTATTGATTCTTTATCCAATTTGCTAGTCTGTGTCTTTTAATTGGGGTATTTGGCCCATTTACATTTAAGATTAATATTTGTTATCTGTGAATTTGTTCCTGTCATTGTGATGCTAGCTGGTTATTTTGCCCATTAGTTGATGCAGTTTCTTCGATGGTCTTTACATTTTGGTATGTTTTTGCAGTGGCTGATACCACTTTTTTTCCTTCTGATACTTAGTGCTCCCTTCAGGAGCTCTTGTAAGGCAGGCCTGGTGGTGACAAAAGTCCTCAGCATTTGTTTGTCTATAATGGATTTTATTTCTCCTTCACTTATGAATCTTAATTTGGCTGGATATTAAATTCTAGGTTGAAAATTCTTTTCTTCAGAAATGTTGAATATTGGCCCCACTCTCTCTGGCTTGTAGGGTTTCTGCAGAATGACCCCACTGTTAGTCTGATGGGTTTCCCTTTGTGGGTAACCTGATCTTTCTCTGATTGCCCTTAACGTTTTTTTCTTCATTTCAAGCTTGTAGAATCTGACAATTATGTGTCTTGGGGTTTTTCTTCACAAGAAGTATCTTTGTGGTGTTCTCTTTATTTCCTGAACTTGAGTGTTACCCTGTCTTGCTAGGTTGAGGAAGTTCTCCTGAATAATATGCTGAAGTGTCTTTTCCAACTTTGTTCTGTTCTCCCCGTCACCTTCAGGTAGATCAAACATAGGTTTGGTGTTTTCACATAGTTCCATATTTATTGGAAGCTTTGTTCATTCTTTTTCATTCTTTTTTCTCTAATCCTGTCTTCATTCTTTTTTTTTATGAAGTTGATTTTTAAACTCTGATATCCTTTTGTCTGCTTAATCAATTCAGCTATTGATTTTTGTGTGAGCTTCACAAAGTTCCAATTTTCTTTCTTATTTTATTATTATTTTTTTTTAGCTCCACCAGGTCATTTATGTTCTTTTCTAAACTGGTTATTTTAGTTAGCAATTCCTCTAACCATTTATCAAGGTACTTTGCTTCCTTGTATTGTGTTAAAACATGCTCCTTTATCTTGGAGGAATTTGTTATTACCCACCTTCTGAAGCCTACTTCTGTCAATTCATCAAACTCGGTCTCTGTACAATTTTGTTTCCTTGCTGGTGAGGAATTGTGATCCTTTGGAGGAGAAGAGGCATTCTGGTTTTTGGAATTTTCAACCTTTCTGCATTGGTTTTTTCCTCATCTTCATGGATTTATCTACCTTTGGTCTTTGATGTTGGAGACCTTTGGATGGGGTTTTTGCATAGGCATCCATTTGTTGATGTTGATGCTATTCCTTTCTGTTTGCTGGTTTTCCTTCTATCAGTCAGGCCCCTCTGCTGCAGGTCTGCTGGAGTTTGCTGGAGGTTCATGCCAGACTTTGTTTGCCTGAGTATCACCAGCAGAGGTTGCAAAACAGTAAAGAGCCCTGCCTGCTCCTTCCTCTGGAAGCATCATCCCAGAGGGGTACCTGCCAGATGCCAGCTTAAACTCTCCTGTATGAGGTGTCTGTTGACCCCTGCTGGGAGGTATCTCCCAGTCAGAAGGCATAGGAGTCAGGGACACACTTAAGGAGGCAGTTTGTTCCTTAGCAGAGCTGAGTGCTGTGCTGGGAGATCCGTTGTGCTCTTCAGAGCCGACAGGCGGAAACATGTTAGTCTGCTGAAGCTGCGCCCACAGTCACCCTTTCCCCCAGGTGCTCTGCCCCAGGGAGATGGAAGTTTTATCTATAAGCCCCTGAGTGGGACTGCTGCCTTTCTTTCAGGGATGCCTGGTCCAGTGAGTAGGAATCTAGAGAAGCAGTCTGGCTACAGTGGCTTTGCTATGCTGCAGTGGGTTTTGCACCCAGTTTTAACTTCCTGTCAGCTTTGTTACACTGTAAGGGGAAAACTGCCTACCCACACCTCAGTTATAGTGGATGCCCCTCCCACCACAAAACTTGAGCATCCCAGGTTGGCTTCACACTGCTGTGCTGCCAGTGAGAATTTCAAGTCAGTGGATCTTAACTTGTTGGGCTCCCTAGGGGTGGGATCCACTGAGCAAGATCACTCAGCTTCCTGTTTCAGCTTGCTTTCCAGGGCAGTGAATGGTTCTGTCTAGTTTGAGTTCCAGGCATCACTGGGGTACAAAAACCAACTTTTGCAGCCAGCCCAGTGTCTGTTAAGCACCCAGTTTTGTGCTTGAAACCCAGGGTCCTGGTGCTGTAGGCACTTAGGGTGTCTTCTGGTCTGTGTGTTGCAAAGACCATGGGAAAAGCATATTATCTGGGCCAGATAGCACTGTCCCTCATGACATAGTCCCTCATGGCTTCCCTTGACTAGGAGAAGTGAGTTCATTGGCCCCTTGCATTTCCTGGGTGAGATGACATCTCACCCTGCTTCTGCTCACTGTCCAGAGGCTGCACCCACTATCTAACCAGTCTCAATGAGATAAACCAGGTACATCAGTTGGAATTGCAAAAATCATCAACCTTCTGTATTGGTCTCACTGGGAGCTGCAGACTGGAGCTCTTCATATTTGGCCAGCTTCCTGAGAAGAGGTTGATTCATTTTTCTATGTTGAACCTTCTAGTATTCCAGGAACTAATCACACTTGATAATTGCATATAATTCCTATAATGTTGTGTTGAATTCTCTTTACTAGTATGTTGTTGAAAACATTAGCATCAATCTTCATCAAGGACATTTGTCTGCAGTTTTCTTTCATGTAGTATCTGTCTGGCTTTGTATCAATATAACACTGGCTTCATAGAATGAGTCTAGGAGTATTCCCTCCTCTTCAATTTAAGTGTTCGAGGAAGAGTTTGTATTCATTATTATTTAAATGTTTGGTAGAATTCACCAGAGTAGCCATATGGGCTGGGCTTTTATTTGTTGGGAGACTTTTATTTATTAACTCACATTCTTTATTAGTTTATATATCTGTTTAGATTGGTCTGTTTCTTCATTTTTGAGTCTTGGTATGGTATGAACCTTGCTTAAAAAAAAAAGAAAAAGAAAAAAACACTTCATGATATACCTAAGAAAAGTCTTCATTACTCTGTATACACATTACCTTATGATAGAGACAAAAGTCAGCCAAGGGTTCCCCCTGCAAAACCCTGCTTTCAAGACTAAAACAGCCCGGAGGCTGAAAAACTGGATAGCTGGTCCCAGATGAAGCCCACCGTTTCCCAACTGATTCTTTCTGAATAATGCCCACCTGTACGCTGGGAGGATGGGGTGGAGCCTCAGGAAGTCCACACTGTTTGCAGAGGGAAGGAGCTTGTCCCCTGCTGTTCCTGAGTGAGATTCAATCTGTGAGATGGGGGCCTGCTAACAGGAGCTCCTCTCACTTTGCTGAGAATTTTATTTTTCCATTTTGTTCAATAAATTCAGTTCCTTCTCTCCTTTCAAAGTATCTGTGTACTTAACTTTTCCTGGTTGTGTGACAAGAACCCATTTTTTTCTACAACACGTATTATTTTTGACAGTTGTAAAGAACTCTACAATCTGTTTAACTATAATTTACTTCCCTCAACCAGCCCCTTAAATCCCCTTTCATGGGTGTTTAAATTCATTTTTAGTTGGGTTCATTGAGATAGAGTTTGCATGCAATGAACTTATTCTTTATAAGTCGACATTTCAATGAGTTTTGGCAAATGTATACAGTCTTGTAAACATCATCAAAATCAGTATGTAGAACATTTCCTCAAAAGTTCCCTCTTACCCCTTTTCAGTAATTTTCTTCCTGTAGATAACCACTGATATGCTTTCCATCCTTACAGTATCGCCTTTTCCAGAAAGCCATGTGAGTCGATTGAAACAGTATACAGTCTTTCATGTTTGGCTCTTTTCATTTAGCTGGGTGCTTTTGAGATTCAGTTATGATCTTGCATGCATTTGATTCCCTTTTAGTGCTGAGTATTATTCCATTGTATGGATGTGGCACAGTTTATGGGCATTTGAGTTATTTCCAATTTGGAAGGATTATAAATAAAAGACTTAACAACATTTACACATAGTTCCTTGTTTGTACAGTGTTTTCATTTTTCTCAGGAAAATACCTAGGATGAGGTAACAGGATCATATTTAATATATGTCTAACTGTAGTATACATTACATAACCTCTTTTCAAACTACTAGCATTTTTACCAACAATATCTGAGAGATCTTGTTTCTCCACATCCTTGGAAGCCTTTGATATGTTTTTATTTTTTTCATTTCATTTCTTTTTTTTGGTGGGGAGGGGGATCATTCTAGCAGAAGAGTTTTCTCCCTGATTCCCAAAAGCAGATAGATTTTGCTTCTACCACAACTTCAACAGGAGCTGACTCTTGCCAGACAGTTGGGGAATAGAGTTTCTTGTTCCACCCCAGTGGCAATAAACTCATTGGGGTTTTAAATATTTGCATTTCCCTAATAATGAATGCTGCTAGGCATATTTCTCTTATTTTTCATTAGTGTATCTCTTGTTATACAAGTACCTGTTCAATTTTTTTAACCATTTTTTAAAGTGGCTTTTATTTTCCTAGCATTGAGTTTTAAGAGTTCTTTATATTAGGTTTACCAGTTCTTGATCAGATACGTATCTTGAAAATACATCCTTCATGTCTGTTTCTTGCCTTATATTTTCTTCATAGTGGCTTTCAAGAAGTAGAATTTAATTTACTTTGATAAAAGCTAACTTTTTTGTCCTTTATGGGTTGTACCTTTTGCATCCTATATAAGAAATATTGGCCTAATGCAAGTCACAAAAGCTTTATCAAATTTTTTTTTCTAGAATGTTTATAGTTTTATCTCACATGTTAAGATATATGATTTATCTTTAGTGAACTTTATATGGTATGAGGTAAGAGTCAAGGTTTTATTTTCACATGTACATCTAGTTTTTGTAATACTACTTTTTGGAAGGCTACCTTTCCCCACTGAGTTATCTTCCACTTTTCTTCTAAAAATTAATTGGCTACATATGTGGTGTTCTGAGGTCTGTATTTTAGATTACCGAAGCTTTATATAAGTCTTAAATCACGTGCATAAATCCTCTATGTTCTTATTTACCACAATTATCCTTGTTAGAGTCATGCATTCCTAAATCATGTGTATACATATTAAGAAACACATGCTCAAATGATTTTGTTGTTGTTTGACCATCATAGAGTGTACTTGCAAAACGTATAGGGTATAGCCTTCTACACACCTAAGCTATATGGTGTAGCCTATTGCTCCTCAGTTACACACTTGTATAGCATGTGACTATACTGAATACAGTAGGCAATTGTAGCACAATAGTAACTATTTGTGTATCTAAACACAGAAAAAGTACAGGAAAAGTATGATATTATAGTGCTACCATCATATATGTAGTCTATTATTAGGAACCAAAACATTATTATGCAACTCATGATTGAAAATTTATACACTTTTAAATTAGGTTGTCAATTTCTGTAAAAACAAAACCTTTTATTGTGTGTTGAATCAGTAGATCAATTTGGGAATAGATGACACGATCAAATTATTTAATATTTTGATTTACAAACATAGATCTCTTCCCTTCCCCTCATGTGACATTCACACTCTGCCATATATCATGGCTTTTGGGGCCATGAATGTGCTTTCTGCCCCTCCCCTGCTTGGCAGCAGACCCCTGCTTTATCTAACGTCAGTCCAAATGAGGATGGGGCTGGGTGTGGTGTTTCTATTCCTCCCCTAGTGGATGTCTGGAGCTAGGTTTCAGGAGAATTTTCTCCCTGATTCCCAAAAGCAGACAGATTTGGCTTCTACCACTATTTCAGCATCAGTTGACATTTGCCCAAGACCAGTGATCAGCAGAGTTTCCTGCCCCATCCCAGTGGCAGACAGCTTGTTTCATGTGGTGTAGAGTATCCCCATGCTCTTCAGTTTCATAACTCCATCAACAGTCATCAGCTCTCTTTGATCTTCTGCACCAGCTCTTATATCTTCTGCATTTTCCCTCGTCTTTTTTGAGTCCCCAGCACAGGCCTATAGAAAAGAGATGTAAGTAAGTCCAGACTCCCCTTAGGTTTGGGGCTCCAAGATGATATTAATAAAAAACTATCACATTGGCTCACATTCATCCTTTGCAATTTTTTTTGTTGTTGTTTTATTCTTACCTGCATTTATGGTTGCTTTCTCTTATTCCCATGTTTGGCAAAAGGTGAAAAAGTTTGTCAAGTTTTTCCAGGGAGCAGAGCTTGCTACTCTTTGGTATTTAGTTGATATTGTTTGTGATCTTCCTCTTTAATAGACCAAAAAGTAAATCATGATTTGTAGATTGCCCGTTTTTCTCACTGTTAGGATAAAAGTGCAGTTTTTGCATTCTAAGCAGAAATATAAACCAAAGTTCATTTTTAAAATTTCTTTTATTTCCCACTGCACATAATGCTTCGGTGAATTTCTCTGTATATGAATCTCAGGTGGTTATGTTCATTTTTCTGTATAATAAATTCTGAGCAATAGATACACTTAAATAATATGTGAAATTTTAATTTTGTTGTACTTTGCTCAATTTTGATGCGGAGTTCATCCGTTTATTACTTCCACCAATAATTTTTGAGATTGCCTATTTTCTAACCTCGACACTTGAATAAAAAATTTTATGATTTGCTATGTCTAACGATAATGATATGTTGTTATAGTTTGTATTTATACTACTTTAATTATAACAAATGTTAAACAGCTGTTCTATTTCTTGTTCATATATCTTATTCTCTGAAGTATATCTTTTTTTCATTTTTAAATAACAAGATATTTTCCTATCAATATACAAAAGCTTTTCAAAAATTAAAAACAAAATGTTTCTGCTTGTATTTTCTTCTTGTCTTTTTGACTGTTCATTAGTCAAATTGTCAATTATTTTATTTATGGCTTGGATGTTTGCAACCTGCTTAGAAATACCGTCTCTCTCTAAGATTATAAATACATTTACTTATTATCTTACATAAAACATACACTGTTTCCTTTTAAAACCATTATGTAAATATGATGCAATAATACCACTTTATTTTGTATGCATACGGCAAACTAGGTACCCTGAAAAGACTGACTAAATATTTTGTTTTACTTCAAGTAATTTGAATGCCATTCTTATCATTTATGTATTCTTCATATTTATTTTGTCTATATTTTTCCAAGGGCCAATGTCTTATTTATTAAATTTTATTACTTTTTGGTTACTCCTCTTTCAATATTCTCACTTCCTGAAATGTTCTTATATACTTCTTTATGTTTATTCATATATGTTCTGTATATTAGAGCATATATTCATATATTATCTAGCAGTTTTCTAATTGTTAAGAAATTTTCATTCATGAACATTGAATTTGTATAGTAATTTAAAGATTATTGCTATTTTTATAATATTTTAGTCTTGCTATTCTCAAATAAGTTAACATTTCTATCTACTTAACTCAGCTTATTTTCAAATGTTTCATATGCATTGTTTACTAATTTTACTCCTAAATGTTCTGTATGAACCTGTTTAGGCTTTCATTAAAAATATCATAAACTAGGTGTCTTAAATAAAGAAAATTTATTTTGTCATATTTCTGGAGGCTAGAAACTTCAACATCAAGGATTCAGTAAGGTTTGGTTTCTAGTGAGAACTCCTTTTTAACTTTCAGACAGCTGCTTTCTTGGTGTATCCTCACATGACAGACAGAGAGAAAGCAAGCTCTATGTTGTCTCTTCTTATAAGGACACTAATTCTATAGGACTATGCCCCAATCCTTATGATCCATTTTAATTTCCTTTTTACTCCAAATAAAGTCACATTGGGGTTAGAGCTTCAATATATGGCTTTGGAGGGAAGACAGTACAGTTCATAGCATATTCATCTTTTATATTATTATTACAAATGGATTATTTTTCAATTTTGTTTTTATAGGAAAGCCATGAACTTTTTATATTGGTTTTATAATGAGCAACCTTACTATGTTGTCTTAATGGCTATTCCAGGTATAAAGTCCTAAAATTAGATAATATTTTCTTCTTTGTCAGCATTTACCTTACGTATTTTTCTTGTCTAATTTCATTGCCTAGTACTCCAAGACCATTATTAAACCATGGTGATGGAAATTGTTACATTATTCATTATTCATAGTGATAATATTAATTCATTATTTTTTACATGAGAAGAAAATTAGGGCTGGGTGCGGTGGCTTACCCCTATAATTCTAGCACTTTGGTAGGCTGAGGCGGGTGGATCAATTGAGGTCAGGAGTTCGAGACCAGCCTGGCCAACATGGTGAAACCCTGTCTCTACTAAAATTTAAAAAAAAAAAAAATAGCCTAGTGCAGTGGTACATTCCTGTAACCCACCCAGCTCCTCAGGAGGCTAAGGCAGGAGAATCGTTTGAACCTGGGAGGTGGAGGTTGCAATGAGCCGAGAGCACACCACTGCACTTAATCTCAATAAATAAATAAATAAAATTAAATCCAGAGAAATTATTCTTCACTCAAGAATGTACATAGAGCTATTTTCAATAAAGAAAAAAATATGTTACTGGACACAACGTATTCAATATTTGGTTGTTGTTGTTACATTAGACTTGAAAAAAAAAACAATGATTAGAAGACAAGTACACATAGATTTTGATGATATTTGTAGGTAGAGGGTTTTTGGACTTCTAACTTTAAAACTAGATTTTTAAAAACAAATATACTTTACAGATCAAGCAAGTGAGACATACTAAAACTGTTCTTCCTCACTCATGAGAACAGTAAATATGGAAAATGCTTAGGTTAGACCACTACCCAAAATCCATTTTATCAAGGGTGTTTTATTTCCCCTATGTAATGATTATCTCTCTTTCAACAAGTAAGAGTTAAGGGGATTAAAATCCCACTGGGGTGCTAATTCTCCATTGCAGAGCAATTCTCCAGGTGGCCTTGTACCAACCCAGTTCTGTTCCCTTCCTCACTTGTATTTCTCGAGAATAACTATAGATTGTGGTAAGAATGCAACATTCTGAGATGAGGGGAGCTGGTCAGAACAACTCAGGTTGTCTTCCAGTCTCCCACCCTGGAATCAGGGCATCCCTCAAGGCTTTAACCCAGCATGTCTTGTGACTCCCAAGGTATAAAAGCAGAGTAGACAACTTTCCAGTATCCCTCGTCTTCATTACCTGTACAGTATGCACAGATGAAACTCCATCTGTTCTAGACAGCTTTCCTGAGCCTTGTGGGACTGGCTCATAATGTATCCTAAGATTCTACTGTTCCTTGCTGCCTATCTGTAAATCATAAAAATTCTTTAGGTAACTTATGTGTGTGGGTGTTCTGTCTCATTAGACAAGTTAATAACCACTGCACATCGAACCTGCTTAACACCCATTAATTCCTATATTCAGCATCAGTACTGTTCTTTGCAAGCAACATTTTGGAAATTTATCTATAATGCATTCAACAAATAAATGTCACTTGAGTCTTGCTATGTACTAATCACTTGGACTAGATACTAGATAGATTAATAAAAATAAAAAATGATCCACAAACAACAAAAGTAGTTGTTTGAGCAGTGGGACTAGCCATAATGACAGGAAAAAAAAACAAAAAAAGTATATTACATTTCTCATAGGCTCTTAGTGAACACTGTGAGTATGTGAAATTGTTAAGTCCAAATAAAGAAAAGTCTTCATGATCTGTAAAAATGTAGAAAACCACTCAATGTTTCTATAACTCAAATTTTTTTTCCCTAAAACAAAGACACTTGTGAAATAGTCTGCAACATGATTCCATTTTATGTTTAATCTTTATCTATTTTTGAATCTTATTATTTGTTTCATCTTATCCTGTGAATTTGAATGGTGTTTGGTTGGCTAGGCTTGGCTTTGCTTTTGGTAATGCTCAGTTGATCACTTAGTACATATAATTGGAGGAAGAAAAAGATGTAGGTAAATAAATAAAGGGTAGTATGAGAAAAGTTTTTGTCATTGTTGCTGTGGTTTAGCTTTCTTTTCTTTGTTTTCTTGTTTATATTATTTACTGCTTCCTTTGTAAAGTCAGATAAAGACAGAAAATTTATTAACCTCGCCTATCCCTTCTTTGTCATTCTCCTTTATCTCCCAGGCAACCGTTTGCCAGCACCATCTATCTTAGCTATCTTCTTTGCCAATGTATGGAACAGTCATAATTAAGGTGTTACTAGTTTTCCAGATTGTGTGGGTCTGTAGTTTTTGTACTAATTTTCGAAACCAACTGTCCATATACTCTAAGTTCTAGCTTTGTCAATTACTTGCAGGACTCCTGATTGTTTTCTATGACGAACTCTTTGTCTGCTAGACTTTCTCTGCTTAGTATGTCTTCTCTACACTTAACTCTTTCTCAGTTGAATCACTCTACATCCTCCAATCCCTTTGGCTAACCTAAAGTTTTTCTCTTTTGCTGTCAAATAAAAATTTACTCATTTTTACAATATTAAATTCAAGTGCCACTTCATCTTTAAGCCTTTGCTGATGACAATATCTCTCAGATAATAAATATTGACCATCCTTTCCTTCATGTTTTACCTGCTAGTGTTCCATCCCTCTTGTATCACAGTGCCTATATTTTTTATTTACCCACTAGAGTGTATACTACACTAAGGTAGAAATTTTTCTGTCTTGTTAATTGTTGTATTTTCTAAAAATATGCCTGATATTTAGCAAATGCCTAATAAATATTTGCTGGATATTGCTCCAATTTGTTTACATGTTTATATCCTATTCAGCTACAAGTCACCTTAGTCCAGAAGCCTAACCAGAATATTGATAAGTGAATATAAATAATCCTTATTGAAATTGCTTTCTTAAAATAACCTAAAATTACTTCATAATATTTTGGAAACCCTACCTAATTTCCATGAGATTGTAAACCAAAGAAATTTTGTTACCAAGAAGGAGTCCAGATCCAGACCCCAGGAGATGGTTCTTGGATCTCATGAAAGAGAAATTTCAGGATAAGTTCACAGAGTCAAGTGAAAGCAAGTTTATTAATAAAGTAGAGAAATAAAAGAATGGCTACTCCACAGACAGAGCAGCCTCGAGGGCTGCTGTTTGCCCATTTTTATAGTTATTTCTTGATGATATGCTGAGCAAGGGATGGATTATTCATTCCTCCCCTTTGTAGACCATATAGGGTAACTTCCTGATGTTGTCATGGCATTTGTCAACTGTCATGGGGATGAGTGCGAGTGTAGCAGTGAGGAAGACCAGAGGTTATGCTTGCCGTCATCATGATTTTTGTGGGTTTCAGCCGGGTTCTTTATTGCAAACTGTTTTATCGCCCAGGTCTTTATGACCTGTATCTTGTGTTGACCTCCAATGTCATCCTGTGACTTAGAATGACTAATCGCCTGGGAGGTTTCAGCCCTATTTTACCTAGCTGCTATTCAAGATGGAGTTGCTCTGGTTCAAATGCCTCTGACATTTCCAGTGAATTTTTAAGCCTCACCGGCCTTTAAAATTATTATTTTCCCGTTTTCTGCCAGGAAACACTAGCAATGCTCCAGAAATGGACAACTTATGCTTCTTTCTGATATGACATCAAGTGTCCTTTCAGGAGGCTGCTCAGTGCTTCATCAAGATACCATGCTCAACAACTCAGACTACAGGACACAATGAGAGTTTATTATGGGAGACAGACTACAGTGAAACTAAACAACTTTCTCTTTCTTATTTCTTCTTCAATCTGCCAGCTTTGAGAAAAAATATATATACAGGATGAAATATTTACCTACTACATAGGGTTATTACCAAGCTATGTTGGGCGAAGAGAACATGACATCAAAATAAATTGTTTTTTATTAAATGCAACACTAGACATATACAAGTCAAGCAACAGCTGTTTTACTCTTAACCTGATTTACTTGCTATGTGAATTGCTGTGTTCTTTTCATTTGAAGTTTTCTCCTTTGTAAAACGGGATAATGATGCAGACCTCTCCACAAGATCACTGTATCACTTAACTAATTAATACTGTAATTATAAAGTACTTAGAAAATATAGTGAACTGTACAAATGCCAAGTGTTGTTATTAGAATCATTTGAGTGCTCAGCTCATCTAGATATACTACTTTAGCAAGGCAAATAATTCTAAACAGTAAGAAAGCTTCAACTATACATACTAATTAATCTAATTTAAACATATATTATGTACTGTAAATATGCCTTGTTAAAATATACTTTCTAGTAAAGGCCACCATTAAAATCATGCTTCAGAAATTAAGTTGAGTTGCTTGAGGTCTACATAAAATGAATTCTACTTTAGCCTTTTTACAGTGACAGTTTAGATCACATTTATTTTACAAATAATTTCTCTGTTGTTGTTTGATTAAATGTTGATTGCCAAGTACTCGGTTAATATGAATTTTTAAGTGAGACTAAAAGGAGGGAAATTAGCACATTACCATTGTCTCTGTATTGAAACATTTGTAAAGAAACAATAAATTTAGCTGCTATGCTATTATTTTAGTCTAATATCCATTAGGAGACCTTTTCTGGAAAGGAAATGCCCTGGAGTGGAAGATGGAAGTTTGATGTGTGCTTTAGGGAAAACTTGATTTTGGCAGTGAAAGCTACATTCTCTCTATAGGTTAAATCTGCAGGTCCCAGAGTTGATAGAACATTAGCAAAGCTTAATAGAATCTATATGTATAGCCTTATTGCAACAATACATCAAAAGGCAAAACACAATGACTAATTCTCCAGGTAAAATAGAGATTCTGTGAGGGTTGTTTTTTCTCTTAAATGAATCCACTATTAACGAAAAAAAAAGATTAGCTGGTTGTAGGTAACAACATTTTAGTCACTGCAGTCAAAAGCTGAATTCTGTATTAAGCTTTTTCAATTCCTTCCAAAAACTACAAGCTAACTGGTCAATCGGATCAATACCTAAACATTTTCCTGGTAGAATTGCTATCGCTGAGTATAAAAAACATTCCCCCCATAGTACACTACTGTCCAATCCTTGTAAGAGTCCCCCTTTTGTCAGAGACCTAAAGACAGTAACAATAGCTGTCAATAATAATAACAAAAAACACCAAGGAATGATGTGAGGCTTTTCTGTCTTACTTTATACTCACAAATACCATCAATGAGAATTTCCTGAAGCCTCTAATTATTCTGCATTTCCTAGGGCAGATTAAACAACTACGTACACATTTTTTCCATTGAAAACTACAAATAAGCCAATAAATGAAACCATCTTCCCCACCTCCTGACTCTTTTACAGCAAATAGTCTCCTGCCACATAACAACATGCAAATGACCACCAATTGGATATAGTTACCTCTCTATAACCATAAAATGGACTTTTGACTAGAGGAATCAGAATACATATCTGGAAAAAAACTTTTAGAAATGAAACTGATCATATTTACCTCTTTGTCTCTTAGTCACCAAACCAATCAGACAATTTCTAGTTTTTCAACCATTGCAATGAAAGAAAAGCAAGCTCTTTCACCATTTTGATTTACAAATGAAATGTATTTTTGAGATTAAAAGGCAATGTACTGGAAAATGTATTACAAAGAAAAAGTACATTTTAGAAATATTAATTGTAGTTTCTAAGTAATACAATAAACATATTGATGTAATTATTTTTTAATATTTCATAGGCATAGTAATCATAAAATAATCTAAAACATATTTACATCTTTCTCTTTCCAGCTCCTCCCTATCATCTTATCTTCTGTTTAAAAGTAAAAGAATCGAATATGTCAAAATATATTGCTCTTGTGTCATTAAAATGGGCAGAAGCTATGGTCAACCATGCATTGTTAAGTAAATTTTAAAACTTAGTTGCAGCAGTGAGAATATTAGTTATGAATACAGTTAAGCCCTAAAATCTTGAATTTTTAAAATGTTTAATTTATTTTTAAAACACAGACTTACATATCAACATTCCTAATGTTTCAGTTCATTCTTACAGTCTTTTATACATGCTTTTAGTTTGATACAAGAAGATATCAAACTGTTTGTATTTTTTAGCAACTTGACATCTCCATTAATAGTCACACACCTTTTATAAAAAGGCTTTTAGGGAAATTCAACTGTGAATTTGAAACTGTGAATTTGAAACATATTGTTTAACAAAAGTACAGAAATTTTCAGTCAATGATGACTAATACACTTATATGTTGTTTGTCTCTATCGGTGTCTCTATTTTACTTCTATTGTGATGGCCTATGATTGGTGATAGAGATTTTAGTGTTACTGTATAGTGATATCATAATTTACAAATTACTTAGGAGCTAATAGCAGTATAAGAAATTGACAATGTCAAAAAACAAAAAGCCAAAACAATGATGTTATGTAAAATGTTATTTGCAAGTACAGCTGTATGACAAAAATACTTCTAAACATAGACTGGTTGAGAGATAAACAGGGTAAGCCATAAGGAATCATGAAGTCTGATAATTCATCTCTAGTTCAAAGCATTTTTTACCTGAAAGCTTAACTCATTAGGAATAACCCTTATTTTATTTCCAAAATCCTATTACTCAATTAAAATGGGAACGATCTGATTATTTTTCGAGGATTATATTAATTGGGCTCATTATTCAACAGTTTTCTTCTACAGTGATTGATTAAACTGAGAACTATGTGGTTTGTGACTTCCCAGGGTCTCAGAGTGATCAGAGCTGGGCTTGAACCCACAATTTTTTTGATTACTCCATAATGAAGTTCCGGGCTACCTCTAGTAGAAGGGTGAAATGCTTTTGGTTGGTTACATTGACAGTGGTTCTGTGGGCATTTGGAAGAGAACCTAAGGGCGAATCTGACTGAAGTTTCAGGATCATTTACTGTAGTGGAGAAGGAGTTTTAATCTTCGATGGACTTCACCTCTTACCTACTTTACTGTTTCTCAAAACATGTATCATCCACCTCCAACCTTACTCCTCTCTTCACGTGCCATCTCCCTGTTGAAATGACCAGAGTTACCGTACTTTGGCTGATTCTGGGGTTAACAGACATCATCTATTTCTGCTCCTTCAGCATTTCTGATATCTTGGCAGACATACTCACATTTTTATTTCTGTTAAATGTCCCCTAGAAAAGAAATTTATCATTAGTATTCCTCTTTGCTGAAACAAAAACCATTACTCTACTATTATTTGTTTCTGCCTTCCTAGTTATCCTCCTCAAGATCAATAAAATATATTGTACAACTGTTGTAGCAGTGAGATTGTATTCTATACACTGAAATGGAAAAAAAATAATTAGAAAAGGCAGCAGCTATGGACAGATGGGTAATATACTCAAACATCAAAATGAAAGAAAAAAATTCTATAACATATACTGACAGTGTAGATACTGGAATCTAGCTCTGATTTTCATTTCTGGCACATTGCCAAAGCAGCCAAAATTCAATGAATTACAGGCTGGTTGGATTGGTCCACAGGTGGCTGAGTCAGGAGGATCACTGGAGCCCAGGAATTCCAGGCCAGCCTGCACAGCATGGTGAAACCCAGTCCCTTTAAAGAAACAAAACAAAACAAATTCTAGAGGTTGATTATTAATTTTCCTAAGCCATTTCTAGGCCTGGTTTAAATTACTCTTAATTAAATCTACGTCATCTACCTCTACAAATCTCAGAAAAGAGCATGGCAGGTAATATAACAGGAGAACAAGACAACATGTCAAAGTGGGCTGGGAAGTGAGGAAGACTGAAAATGTCTCAACCTTCTGGAAATGTATTTAGCGAAACTAAGATAATAGTATATTCTGCATAGCATGATCACTCCTCAAAATAGAATATTGGAAAACTGTAAGGAAGGGGAAATCAGTCTAATGGTTTCTCTTCGTCTTTCACACAGTCAACTACAAACATGAATTACTGAACAGAACTTTGATTTTTCAGAAGTACATCAGAAGCCTGTGAAAATCATGGAAGGGATGCCAAAATGTCCTTGGGCAAATACCTTGTAGACAACTGAGACAGCCTAATACTACTTAGGATGCAACCAGCTCTTAAATTTCAAGGATATGCTTTGCCTCAAGGCGTGTTTTTGTAAAGGTTTTGTGATAACTATTGCCTTTTGGATGGCTTTAGCTTTGACTTTGTGGCCTTCCTTTTCTCAATGAAAGGTTTAAAATGTAAGAAAATCCTTTTCTTCCTCCTTACATGTATTCCTGTATAATCCACCACATTCAAGTTGTTAGTCGTTCTTTAAAAACCAGTAGGTATGATTATATAGTTACCGAGATACTCTAGTCAAAAGCTATACGCAGTGTAGGATAAGTCAGTCCCATTGCCATAAGAAGTAAACAAGCTGGTTTTTAGAGACTGAATTCAACTTTGTCCTGTATGCTTAGTATACACAAAGCATAAGAAGATATTTATTCTTAAAATCAGATTCCTTGCAGGTAATGAAAAATAGAGTAGTAATAACAACAACAATAAAAATAAATAACATTTTGCAGTTCCTTACAATATGCTAATTCAACATAAGAATTTGTCTAATCTTCCGACAACCCTGTATGACATTATTATCTTCTTTTCAAACAAAAAATATAATTGTATTTTTAAATAAAATAAGAAAATGGAGATTCTGAGAAATTAATAGCTTGAATTAATGTACTAAATGTCAAAACCAGAATTAAAGCTCACACCCTGTGTCTTCAATTTTCTAACTTCTGCTACTCCATCCTTTTCTTCTGTACTCCTAACTTAGTAAAGATTGATTTGGTGTCTTACAGTGATAGATACCTTGGTGTCTCTAGAGGTTAGCATCATTTATTTTATAAATTTATCTGAGAAATTCTATACTAGATATGGACAAAAATACAAATAGTTTATCAACGTTCAATAAATTCAACATTTGTTGAGCACTTGTTGAATTTACATACATTGTACTTTGGATTTAGAGTTACATAAAATTGCAGGGAGCATGAAGATGTTCAAGCTCAAGATTCAGACTTAAAATATATTTATTGGCAAATGATTATTAAATATAAGCAGGCAGATAACATCTTCAACTGCAGGAATGTAGCAGAAGAGCCAAGAGGCCAAACACTCTGAGAAGCCACAAATAATGGACAAGGGAAGAAGAGGAGCCAAGGATAGAAAGTAGCTAACAAATCAGCCAACTAAACTTCATTAGTATTTCTGTGTGTAAGTAGCTGAGTACAACAGTAAGAAGAACACAAAGTCATACAAGTCATAGAAAGCTGTGATTCATTTCTAGTAGAAATTATCTATAACAGGAAATGCTATTAAAAACATTAAGTAAAAATTAGCTTTATTATTTTTACAAAGTATGTGTAAAGATCAATAAACAAATCTAGTGCAGTGGTTCCAAATATCCATTAGAATTTGAATAAGTTAGGGTACTTAAATAAATAGTTTCCTAAGCTCCAATCCAGATTTATAGAATCCAAATATCTACTTAAAGATGTTTCTGTCTTTCCTTCTCTTCTTTTTCTCTTTTTCTCCCTTTTCCTTTCTCCTTTCCCTTCCCTCCCCTTTTTCCATCTTTTCACTCTCCTTTGTAATTCTGATGATGAGACAACTTTGGGAATTGCCAGTGTAGTGACATATACAGACACATATTTTGACAGGAATGGAATTTAAAATATTTTAATATTATCTAAAGTATTCATTTAGCTTATTTGAAGAAACAGAATTTTACAGTTCTGGAAATTAATTATTAGGGAAATAGATGAGTGAGCTTAAGTGAGAAAAAAATGAAGAAAGTTTTATAAATATAAGTTTGCAATTAGATTTCCAGTTTCCAATGCATTATTGCTGGTATGCTATCTAGTGCTTACCTAAGGTAGAAACATAGATGACAGCCTGACAGACTGGTAAGACCTAATGATTACGTATCCAAAGTAGAAGATGAGTTTATTGTGTCCTAGTGCTCAGTGTTCTGATACCTGAGGAAATCCATTTACTTCACCTTTATCTGAAAGCATTTAGGGAACACCATTGTTTTGTTTGAAATAATTTTATCATTGCTTTAGTTTGAGATAGTCTAATGCCTTTTCTGATAAAATTTGTCAGAAAATGTCAGTGTGAGACCTATGCGCAACCACAATCTATGGCTAAGATTGTGCAGAAAACTTGACTTGCTGTATGATTGTCAAATAGTGTCTTTATAAAGTATCAGATGAAGTGAAAAACAAATTTCTTTATATATTCTTGCTTTTAGAACTTATATAAATACTGAAAAGAATGTGTAAATGTACATGATAAAATTCAGAGAATGATATCTCAAGATTACTTATTAATTTCAAAAATATATTTATGCGTAACCCATGGTAGTAAAACAAGTAAAATCCTGTTGAAATGAAAAAAAGCAAAGTAAAAGTAGATTTGTCAGAGCTAATATCAGTAAAATAGATGCAGTAATTTTGGGATGAACATTCATGAATTGTGGAATGTTTAAGATAAAAATGTTATTTAGCAAGAATCTGATCCTTTTCAAAAAATCATAAATATGAGCTTTAACAAGGACTATCCTGTAAGTCCCTAGTGTTTAATTGGTTGTGCTTCAGGAATGCATTTATTATTTTTTTTTGGAAAATCCATGTCCAATAATGTTGACATTATAAAAGAACGGGAGACTCAGTAGGCAGAACACTTATTTAGTAGATAGAGGCATAAATGAGAATATTATCCCACTCTGTTCCAATATTCAAAATAGCACCCTCCCCAAAAATTTCTGAACCAAATACTTTAAATTGGATTAAATAGATAGCTATACAGGGTTTGTTTTTTTTTTTTTTTTTTTTTTTTTTCCTTTTTAATTCTAACAATGGAATGGATCATAAAAATAAAGGCTACTGGTTGTTCTTTCCCCCAAATACTGGAAGTCTGAAAGGAGAAAATGGCCAAGTGGAAAGCTGATTCTTTCTGCCCAAATTTGAGACATGAGTGTCCCATGCTTAACCCTTAAAAACGGGAACATAAACCTTCTGTACTATAGCTACTCCTATCTCATATTCGGGTGAAAATAAGCAAATAGTCTTCGTTTGGAGATCTGCTGAAGAAAAAGCTCTAGAGCTCTCACCCCACCATTCTTTTGTCCTCCCCCGATTAAGGAGTTCTTTGTGTCTGTTTAAAGCAAGATGACTCAGAGACTACAAACACCATTCGAGATAAATTCCTGACAGAAACACCCACTGGTGCCTTCCCTTGATATTGCCTTAACCTTGCCTCTTCAGGTGAAAGTCGCACCACAATCCCTTTTCTACTCCAACACTTTTAGTTAGATGAGAACCAAAAAACTAATTCAGAAATTATCGGAGTTAAAAAAAAAAAAAACCCTGTTTTAACAAGTATATATTCGAGTACATGATGCTGCATGCAGAGATATAAACAAACAAACAAAAAATTATAACGAGAGAACTCACGGTGGGATGCTGCAAATCCTTGTGGTTGATTATTCTTCAGACACATGAAGGAATAATATAGTCTCTGTTGGTTTTTTTTCTTACTTTTGTTCCTGTGTCATATGTATGGAAGTGGAACTTGAAAAAATTATGTTTTTTAATTAAAGCAACAAAAACTCTACGCTTTTGTTCCCAGTGATTCTAACATTAGGTCAGTATTTAGCACAGCTGTTCACACTCCATAAAGTAAAGTTGCCTGTCGAAAGACACGATGCATTTTAAGCATACATTTGAGGAGATTTAAATGTGTAACTCACAATTCAAAAGATTTTAAGACATAAGATTAAATACAGTCATTCATGGTAAAAGTTGAAAAGTTCCTAGAAGCTTAAACCATGGAAAGGAAGCATTAAGCTTTCAATGTACATATTTAGAAATGACACCTTCAGACATATATATTAGAAGAAATAAAATTATTTCTTACAAGTTTTTAATTATTTGTCAATAAAACAAATTTAATTTCATAAAAAGTAAAAAAAAAAAAAAAATGGATACTTTTATTTTTGAGATGGAGGTTTTGCTTTAGTTGCCCAGGCTGGAGTGCAATGGTGCGATCTTGGCTCACCTCAACCTCTGCTTCCCAGGTTCAAACAATTCTCCTGCGTCAGCCTCCCAAGTAGCTGGTTTTATAGGCATGTGTCAGCTAATTTTATATTTTTAGCTGCCCAGCTAATTTTATATTTTTAGTAGATACAGTGTTTTCCATGTTGGTCAGGCCGGTCTCAAACTCCTGACCTCAGGTGATCCACCTGCCTCAGCCTCCAAAAGTGCTGGGATTACAGGTGTTAGCCACCATGCCTAGCCAAAAGTAATAGATTCTAGTAGATACTGCATACATGAGTCTATTTTTATTCTTACAAAACATAAGTATAATACTATTAACTACTTCAGAAGTAATTTTCATATAGAATTATGTATTGCTAAATTCAATCATAAGAGGTTTTGTGGTCGTTGTTGTTTTTTATTATTTGTTTTGTTTTGCTTTTCACTAAGTCTAAAACAAGGATTATGTGAAATTTAAAACATCTGGGTACATATTATTATTACTTGCAAAAATTTAAATTAACATTACTCTAGATAAAATAATACACATTTTTCATTATTTGTAATCCAATATTTCTAATTTTTTGAGCAAATTATAATCTTATTATAAAATTCAGAACATCTATTTCTTATTTTTTATTTTTTATTTTTATTTTTATTTTTTTTTTTTTATTTTATTTTTTTTTTTTTGGAGACAGAGTTCCGCTCGTTACCCAGGCTGGAGTGCAATGACACGATCTCGGCTCACTGCAACCTCTGCCTCCTGGATTCAGGCAATTCTCCTGCCTCAGCCTCCTGAGTAGCTGGGATTACAGGCACGTGCCACCATGCCCAGCTAATTTTTTGTATTTTTAGTAGAGACGGGGTTTCACCATGTTGAGCAGGATGGTCTCGATCTCTTGACCTCGTGATCCACCCGTCTCGGCCTCCCAAAGTGCTGGGATTACAGGCTTGAGCCACTGCGCCCGGCCCAGAACATCTATTTCTATAGGATTATCCTAAATGCATGGAAGCAATAGATCTAGAATTCAAAATTTAGAGTTAGAATTTGCTATGTGGATTGCCCATATAAATTAGATACAAAACAGAGATTGTTTCTTCGATCTCTGTTATTCTCATGTTGTACATCATTTTACAAAAACTAAGCTCTCAAAGATATTTGTAAAATTAAATATTTTTCTATTAATACATTTTATATTTGATACGATATAGTTTCTTTTCTAACAAGATCTCCAAATTGAGCTCAAGTGTTTTAATTGTGTTGACTTTTTTCCATGAATTGTGTAGCTATAGTTTTTTTGAAAGCAAACAATTTTAATAACCAAGAACTACATGACACATAAATTACCAAATGTTTTCACATAATAACTTAAAGTATATAGATTTAATATGCACAATTCATTTACCTATCCCACATAAAAAATGACTTTAAAAAGACTAGATACAGCCATTTCTACAAGGTGAGTTTACAATCACTAAGAAAGCAGTTGACATTTTTTGTAGATTTCCATCACAGGTACAAACAGTGAATATTGAACTAGAACAATGAGAAATGTAATGATAACTCTGGAGACTCACAATCTTGTAGTTATTTTATCTAACATACTATCTTGGCTTCTTATAACCAATATATGCTCAAGATACACTACTATGTAGTATATTTCTCAAACAGGCCATGTGCTTACTTTACCCTAGTGTCCATCTGAAACCTCATTTTCATTACCTAACACAATAATATTTATATGCTTTTTCTGTGGAACCAGTTTTTTCTCCAGCAGCAGGAATAAACTTCCTCATACACCATTTACAATATGTCAGTCTCTTATCAAGAAATATGCTCCCACCATAGTACAGCTATATTACTAGAAAAGCCTAAAATTTATGATAAGAGGCACTGAAGGGTATATAAACTAAAGTCACAAATATTCTGGCATGGACTGGTTGATTCATTCATCAAATATTAACTGAGGTCGTGATATGTGCCTGGGACAGTAAAAGTTGGAAGAACTTCTAGCAATGAAGAAGTGAGAAAGAAAGCCTAGATCTTTCCCTCAGGTAGCTTGCACTTCCAAATAAGCAACCTAGATTATAGTTAACTCAGCCCAAGATTACCAGGAACACCTGCAGCTGAGCATGCTGTGTGTATTACTTGTTGCAGGGAGGGAGAGCATATGCCTTATTGAAAGCTGGTGCATCTCAATGACCGCACACTAGAGAAAAACTATTTTGTAATTTGTGCTCTAGTTGAGTAACACAGGGAAGAGTTTAAGGGAGCAAGATTGCTCTAGATTGAGTTCTGTCATAGAGCAGGGGTGATTTTACACCCTGAAATATCTCAATAAATCTTATCTGCAGAAAGGGCAGATTAGGGCAGGGTTAAAACTACAACTGAGTTAGAAAAGTAGTAGCCACTCAGTGAGAAAGGGGATTGGTTCTTATTTTGTGGATTGCCCAGTGACCCAGTTGCCCAGATGGGAATGTTCTGTGAGATTTTTATGTTCAACAGGAGAACGACATGGCTTAGCTATAAGAGTCACAGCACTTTGTATTAATAATATTATAATAATAATATTGAGGCTTAAGTTTGAGTGTCATAGTAGTTCTTAAACATTGAAGGCTACTGTTTTTTTTTTTTTTTTTTTTTTTTTTTTTTCTCTCACAGATTATCTAGGAAATGAACAGAAAATGGTGATAAATATTACTAGGACTAATTTACATAATGTGGCCCAGAAGACACCTTTGTGAAGACAACATTAAGCTAAAACCTGAGGGGAGGTGACAGGAAGAGCTTAGAAAACAACCTAGTGCCCGGTGCAGTGGCTCACGCCTGTAATCCCAGCACTTTGGAGGCCAAGGCGGGCAGATCATGAGGTCAGGAGATCGAGACCATCCTGGCCAACATGGCAAAGTCCCATCTCTACTAAAAATACAAAAATTAGCTGGGCCGTGGTGGCGTGTGTAGTCCCAGCTACTTGGGGGGCTGAAGCAGTAGAATCGTTTGAACCGGCAAGGCAGAAGTTGCAGTGAGTGGAGATGGCGCCACTGCACTCCAGCCTGGCAACAGAGCAAGACTTTGTCTCAAAAAAAAAAAAAAAAAAAAAAAAAAAAAAGAGGAAGAAGAACCTACCTGACAAATGCAAAGATCCTGGGAGAGAAAGGGCTCCTTATGTTTCAGAACTTAAAAGGAGAACAGTGTGCCTGGGAAAAAAGCCAGTGGAAAGGAGAACGGCATGTGACCGAAGCCGGAGATACAGGTCCACGTGAGCTGTAGGAAGGGGTTTACATTTTATTCTAAGAATGGGAAACATTAAAAGGCCATATGTTTGGGCATATAGAATAACTAATAAGCAACATTACGCTATGCCCAGCTCATGCTTCATGCTACGCCCTAACCCATGTTAGGCCCAAACCCAGTGCTATGGACTGAATTGCATTGTCGCCAAGTTTATATTTTGAAGTTTTTACCCTGAGTACATCAGAATGCCACTGTTGTTGGAGGCAGCGTCTTTAAATAGGTAATTAGGTTTAAATGAAGTCATTAGGATGAGCCTTAATCCGACAGGACTGATTTTCCAAAGAAAACAGGGAAACAGATATAAAGGGAAGATCGCATGAAGATAGAGAGAGAGGATGGCCATCTACAAGCGAAGGAGAGAGACCGCAGAAAAACCACATGTACTGTCACTTTGATCTCATACTTTTAGCATTGAGAATTTTGAGAAAATAAAGTTCTGTCGTTTAAGCCACCTGGTCTGTGGTATTTTGTTGTAATAGCCCTAGCCAGCTAATACATTGAGATGTCAGTAGAACATCCTTTAATGCCCAAACCTATGAAATCAATGCTAAGTATCCACTGAATCAATGTCTACTCTTGCTTGAAAAATATAAGGTATCATAGTGGCATGTAAAAAGATCACCTCTCTGTGCTTCCAATCCATGGGGAGCAGTTAGGACAAGGAAGTGACTATAACTCTTCTAGCTCAAAAGTGACAGGACTTATCAGAGGGACCATTGGAATCACACTTTCAAAAATACAACTCTGTATTTATATTATCTTTCTTCAAGAAATTCAAAACACTTCAAAGACATTTTCATATCAATTCTCATAGCACCCTGTGAAGGCAAGTAGGTGGGAAATATTATCATTCCTATTTGACATTTCTATACACCTACTCACTTGATTATAAGATCATTTTAACTGAATATATAATTTTTTCAGAGAAAAGAATACATGCCCAGGAAAAAAAAAAGATGTCACAAGAAAAAATAGTATAATTTTGGACTGCAGTTACTATCATGTGCTGAATGACATGGAAATTTGGTGATACATACAATGACCATTGAGATTTTAATTTAGATATCATTTCTTCTTCTTTTCTATATTCCCTGAAAAAAAAAAGGTAGAAATACTGGCAAAATGGCAGCTATATTTTTTAAAGTACCACCAAATTCAGGATAACTGGTCTACTTTATTCTCATATTCAAAAGATAGTGTTTATTACACATTTAAGGTGAGTGTTAAAATATTCTGAAGTCCAAAAAGCTTAAAAATATCAATTATTCCTATTTTTCCTTTCTGTGAAGTACCGGAACATATGATGATTTATAATGAAAAATAGAGTTTTATCAGGAAATGCAGTTTTAAACAAAAATGCGATTTCAAACTTCATAACATTGAAAAAATCACGCAAATTTATATCTCCTCTCTCTGAGAGGCTAAGGACAAACAGCCCTAATTTGTGTTTCTCATCTCACTTGCTCTAATGCTTCCAAGGCTTCAGATTCACTTAATTTCATACATTCATTTACTTAATAAATATGGCTCAACACTGTAAGGCATGGAGATAAAGTATCGAATAAGACTAAATAAGGTCTTTCCCTTCATGAAGCATATCTACAGCAGAAAAATAAGTAAAGAAAAGAGCAAAATAGTTCAATATTATTCTAGATGCATTAAAGATAATAAGCAATGACATAAATGAAAGTGACTGAGCAGATAGAACTTTAAAAATGGTAGTTGAATAAAACTTCTCTGAGAAGATAAAATTTCTGCTAAGATCTTTTTAAAAAGCACCACTGTTTGAAGAGTTAAATTAACAATTGTAGGCCAAAATCCTCATCTCAAGGATCTGATGTGTCAGTGATAGGGCAGGTAATTAGGACTTTTAGAAAATTATCAGGGTCCAGTGCAAAATGAAAATGTGAGACCCCTTGTTTTAAAATTAAGAATTTCAAGATAGTGGCAGTGAAGAATTAAACCAAGCACCGACCTGTCTATGCAGGGTAGGTCATATACCTTTGAAGCCAGGCCTGAAGAACCTAAAGTACTATAGATTGGAGGTCTTTGTGGATCAGAGCATGGTAGAATTTGAGGACATTAGGCTGAAGGATGGGCACTGCATGGTAGGTCTGATTGTCCTGGTAACAAAGACCTAGAAAACTGGGACTTCCACAAAACGTGTAATGAACAGACATGTACATTCCAAGGAGGAGTACACACTCAATGAAAACAGGGATGTAGGTCAGCCTCAAGACTATGTTCCTGACCACAAGTGCAACTGTATCCATGACACTGGAGGTGTTTTGTAAAAGCATCACTTCCTTCTTTGCTTCAGAACTTTTGCAAGTCAATAAAAAACCCATCTACCACCTGACTCCATCCTGACTATAAACTCTAGGAAGTTAAGGTCTGAGTCTGACTTATTTTCTCCAGCTCTTAACCTATTGCAGATTTTCAATTATTCATTGAATCGACATCAGTGACTTAATTAATAGATAATTTCATCATATGGTAGGGGACATTGTAGAAATTTTTAGAAGAAAATATAGCTGACATTTTTATATTATAAACTTTTGTTTGGGAAATAGCTTATTGGAAGATTAAATCCCACCTTGTCACCCTTTTTTTGGTTTGTTTTATTTACCTTATAACAGTGTGTGAATAAATGTATTTAGCAAACTAAAGACAAATAGCATCAAATATAAGATTTATTAAGTACCAAAAACTAATTCCTAGTCCTCATTCTCTTAGTTATTTTCTCCCACAAATAGGGCAGTTAGTAATTAACACAAGGTTATAAAAGTATTCCATAAGTGCCTAAGAACTACTAAAATATGATGACAGATCACCGATCCAATTTAACATTTTTCATGTAATTTGGTTGACTGGAGAAATGCAAGTCACTCAGAACATCTGCTAAAAATTACTTAGTAAGTCCAAAGAAGGACAAATCATTTTTCTCATAAATTGTACAAATGGTTCAGATTATTCAGAATTTTTGACCTAAATTATGTTAGTATTCAACAACATAATTATTAACATAGACTGTCACTGTCACCTTCAAGGAATCGGACCCTACATTGCCTTCAGTATAAAACATACACAGAAGAGTAAATATAGTTTATACAGTATGTGGAATTCTGACGGCTCAGAGATATTAGAAAAGGGCAATAATTTGGGACTTTGTTTTCCTAACTTGTCTTAGAATTCCACTTGGGATTTTTATTTTAAAATATACAGATTCCCAGCCGGGTGTGGTGGCTGACACGTGTAATCCCAGCACTTTCAGAGACCAAGGTGGGTGGATCACCTGAGGTCACGAACCAGCCTGGCCAACATGGTAAAATCCTGTCTCTACTGAAAATTAAAAAAAAAAAAATTAGCCAGGGATGATTGCACTTACCTGTAGTTCCAACTACTGGGGAGGCTGAGGAAAGAGAATTGCTTGAACCTGAGAGGTGGAGGTTGCAGTGAGCCTAGTTTGGGCCATGGCACTTCAGCCTGGGTGACAAGAGCAAAACGCCATCTCAAAAAACGCAGATTCCCAATCCCCTTCTTGGAGATTCATATTTAACATGTATAAAGACACCAGGGAATATGGTTTCCAAATTCTAATTTAAGTATTGCTTATGACTGGACAATTACAGGGAAAATTGACTTACACGTTCAAAAATAACTGACATGTTGAAAAGGGGCTGATGTGAATACATAAGTCAATCCACTTCCGATTTGTCAAAAAAAAAAAAAAAAAAAGAAAGAAAGAAAGAAAAAAGAAACACCCACTAAAAAAAAATCTAGGCAAAAACTTCTGGTTCTCCCATGGGATGACTATACTAATAGTTATGATTAGCTTCTACTTAGAGTGTCTTCTTTTCTTATACATTGTAATTTTTTCTACCTTCAGTCAAGAGTTAACTGGGTTCAAGTTTCCATGAATGTCTATGTTTCCTAGATGGACAGCAGCCAGGAAAAGGAAATTCTCTTGCCAGATCAGGCATTATTCTCTGGGCATGGAAGCTGAAACTGTACCTTCTAACCCATCTGAGACAACAACTTGCCATTTCTCAAAATATGCAGTTGGCATGGATATGCAGGCATAAGTGACTTCTCTCTTCTTTCCATAAATATATTCTAACAACAATGCTTGTTTTCAAACCTTTTCTGCTAACCCATATTACCCAGTGAAGAAGAATCTGGTTCATTATGGTTGTTTGTTTGTTTATTTGAGTCAGTTTTACTCTGTTGCCCAGGCTGGAGCTCAGTGGTGCCATCTCAGCCACCACAACCTCCACCTCCTGGATTCAAGTGATTCTCCTGCCTCAGCCTCCCAAGTAGCTGGGACTACAGGCGTGCGCCACCATGCTCAGCTAAGTTTGTATATTTTTAGTAGAGACGGGCTTACACTGTGTTAGCCAGGATGGTCTTGATCTCCTGACCTTGTGATCTGCCAACCTCAACCTCCCAAAGAGCTGGGATTGCAGGTGTGAGCCACCACCCCCAGCCTCATTAAGTTTTTCATGTGTATTTGTGAAAGCTTCTAACAGAATTGTATTCTAATACACTTCTCTGAAACTCCCAGCATCCTGGACACCCCTGTTGGACAACACCTTGAATGGCAATACAGTAAGAATAATTTATTTTCCATTTATAGGCAGCTATTATCAATGAAAAAGGAGCAAGAATAAGCCTCCAAACTATAAGTCTCCTTCCAGCAATATCATTTCCAGTTCAGGCACTAATCACAAGAATTTTATTAGGTAGTTTCAACCCATGTCTAATATTTTATAGAAAATGCTAACAGAAATCAAGCAGTTTGCCATGCAACAATTATTAGTGAATTTAGTATTTATGACTCAGAGATCTCAGGTTTCCAGCATATTACTCAGCAACTATATACTTCTTTCTCTTTTTGTATGTGTCAGTCACATGCTGATGTTGTTGTGACTGAACCTCTGCAGTGAAATCAATGTATTTAACCTTCAAAGACTGACAATCTGATCCTGTTTCGTCCTAAACTTTTCATTTTTGAAAATATACTATGGGATTCTTTCGCATATTTTCCTTGTACTATAGTAGACTCTTTTCTGGTAATTTCACTTCTTGAGAATATTAATGGCATAAAATTATGACAGTCACTACCATTTTTTTTTCTTAAAATGCAGATCGCCAGGTTTAGCAATTGCAGATTGGATTTGAAAGAGAAGAGACTCAAATGCAGTAATGCTGCCAGAAGACGTGTGACAGGAAAGACTATGTTGGAAATAGGGCTTGATGCATGTTTCAAGAGCAAAATTGAAACTACCTTCTCGTGGATTGCAGCTATAGATGACTAAAAAGATCTTCCCATACGCAAAAGGCTATAGGCCCTGCCTTCTCCTTCAACTGTCTCAGGATGGAAACATTTATTTCAAAAGTAGATGTGTCAAGTGTTTCACAATTCATTGCTGAAGTACATGCCTAAAACTGTCTCTTTTTGGAAAATATATTAATTACATTTCTGCCTTTTTATCATGTGAATTTAGAGCTTATGAAAGGAACCAGATGGACAGCTTTCAGAAATGAATCCTTCCTTTGATTAAAAATCCTTCCTTTGAGGAAAGTTTCTACGTGCTCCACCTCCGAAAAGCTTCCTCCTAAAACTTTTAGCAGTGTTGAATTAGTTGGAAATTGTGAACACCACGTTTTTGTTGTGTGTTTTGAACACCAAGTTTTTGCTGTGTGTGTGTGTGTGTGTGTGTGTGTGTGCATGTGTGCTGGTGGAAGGGGCAGGGACAAGGAGGGAATAATTGTTAGTGCCAACAGCAATCTTAAGTTTTCTTATCTTGATTGGGTTTTTGGAAGTTTAAAGATGAAAGTACTTTAATTCATTAAAGAGCATTCCATACATCATGTGAATGGAACACTATAAAAAATAACAGAATACAACTCTTAACATTTCAAATTACTTCCTGTTGTGAAATCGCGAACTCATCTTACTAAATTGAATTCACTTTTTCAAAATATTAATCACTAATAACACATCAGACTACTAGGAATATGTATTTTTTGTTTTTATTTCTTTTGTGAAATAAAGATTTATTGAACACCTATTATCAGTCCCAGTGTAAGATGATGATGCAATGGTGAATTAAAAGGCACTAGTTATACTCTGTGCACATTGGTATTCTAGTCCAAAATGCAGACAAGCCAATATCAGGAAAAGCACAAGATGCTGAGATACCAAATTAAGGAGTTAACCTGAGTCCTGTTTAAAGGACAGAAAACATAGAAAAGGTAGATATGAGAATTGAAGATACTGGAAGAAGTTGACTCAACTAATCCAGTTCAGATAATGGCTGATGGTGATATTTGGGGGTGGTTTTAAATGAATTGGTTTTAATATTTCATATTAAATTCAGAAATTCATAGCTTAACCTTGTTCATTAGATTGTGATGTTAGGAAGTTACTGCTGGGGTATCTAGAAAAATACATACATGCATACATATAGAAATGCATCATAAATAAACTACAATAAGGAAGCCCATGAGGAGCTAAGAGGATAGAGACTTACTACCATGCAGGATGTCTCTCAGCAAGGTATTAATATTTAAAAGATTATTAACATCTTGCAATTTGTCTTGGAGTATGGTTTCTACTTAGCTTCCTTCCTTTTCTGGTCACATTGGTTTGGGGGCACTATCTAAGTAGACAACTATAAAATAAAACCAAAAACTAGGCTTAGATTAACATCTTGGCTTATTGATCTTACAGTAAAGTACATCTGCTGGCATTACAAATCCTATTTATCTTACTTGATTGAAGTTCTGTTGTTTTTCCTGGCTAATTATTAAGATTAGTTGAATCTAATATTTTGTTCTCAGATATTGACACGATGCTTAATTGTCAATTTGGCTAATTCTGTAGCCTGCCTCTTCCACAAACAGGAAACTAAAAGTCTGTACTTGGTTACTGCTATCTTTGGTTTAGAGTAAGGCTCAAAATCTTAGTTCTCACATACTAGCTTTTAACCCAGCATTAAAATAAAAAAAAATTACACAATGATATTACACAGTATTCAGTCTTAGTTTTCTTGTTAAGAATATTTTTCCAGAATGACATAATTTTCATCAACAGTGATTTGAGATGTAGCAGCTTTAAAGCATTTTTCCACATGTTAAAGAATTACTCTGCCTTCTAACATGATATGGATTTAATTCTGAAAAGAATTCATAAAATTTTTCTCCAGTTGAATTGAATTTCATGGTATTAAGTATAGAAAATTATGCTTCTTTTGGATTAATTTAATCAGCATCATCTTGGAACTCTACATCTCCTAAAATGTCGCTTATTTTCTGCAAAGCCCTCCTCTCCTACCCTAACTTCTCGGAAGCTCCATGAGAGTAGGGACTCTCTTGTTCATTGCTATATTTCCAACTTACAAACACTGACTCATAATAAGTTCTCATTTTTTTTTATTACTTGAATGAATGATGGATGAGTAAACGTAGAAAGTATATGTAAGCATAAAGTCTACAGTCATTAACTCTGGGCTTTCATTACGAACAGCATAAAATGATTAGGAATTAATTTTTTGTAATGCTGATAGAAACTCATCTTTTGTGTTGTGCTTTAACTTGTTAACAGTATGTTCAACATTTGAATTTGTTTTTTATATTTATACTTTTAATAAAAGCTGAAACTTAAATCTGCCTAAGCAGGTGGCATTCCAAGAGCACAAGACCATTAAGGATGCAGCACTGGGAATCACCGGAGTCTTCAGAGTGAGGCAGAGGAGTGAGTGGTTCAGGACGTGGACTTGAGAGCCTGGAGTTAATCTTGGCTCTGCCTTTTATAAGTGTGAGCCCTTGAGCAAGTTACCTAATCTCTTGGTGCTTCAATGGACTCATAATGGAGTTATCGTGAGGATCAAAGGAGTCAACATCTATAAATTGCTTAGAACAGTGCCTACCAATGAGAAAACACTCAATAGATACCAGTGTTTATTATTTCTAGCCAAGGGCCCTTTCTACTCTGGACTAGAAGGAAAGTGGTTTCTTCAAAAGTTTCTTTATAATTCATCTTTGGCTACATGTACGTTACCCTATAACACGTTGTAAAGCATGGCAAACTTACTGCTCGAAATGCTATGCTTAAGTACTGTAATTCTAATCTTTTATTTTATATTTATAGTTTTATTATATCTACCATAATTCATAGGGATTTGTACATTTTCTTTTGAATTAAAATACCCTATCCAGAAAGGAGTGACACATAGAGAGAATTCACTTACAATCAGTGATAAAGCAGAAGTTTATGAAAAGTAACAAAGGGCACTGCTTCTCTCCTATTAGACAGCTCACTGTCCCTGTAGATGTACCTGACAGTGAGCTGTCTCTCAAATAGAAAACATTGCCATAAATTTTTATCAATTTTGGTGACAATAACTAACAGCTGCAAAATTGTCTCTCAGGAATTAGAATACTATGCCAGAGATTTATAATACATGTACTTTCTCAAATTTAGCTGAAATCCAGGTCTGTTACCTCAGAGTGGTTTATGCTGACTGCAAACTAGGTTAGGGAAGAAATAGATTATTCAGTCACTATTGCTAAGACTGAGTCATAAAGGTGAGAAGTAGAGTTGGATTTTTTGCATAATACTTACATAGAACTAAATCAAAAATTTCTTTATTTTTTTGAGACAGCGTCTCGCTTTGTCACCCAAGCTGAAGTGCAGTGGTGCGCTCTCGGCTCACTGTAACCTGCATCTCCCAGGTTCAAGTGATTCTCATGTCTCAGCCTCCTGAGTAGCTGGGATTATAAGTGTGTGCCACCACGCCCAGCTAAATTTTGTATTTTTAGTAGAGACAAGGTTTCACCATGTTGGCCAGGCTGGTCTCCAACTTCTGGCCTCAAGTTATCCACCTGTCTCAGCCTTCCCAAAATGCTGGGAATACAGACCTGAGTCACCATACACAGCCTGAATTACAAATTACTAGAATAGTTAAAATTAGCATGAAAACCAAAGAGGTACTGAAAAAAATTAGGTGAATGTTTTTATAATCTTAGAGAAACGAAGATTTCCTAAGCATAACATCAAAAAGAAAAAACAATTATAAAATTTAATAGATTTGATTACATAAAAATGTAAACCTTTTATATGATAAATATTTAAAATTTTAAATAGAAAAAATTATAAACCATATTTGAAAACTATATGAAATAAATATTATTAATAATGTTAATCAATAAATACTACCAAGCAAGAAATGAAAAACAAACAACTCAATTGAGAAACTGAGAATGGTAAACAAATAGGCAATTCATAAAAGAAGAAATACAAATGACCATAGGACATATAAAGAGACGTTTAACCTCTCCATGTAACTACTACAAATTAATGTAGCACAGATTTACTCTTTTAAAGATGGGCTCAGATTTAATAAGATTGACAATATCCATTTCCTTCTAAGGGGTAAAGGTAAATGGCTATTTCTATTATATAAAAATGAAATAAAAATTTGTATAATTTTCTGAGGACAATCTGCTAATAGAAAGTAGATATAGATAGGTATAATACATAATTTTATGGATAAATATATACATAATTTTGCTACTGTAACTCAGAACTTCAAATTATAGGAATTCAATTTATTCAAATAAACAATTTGTAAAGATATATAGAGAGATAGATACGTAAGAAAAATTAAGAAAAATTATATGTGTATGTACCTTCAAACATTGGTTTTATTATTTGCATACATTAAAATATTCTTGTTATTTACAAGAACATAAAAGGTGAAACACTAGAAAAATAATTATACACCTGTACAATAGAGTATTATAGTTTTTCAAAAATGGTGATGTAGCACCATGCTGAAGTAGAAAATGTCCAATGTATATGCTCAATAAATGTGTGTGTGTGTGTGTCTGTGTGTGTGTGTGTGTGTGTGTGTGTGTGTGTAGTAAACCAGCATGTATATTATGGCCTTTATATGCATGAGAGAAGGTTGAGAAAGTTTTATACTCACATATATATGCTTAACCACTTTATTGTTTTTTTAATATCACAAAATTTACTAACTTGAAATATACAATTCAGTGGTTTTAGTAACTTTACCAGGTAGTGGAATCATCACTATATATCCATTTCAGAACATTTTATTACCCCCAATAATCTTCCTTGTGAGCTCTTAAAGTTAGTTAATTCCCTTTCCCATTACCAGCCTTTAGCAACCAACAATCTACTTTCTGTCTCTATAAATATGGCTTGTCAGGACATTTTATATCATTGAATTACGCAGTATGTGATCTCTCATTCTGGTTTCTTTCACTTAGCATATTGTTTTTGAAGTTTGTCCATGACTTAAAATGTGTCAGTGTTTGTTCCTTTTAATTGATGAATAGTATTCCATCACATAGGTGTACCACACTTTGTCTGATGGACATTTAGGTTGCTTTTGGTTTGGGATCATTATTTACATACCAACACATTAATAGCAATTATCTCTGGGTGTTGAGATTATTAATGCTTTTCACTTTCTCCTACATACATTTCTCTGTGTGTTTATGCTTTAATAATTCAGGAGGGGGAATTAGGGCTAAAGCACTATTTTTAACAGGGCTTAATATAAAACTATGAAACAACAGGTTTGTTTAGAAATTTAAATCCCAATTGAATTGTTTTGCATGGCAATTATTTTCTGCATCCTCATTCCCCTGCTTGTTCAAGACATTCTGCTCATTTTATGTAGAAGCCTACAGAACTGAAAAATTTGTAAATTTTCCAAAATTTATATTAAAAATAGTAAATAATAGCCAATTTACTTGTTGAACAGAGATTGACCCAAACATGATTTTTTAAACTTAGCTACTACTTTGATTTTTACTTGTAATTATTTTATTAAAAAATTTTAGTATTTTAAGGAGAATAAGTTAAATATGTATACATAATGAATATATACATAACATATATGTACATAAATAATTTTATAATGATTTATATCAAATAACACATAACACATTATACCCCATAGAAACATGTAACAATAGAACTGTGGGCCGGGCGCAGTGGCTCACACCTGTAATCCTAGCACTTTGGGAGGCCGAGGCGGGTGGATCACGAGGTCAAGAGATCGAGACCATCCTGGCCAACATGGTGAAACCCCGTCTCTACTAAAAAAATACAAAAAAAATTAGCTGGGCATGGTGGCGCGTGCCTGTGGTCCCAGTTACTCAGGAGGCTGAGGCAGGAGAATTGCTTGAATCTGGGAGGCGGAGGTTGCAGTGAGCCGAGATCGTGCCACTGCACTCCAGCCTGGTGCCTGGCTAGAGAGCGAGACTCTGTCTCAAAAAAAAAAAAAAAAAAAAAAAAAAAAAGAAAAAAAAAGAAAAAGAAAAAAAAAAAGAACAATAGAACTGTGAAAAAGAGAATTTTTCTTAATAGTGGCAATTTGAAGAGATATCATGATTCAGTTATTCTAAATGGTTTTGAAGTATTACAGCATTTTTTAAAAAAACCGTTATACTTTTTATCCACAAATATTAATTCATCACATATTTACTGGGTCTTTTATATGCTAGAAATTTACTGTGGAAGTGAGTTCATACTGTTATTACTCTCAGAGAACTTTAAAGAGCTAAAGCTGTAAAAAATTAATTTTCAAAATGATGAATTAAAGTTAACAATAATAAGAAATAGCAAGATTTATTTGACTACCACAAGTTTTGTGTTGCACTGAAATCAACCACAAAAATCTAATTTATACAGAATCTATGTGGTAAGTCAATAAATTTCTCACTAAAAATGAGTCAATCTTCTGTGTAGTTTTTGTTATATTTTTATTATGTCATTTTCAACATTTTAAAATTTGAGGAATCTGCATATTTAAAGTTTGGAGCAAGTGTTTGTTTTGTTTTTTTAAATCCTGCCTTAGTTATGCAACTGGGAACTGAACTGGAAGCCTTCTGAAGTCTAGCTGAATAAATCACTTTTTATAAATCAGGGCAACTGTGCAAGTCTCATTGGGCCCTTACTATGGACAGAAAAATTTCAACTAGTAGATAAGAGATATCCCTTTTGGGGTGCCGATGCTGCCAATAGTACCTCATTCTGGAAGTCTGAACTATAAAATGGGCTGAATAAATTAGTTTTATTGATGAGTGGGAAGAAATTAATGAGTTGAATGTAGTGGTAGAGAACTTTTAAAAGTTGCAGTGTTTTGTGGCTAGCCTGAGATGATGACGCTGTTTCAAAATAGACAGTGTGGACTTTAGTTCAAAGTCGACGCTTAAGTAGATACAGGTTAATGGTAAATATTTAGAACCCTCCATACAGTACTTACCCAGACCATTTTTACAAAGAAAACCTCTGCCATATTATGGCAACCTTGTGTTAATGAAAGTTGAAACGTTCTTCAGATTGTGTTAGTGTTAGAGTACAGTAAAATTTTCTCTTGCATTTGTAACACCATTATTTTTTTCTTTAATTGCTTAATCAGTAGGAAAAACATTTTTCAATAGAATAAAAATTAAAATTAACCAAGAAGAGATATGCTCCACATTTTATATGGTTGCTTTATAAAAGTAATTTTGAACATGAAAATATGGATTTATTTTATTCCAAAGATCTCAGAATTTCACCAGGAATTTGGTTATATCCATCCACAGATGCACTCATAACTCTGCATATATGTTAGAGTTGGTTAGTGAAGAATGGTGACTTTAAGCCTTTGCTTCACAGGCTAGATTTGTTTTGCAGACCAGAAAGACCTGAATAGAAGTTCTGACACCATCATTTTTCTAGCTGTTCTGGGTCCATAATTTAACTGTTTGACCTACAGTTTGCTCTTTTAATAGTAATCCTCAGTTTCCTCATCTGTAAAACTAGAATGATAATAACCTATCATCTCACCGGGTGATTTTATATAATTTATATATAAAGTTTTCAGCACAGTCCCTGTTACTATAATGAGTATGCAATAGATGTGTCCTATTTATTGTCATAAAGTACATTAAAAAGTTATTGTTGAATATTGACAAGACATTCACCATAAATTACATCACATACCCCAAGAAGATGTGGAAATAGCCTTTTGAGAATGTGTGGCACAGAGTCTGGATGTTCTTGCAGTTTCTTCAGTAACGATGGTATTACATGTGAAGCAGTCTCACATCCATCTAAATTAAGACATAAGTGAATTGAAAATCTTACATTCTGTGACAGAGAATAGAATAAAATAGAGTATAAATTTTTAGCCAATTATAATATCAAATTAAAATAAAAATGCAGCAAATTTATTTCAAAAATATTTTAAAATGGTTCCTTTATTTATTTGACACGTAAGTCATTTTCTTTTTGTTATGTATTAAGTGATTGTCTACTGAAAACAAAATCACCAAAACCTACCTTACTTTCTCAGCTAGCATAATTGCTTTTTTTTTTTTTTTCTCTCTTTGAGACGGAGTTTCGCTCTTGTTACCCAGGCTGGAGTGCAATGGCACGATCTCGGCTCACCACAACCTCTGCCTCCTGGGTTCAGGCAATTCTCCTGCCTCAGCCTCCTGAGTAGCTGGGATTACAGGCATGCGCCACCATGCCCAGCTAATTTTTTGTATTTTTAGTAGAGACGGGGTTTCACCATGTTGAACAGGATGGTCTCAATCTCTTGACTTCGTGTTCCACCCCCCTTGGCCTCCCAGAGTGCTGGGATTACAGGCTTGAGCCACAGCGCCCGGCCGCATAATTACTTTTTTAAAAACACAAACAGTTTTTATTTTGAAATAATTTAGACTCACAAGAAGTTACAGATGTACTTTAAGGAAATCCCGGGTACTCGACTTTCCCCAGTGTTGACATCTTACATAAGTAGACTACATTATTATAAAAAATAAATAAATACATAAAAAAACAATATAATTGGCATAATACAATTAACTAGACTACAGGTCTTCATTTTCATCAATTTTTGAATGTGTTCTTTTATTTTCATGTATAATTATATGACATGTTACCACATGTATGTATTCTTATAACCAAAGATACAGAGTCGGCTCTTTATTACAAAGGAATTCCTCATTCTGCCTGTTGATAATCACAGCAAGCTCACCTGTACTAAACATTGGCAACCATTGTCTTGTTCTGGTTCTGCATCTCTATAATGTTAATTACTCTTCATAAAAGAAATTATTTCAGTTTAAGAAACAATTTGGAAAGGTTTAATAACAATTCTTATCAATATTTTAAATGCATTAAAAGTAGAGAGATACAGATTATTTGTTGGAGATGTTAGGAAATGGGTCACATAAATACAAGGATTTACAATAATAAATTTTTAACTCTGTCAAAAATACATAGGAAAATAATTTTAGTTTGTGAAATATTAAGATGCTAATTGTCACTATTTTATTTTCAGGGTACAAATTAGTTGTTATGGATCATAATCTCACAATCACTGCCTTAGATGACTGGTACTGTAAAAAAGCATAGGAAAAGAAACCAGGGAATATTTTCTATTTTGAATGGCAAAAAAAAAAAAAAAAGAACCCACTGCTTTGAAAAACAAAAAAAAATCATTTTAGACTTAAATGAAATATTTTATTTTTTTCAATTGCAAATTCCTATTGAACTTATATGATGTTTGAAAGTATGTTTATCATATGTTTTATGCATTAATAAGCATGTATGTGAAACAAAAGAATGAAATGTTTTTCTTAAAGTTAGTAAGCTAATCTTTGAATAACAAATTTGTAATGCTTTTTAGAGTCTACATGCTTGTGTAGTTTTAGAACTTAACATTATTTCCCTTTCCCTAAAATGAGAAATTATTCATTTGAACCTTTATGTAATATCTCTTTACCACCTAATTTCTACAGGTAAGTGACAGTCATTTGCAGTTTTGAACAGAAATGACAATAAAATTTGCTTATATTTTACAGCTAAGGTTGTAAGTTTTAAAGAACTAAGGCATGACAATCAAATTATAGGACCCAGGCCTAACCTTCATGAGAATTTTGGGAAACTCATGCTATAGAGCTAAATTCATATATATAGTAATACCTCTGAGGTACTACAAATTCAGTTCCAGATGATCAAAATAAAGCAAATATCACAATAAAGTAAGTCGCATGATATTTTGGTTTTCCCGTGTAGATAAAAATTATGTTTATACTATCGTCTATTAAATGTGAAATAGCATTATGTCTAAAAAAATCTATATGTTTTAGTTAAAAAACACATACTTGCCATAAAATATTAACGACTCTTTATTTAGCAAGTAATGTATTTTTGCTAGTGGACAGTACTGCTTCAATGTTAATGTATGCTGAGTGATCAGGGTGGTGGTGGTTGTTGAAGGCTGGGATGTCAGCATTTTATCCACAGTAGAACTTCTTTCAAAATTAAAGTCAATCTCGAAAACTGCCACTGCTTTATTCACTAAGTCTCTGTAATATTCAGAGTTATTTGTTGTCATTTCAGCAATGTTCACATCTTCACTGGGGAGGATTCCATCTCAAGAAACCAGTCTCTGCTCATTCCCAGGAAGCAACTCCTCATCTGTTTACGTTGGATCATGAGATTGCAATTCAGTCACATCTTCAGACTCCATCTTCTAATTCTAGTTTTCTCGCTGTTTCTACCACATCTATAGTTACTTCCTTCACTGAAGGCTTGAACCCCTAAAAGTCATCCATGAAAACTTGAATTAACTTGTTCCAAACTCCTGTTCATATAGATATTTTGACCTACTCCCATGATTCAGAAATGTTCCTGTGGCATCTAGAATAGTGAATACTTTCCAGAATGTTTTCCATTTAGTCCACCCAGATCTACCAGAGAAATTTATGGCAGCTATAGTCTGATGAAATATATTTCTTATGTAATAAAACTTAAAAGTAAAATTCTTCTTGATCAATGGGCTGCAGAATAAATGCTATATGAGCAGACATGAAAACAATATGAATCTTCTTGTACTCCATCAGGGCTCTTGATTCACTAGGTGTATTGTCAACAAGCAGTAATATTTTGAAGGAAATCTTTTTTCCTGAGAAGTAGGTCTCAATAGTGGGCTTAAAGTACTGAGTAACCCATGCTGTAGAGATCTGCTATTGTTGTTCCATTTATACAGGCTTTGTTGTTCCATTTATACAGCACAGGAAGAGTAGATGTAGCATAATTCTTAAGGGTGCTAGGATTTTTGAGTGGTCAATGAGCATTGGCTTTGATTTAAAATCACTAGCGGCATTAGCTCCTAACAGGAGATTCAACCTTTCCTTTCAAGCTTTGAAGCCAGGCATTTACTTCTCTCTAGCTATGAAAGTTTTAGATGATGTCTTCTAAGAGAAGGCTGTTTCATCTACATTAAAAATCTGTTGTTTAGTGTAGCCACATTCATCAATGACCTTAACTAGATCTTCTGGATAACTTACTGCTTCAATTTGCATTATGGAGATGGCTTCTTTCTTTAAGCCTCATGAACCAGCCTCTGTTAGCTTCTACCTTTTCTTTTGAAGCTTCACTTCTCTCAGCCTTCACTGACGTGAAAAGAGTTCGGACCTTGTTCTGGATTAAGTCTCTGGCTAAAGGGAATGTTTTACGTGGTTTGATCTTCTAGCAAGACCATTCAAACTTTCTCCATCTAAGCAATAAGGTTGTTTCACGTTCTTATAATTTGTGTGTACACTGGAGTAGCATTTTTCATTTTCTTGAACACTTAGAGGCTATTGTAGGATTATTGATTGACTAATTTCAATATTTTGTCTCAGGGAATAAGGAGCCCAGAGGAAAGGGAGAGAGATAGAGGAATGGCTGATTGTTGGAGCAATTAGACTACACATATTTATTTATGAAGTTTACTGTCTTATGTGGGTATGGTTCATGGCACCTCAAAGCAATTACAACAATGTCATCAAAGATCACCAATCACAGATCACCATAACAGACGTAATAATAATACAAGTGTTTGAAAGTGTGAGAATTACCAAAATGTGACACAGAGACACAAAGTGAGCACCTGTTGTTGGAAAAATGGTGCCAATAGACTTGCTTGATGCAAGGTTGTCATGAACCTTCAATTTGTAAAAAAAACACAGTAAATGTAAAGCACAATATAAAGACACATGTTTATGCAAATGGATTGGGACCAAGGTGTTAAGAACTTCAAAACCCCAGGTTCTTATGTCATCATTAATATTTAATACATTGCATAAGCTTTAGAATCTTAAGCATTCAAATATGTGAAAGTTACTTGGAACAGGAATCCTTTTTTTTTTTTTTTTTTTTTTCAATGAAAATATCACTGAAAAAAATAGTAGGTAATTTTCTAGTTGATGGTGTATGGTCCAAAACCATTTTGGCTTTTTGTTAATTTTTACTTATAAATAGTCTGTTTTTTCAACAGAGGACTTAGAGCAGGTTCTAAGAAGAAGAAAAAAAGACTTAGAAGAAAAAGTAAAAGAGAAATAGAAAACAGAACCAAGGAAAAGGATTGTAAAGCTATATTGATGAGAACAAGTGTCTGCATATCTAAAGTGATTGTGCTTGCTTAAAATCTGGGCTGGTCACTGTGGCTCATTTCTGTAATCCCAGCACTTGGGGAGTCCAAGGCCGGCAGATTACAAGATCAGGAGTTTTGAGACTAGCCTGGCCAATATGGTGAAACCACATTTTTACTAAAAATACAAAAAGTAGCCAGGCCTGGTGGTGCACACTTGTAGTACCAGCTACTCAGGAGGCTTGTAGTCCCAGGTACTCGCAAGGCTGAGGCAGAAGAATCTCTTGAACCCAGGAGGCAGGAGATCACACCACTGCACTCTAGCCTGGGTGAGGCTAGAAAAAAAAAAAATCTGAATTTTCCAGTAGTGAAATCAAAATGGAAAACATCATGTCTTAGTCCATTTTATGCTGCCACAACCCAAACCTGACACTGGGTAATTTATAAAATAATAGAAATTGATTTGTCATGATTCTGGAAGGTAGGAGTCCAAGAGTAAGGCACTGCATCTTGTGTCTAGTGAAAGACTTCTTGCTGCAACTTCACATGACAGAAGGTGGAAAGGCAAATGGAGATGAATATTATGTCTTCACAAAACAAAACAGTGGCAGAGAGGAAATCCACTCCCAGAAACCTTTTTATAACAGCATTAATCCATTCATGAGGATGGAGCTTTCATGACCTCCACACCTCCCAGTAGGCTCCACCTCCCAACACTGTTGCATTGGAGATTAAGTTTCCAACACATAAATTTTAGGGGACACATTCAGACCATAGCACGTAGTTATGTGATCTTATTAGAAAGGAGGAAGACTTTAAATTTATCAGGAAGAGACAAGGTTTATTCTTGAGATTCATGTTCTCAAAATTTGTGTGGCAAATACAAACAGAAATTTTGTGTTTTCTTAAACATCCTCTAAGAAAACTTGGCAATGTAATATTAAAATACAATTTTATGAATACAATTTCAGGGAACATAGCAAACATAATACTCTCCAAAATGAGTTTATAGCCAGTTCTAGAATCAGTGTGGCCTCAGAGAGCAATGTCCTCCTTGACCTGGAAGAATGATGAAGCACCCCATATTTATTCTCCCTGACTTGAACTAATGTCACCTAATTAGGTACTCTTCTGGTGATTTACAGTAATCCAGGTTTTCAATTAAAAGTTTTTTAAGGAATGGCTGAATGCCTCCCTGAACCTAACTTTTGAAAACAGCCCAAACTTCTATGCTTTTGTGTTGCTGTTTAGTTTCAAAGTATTTACATCTCTAAAAGCTTTCTACTTTTAAATCATAACTAATTTTCTAAACTGATTAGAAGAAACTTCACTACCAAGGAAGGGACACCTATAGGCATTTGTTTCTTCCAGACTGGGGACTGAAAATGTCACAATTTTGTATGTTAAAGTAACCAATTACTTCAGTTTTAATAGCTTACTGTGGCAAGAAGATAACATGGAAGATAACACAGCGAAGCTAGAAAGTAACTCATCAGGAATCAAATGAGTTTTCTTTTTCCTTTTAATTCACAACATATTTTATTAGCTTATAATAGTCTTGTTAGTTTATAAACTTATTGCTGGACTTCTCAAATGCAACTCTTCTGTTTATAATGTTAATCACCTTGATAGCTGTGGATTTACATTCTTTTCATGTCATAGACGTCTGGGACAGAAAAGCACTAATTAATTTACGTCTAGGAAGAAAAATGCATTTCTTTATTTCTAAAGGAAAAACAAAAGAGCAACACCTTTTTCATAAATGAATTTATCACTTGGTGACAATGAAAGATGCTGTTGCTTGATTTAGGTAGTAGCTCCTGAAAGAAAGTATCAAAAACTAAGCAACTCAGGTTACGTAGGACTATTAAAAACAAAACTTTCTTAAATCTGTTATTGACAGGAAGGTGAATTCTCTAAATGTCACTGAAAAGATTCACTCTGGTTGAGTGACAATAAAACTTCTGTTTATGCACTCATGTAAACAAAGAATGGAGGGTCAGGTAAGGAGCTCAGAGGACCTCCTTAAAAAGCTGTCTGTAAATGTAAAAACCAAAAAGGATGAAACTTCAGTATTTTATCAATAGCTTCAACTTGTATTTCATAAGTGCCAGTATCAATGCAACTTGCCAACACAGAAACTTGTGATTCCCGGACAGACGTACAGCCAAAAAGGTTTATTTTAATTAATGAAATAGTGATCAGTAGCATAATTGCAGGTTAACAATCTAACCTTAAGAAAACTCTATATCCCTTTGATTGTCTATTACCTTGATCACTTTACTTTTAATTTTCTTCACATAGCTTAATTTTTCTCAATGCCCTTTTTCTCTCATTGATTCACCAAAAAAAAGTCAATGAGATGTGCTTCAAACAAGTACAACCATCTGACAATTTTTTGCTTGAAATATCATTTCAAGCTCCTATTCAACCACAAACTTGCAATTACTTTGAACAGGTTACTTTATTTCTTTACCCTTAATTTTCTCATCTATTAAAAGGAATTAATATCTATAGGGTAGGATGGTGGTAAAAATTAGACAACATGTGATCAAATTGCCAAGTGCCTAGTAAATGCTTAATAAATAGTATTATAATTAGTTTTAGTTTTGATTTTTGTTTTTAAATTAATGGAAATCTATTTCTGGTGATTTACCAGTCAACAGTGCTTAAATGAAGTTGCCCTCTGTTGATGAGTATTTAACTCCGAAGAGTAAGTTTCAATCAGTCTCTCTTGTTCTCTTACAGAACCCATGAGAGAATCCAACAAGCGTATCTGTGACCTTAGTTCATATCACATAAGCTCCTTTCCAGTAGCAAATTTGTACTGTAAGATTGAAGTAATAGCTGGATATGTTGGAAGGCAGGGAGCAGGAACAATAGAGAGCTACAAAGAATGTGAAAGACAATTTAGTGCTTCCCCCTAGCCTGCATTTCATCTTACCCTTTGCTGTTCATGGACTATTCATCAGCATTACCATGCGCTGAAATCTCCTTTGAAATTTTAATCAATTTAAATTGGTGTATCTATAGATTAGATGAAATAACTTTTGCTGTCTCTTCTAAGCACCTTTGTCATATGAATGGCTTACAGCCCTCATATTTCTCAACATGAATTTCTAGATATCCTTCTATTTCAATCTTGTTTTCAAAGGACAAGGTGGAAGATGACAATGGTAATGAAGATTAACTGAAAGACTAATTATTTAGTCACTGGTAGGGGGGATGAGGCATACAGCTAAATCTTTCTGTCAGGAATATTCATAACTAGTTCAGTTTAAATGCCAGATTTATGAGAGCAAGCGATCCATCTCTATCATGTGCCGGATGCTTTATTTAAGGTAGGTTCAGAAGCATCTATTCACTGTATATCAACCCTAAAACATTGCTCTCTTTTCATTTCCCTGTGTTATGCCCTACTTATATGTAACCACAGACTTTTAGATTGAGTCTTAAATGATTATTATATGTTAGGAATCTATATTTTCTGAATATTCACAGAGTACTTATTTTTTTCTTTTTAACCTGGCAACGAGATTAATTTGATTGGTGATAAGTTTATGTGCCATAAACTCAACATGAATAGATTGCCAGTTTGTGGACTTACTTGCATAAAAGAGATACTTTTTTACCTACTAATATTTTGTTACTGCAAACATTTCAATTGCAGCATGTATCTAGCATTAAATTAGCACATGATTGAAATGCTGAGTTGGCTCATAGAAAGCTAATGTCACAACAAATATAGAGAGACTTTAATTGTAAATGTGTCCTTTGTCAAGTTTATGTAATTATAACTATGTCCAATTAAAATGATAAACACATTAATTGAGAAGATTTTTCCCCTACAGTTGGATAATAATGTGTTTATAAATCTGTTAATAAAAACAATAAATAAAAATGACTTAAGGAAACATATGGTATATGCAAATAAAAATGAAAACTCAAGAATTTAATATTTGAGAAGCAATGCCCCTTGCTTAATAATGCATTCTGGACCATCCTGTTCCCTGAAGCTAAGAACTTTGCAGCTTTTGCAGATAGGAAACATTGAGAACTTCAAGCAAAAATTGGTATTTTGATCTTTTTCTCTAGTTTTAAGACATTGCTGTCATGAAGAAATGGAACGTCTGACAAATCATTAACACAAATTTTTTTCAAGTAATTTGTTTTTGAATTAGAGAGAAAAATCACTAATCTGATATTTAACTACAGCCCAACAAACACAATCCAAAATTCATAACTGTGCCACTTAATCTTCAGGTTTTCCTTGGCCATATGCCTTATAAGTTTGGGATACTTGATAGTGACAAAAAGTTCCTGACAGTATTTTTATCAACTATAAAACTGAGTAAAAAAACTCATGGTTTTGAATAGTGTGTAAATCTCCCTGAACCAAAGGAACTCTTATTGTGCATGGATTACAGATGGCTGGAAACTTTGAAGGCTATGAAGTCTGTTTTCAAATACACGGTGACATGCACACTCTTAAGCAAGTCATGAGGTCCAGGAAATACCATTCCAACTAATCCCTAAGAAAAACATATTTAAAATAAAGCAAGATCTTTCCCTTTGAGTACTTCTCTCACCATTTACTCAATACCTCCAAGATTCTTTATAAACTCTAAAAGTTCCCGAGGACTCAATTCACCTTCATTTCTCTAAAGTAAGCCTTCTCACTCTCTCACCTCTGGTTGTGGCAATGTTTCTGTCCTTCTGGGCTCATGACAAATATTTATACTGATAACTGACCACAGCACTTCTTTCTACTGAACCTCATCACAGCCTCAGAGTCATTCTCAAATTTGCACTTCAAGATTACACTAGCATTTGATCAGGATCAGCATGGCAAATGAAATGAAAATCCATCTTTTGCCTTAAATGAACTAGTATTGAGAACATCAGAGATCGGGGTAGGGGGTACGGGATTGTGGTGACAGAATGTTGCAGGTTCAAAGCATGCAATGCAGTGATTGACGCTTTGATTATCTCTTAAGCAGGATAGTTCAGTGAAGTTATGTAATAAAGTAATAAAGTTCAGTGAAGTATGTGTTGCTCAAACATTCCAAGCCTTTTATAGAATATGGAGTAGGGGAAATGAAGGAAGGAAGGAAGAAAGAAAGAGAGGGAGGGAGGGAGGGAGGGAGGGGAGGAAGACTTCCTTATAAAGATTTTGCTTTGGGTCTATATATTAGTTTTCTATTGCTGCTGTAATAAATTACTAAAAATTTAGCTACTTAAAACAACAAACTTATTTTCTTATAGTTTTAGAGGTCAGGAATCTGAAATGTCTCTCTTAGGAATAAAACCAAAATGCTGTCAGGATTATATTCCTCATGGAGACCCTAGGGCACCATCTGTTTCCCTACCTTTTCTAGCTTCTGGAGGCTGTCTGAATTCCTTGGCTTACAATCCTTTTCCTCCATCTTCAAAGCCAGCAGTGATGGACTGGGTTCTTCCCACCTTCCATCATCTGACTCTCTTGCCTCCCTCTTTCACTTGTAAGGATCCTTGTGATTACACTGGACTCATGAGGATAATTCAGGATAATCTCCCCATCTTGAAATCCTTAATCACATTTCCAAGTCCCTTTTGCCTTGTAAGGTAACATATTCACAGGTTTGGTAATTAGGACAAAGACATCTTTGGGGAGCCGCTACTGTGCCTACCACACTACATCTACACAGCAGCAACAAAGGAAATAAATCAGGGCGAGGAGACCTAATATTCATAGTGGATGAACTATGTTTCAAATCACTCCTTAATTACTTTTGCCTCTAGTTATGTTTCTAAGAATATAGCTTATTGTATTTGAGAATAGGGCAGAAAGTAAAGTATGCTGAGATTGATCCAAATCCCACCATCCATTTACTAATCATGTGGCCCTAGGGAGCCAGGCAAGTGACTTAAGCTCCCTGTGCTTTCTCAGTGTTTTGCACCTGGAAAGTCGTGATAAAAACATGCTGTCCTGAGTACTTTTGAAGATTAAGTGCTTTATTCCATGCAAAGTGCTCAGTACAATCCTTGGTACAGAATAAATGTTACCTCCTATCTTTCCTGGAACTGTTTTTTAGTATATAACATATTCCATAAACTGCTGTTAAATGAACATTGCATGAATAACCTTGCCAATGATGTAACTTTCTGATGTGATAATCATTTTATGATGCAACTTCTTTGTTCTTCATTGTATAGTATAAAAACAATTGAAAATACTTAAGCTCTAGCACTTTCGCCATCACAACAAATTGCACATAGTGAAGAGAATTACATATTTAACTCTAGTCTAGTCCTTACACATCTGATAGACTAAATAGGAGGTCACAAATACTTTCAGATCAGTCTGACCATCTTAATAAAGTTAAATCTTCGATGTTTTAGATGTGATAAAACATTGGTAACTTAGACACAGCCTTCATATTATTAATTAAGATCTTATAAAGTGCTTTTCATTACATGCAGTATTTGCCAGTCAATATTCATTTAGTTAACCAAAGCTTTTAGAGTTCATGCTTCAGTTTCTTTCAGTATGACATTTTTATATGACATCCAGTTCCAGGAGAAATTTTTTGTTTTGACACATGCAATTAATATTTAAAAACTAGATGGAACGAAATTAATACCTCCATAGCTCCAAAGCAAAGTAAATCAAGAGAGGGAAAAAGAAAGATATTGCCTATCCCTAGACATATTAGAGAGATTAGCTCTAGTTTAGTGACTTTTAAAACTGAAATATTCTTCTAATTTTCTTAAGCTAGGTTTTAATATATCCAGTTGCATTAAGGCATTGTAGAACATATAACCAGGTTTAATTTTACTTCGTGCTTTACTCTCAAGCCTTAAATGCCAGCCCAAGGAACCAAAAAGGGCGTAATGTAGGAGAAGGTCAGTAAGGGCAGGATATCAAACAATTATATTGAACTACTCCATGGGATAAAAATAATGGAATTTCTAGAGCAGACCTGGATTCAGTCCAAATACATCAATGGTATACATCCTATTGTACTTCATGCTTCATCTCTATCTTTCAGCAAATCAAACCTACATTGCTTTCAGATGATACAGACTTAGTTCCCTGCATTTAACTGTTTTAAGGTTATTTTAGGGTTGCTAATTTTTGAAAATATGACCAGTAATCTGAATTAATTTTAATTCAAAAAAGATAAAATTACCAAATAATGTAATAATAATAAATATGTCAGTGACAAGAAGCCAGACTATATTGTGTCAAGGCTTTTACAAAGAGAAAAAATAGCCACCATATTTTATGGTGCAAGTAAAGTATAGTGGAAAAAAAATTCCTAATACTTTTTAGACTTAAAAATGAAATGTAGAAGCTCTTTGTCCAAATGATTTTACTGATAGTGTTGTACCAAGAAGAAAAAGGAAAATGTTTAAAATATTCTATTCAACACGTATTCTGTGCAAAATACAAAAACCCTCCTTGTTATTTTGCATTGGATATGCTATCTGGTAGGCTTTCCCAAGGATTTAAGTAATTATGTTCATAACTTCAGACTGCCAGTTGTTGAAAGTTCTTACCATTTAAAATAAAGATGTTAAATTCCAACCACTTATCTGTATATGAATTCCCAGAAATCACATCTATCTAAATAGTTTTAAAATTGATTGCATTTAATCCTACTGAATGTAATATTATTGGGCTAATGAAAATTTGATTCAAATGAAAAATCTAACACATATAAGCTATTTGAGAATACAACTGAAATGTAAGTAAGCTGAACTAAGATGACTCAAATTTATAGAAAGCTCACTAGTTACTGGAAGTTAAAGGTATTTTCTGAACCGGGCAATGTGGCACACACCTGTAGCCCCAGTTACTGAGGGGCTGAGGTTGGAGAATCACTTGAGCTCAGGAGTTCAAGTCCAGCCTGGAAAACAGAAAGAGAGAGAGAGAGATAGAAAGAGAGACCTGTCTCTAATAATAATAAAATAATAATAAAATTTTAAAATAAAACAAAAATTAAAGATATTTTGCTGGAAAGAACTAAAATCAAGTTAAATGTATTTGTTTAAATAGGCAATTCTATGACATAATTATATAGTAGTAGTAATTAATATGTATTAAAATTATACACAAATAGTTGTAGGGATTGACTAATTTAGAAAGTGCACAGCTAAGACAGAACTACGGAAACCATGTGCCACCTACTTAAAAATTATTAACTTAAGCTTTTGTGCCAGTGGCCAGAAATGGTGTGTACAGACCAAAAGAGCTATAACTCTTTCTTCCTACCAAGTAAAACAGCAAACCTCACTGACAATGGAATTTTCAATCTGGTTACATTATACTTCATAGCTCAGCTTTCTAAGCAATTACTACTAACCTAATAGAACTGGTACATGAGATGAGAATTATTTCTCATCTCTGAAATCAATTATTCCAGAAATGGTTGAATTACCTAAACAACCACCATCCAACCAATTGTTTTTTCATGAATGAGCAGGCATTCATCTTGGATTGCTGCCAATAAGTAGAATGTTATAGAGACAGAAAGCCATATGAAAGTGATATCGAAAGAAAGAAATGAAAAAGAGATTAAATGGGCTGGGCGCAGTGGCTCATGCCTATAATCCCAGCACTCTGGGAGGCTGAGGCGGGTGGATCATGAGATCAAGAGATCGAGACCATCCTGGTCAACATGGTGAAACTCCGTCTCTACTAAAAATACAAATATTATCTGGGCATGGTGTCACATGCCTGTACCTGGGAGGTTGAGGCAGGAGAATTGCCTGAACCCAGGAGGCAGAGGTTTCAGTGAGCCAAGATCACGCCATTGCACTCCTGCCTGGGTAACAAGAGTGAAACTTGGTCTCAAAAAAAAAAAACAAACAAACAAACAAAAAAAAACAGAAAAGGAGATTAAATGAAAGTAGGGTTACTTGATACTTAGGGTGTATATATGTACATATATATACACATATGTATAAAATAATGTGAACTCATTAGATCAATAAACATCATTGAGTAATATTATGAAACTGATACTACTCTAAACTTTAATGATACGGCAGTAAAAGCCTCTTGAAAAGACAGAAAGTCCTGCCTTCATGAAACTTTACAATAAATAAGTAAATAAATAGATAAAACCTGTTAGATTGTGATAAATATATAAGTGAATAAGCAGAGAAGGAATATCCAGTTTCACCTTTGAAACACAGGTAGAGCTTAGAAGTTCTCACTCTCATCTTTACAATAAGATAAAATTTGACAAGCTGAAAATCATCTTCTTTTTTGCCCCTTCCAGGAACTGATGTCACAAGGAAAATGGCCACCTTGAAATCTGGAAAAGGTGCTGATGTGGAGGAGAAGCCAATTAAGCCATGAGCTGGTAAAATCACTTAAATGGTAATTTTTATGAATGATTGGAGAATGCAGGTCAACTAGCAAGAGAGTGAGAACCTCTAGGGGCTGCAGTCTCATGAAGAATACCACACTTTTGTGGGCTTTTCCTCTGAGAACCCCACCAGATTTTCAAAGTGAGAATCCAGGAAAAACTTTCATAGCTCTGGCAAGGGAGAAGAGTTACCATTGGGAAATGAGCCTAGAATCTTCTAGGCTCATTTATAGTCTTATCACAAAGGCCTTGCATCCAGGAAAAGGACATTTCCAGAGCTCAACTCCAAAGCATTACCCCAGCAGAGGGAAGAGAATTCATCCCAGCTACAGCTTTCTCTTGTCTTTCTGTGAAACCTACGGGGGATGATCACAGGGACCAGGGCTTCAAGGAAATAGATAGTGACTGCAGCCAAGGAAGATAAATAGAGGGCAGGGAAAGGAAACTTACACCAGTGGAGAAACACTTAGGAAGGGTACAGCTTCAAAGTACAGACTGAGATTTACTCTGAAGAGTAGAGAAGACTCCCTTTCCCCATACTTCAGGACCATGACAACAAACTTCAGTAAAACATGTGTGTTACGGCTGAACGAGCTGCAAGACACACAGTATCTGAGGAGCAGAAAAAAGGGAAACTCCAAGCAAAGATGGGAGGCAACAATAAGAATGTTAGAGGAATTTGAAGGCTTCGGCACCCACAGCTACAGTGTACAGTAAACAGTCAAACTCTTAGCTGGATTACCATAAAGTCTGTGTTCGACCATACTCACACTGCTATAAAGAACTACCTGAGACTGGGTAATTTATGATGAAAAGAGGCTTAATTGACTCACGGTTCCACAGACTTAACAGGAAGCAAGTTCTACAGGCTTAACAGGTTAAATTGACCCATAGTTTAAAGTCATGCTTTAAATTTTGGGTCAATTAAAGACTCAGAGGCCTTATGAGGCCACATTAGGCCTGAGAAAACTTACATGGCAGAAGGCAAAGGGGAAGCAAGCACCCTCTTCACAAGGCAGCAGGAGAGAGAGAGCAAAGGGGGAGGTGTTACACACTTTTAAACAGCCAACTCTTCTGAGAACTCACTCACTATCACAAGAACAGGGAGGGGGACATCTATCCCCTACCCCTGTCATTCAATCACCTTCCACCAGGTCCCTCCCCCAACATTGGGGATTACAGAGGCAAACCATATCAAAAGCATACACAAAAGGCTTACTCACTTCAGTTCCCATTACACAAGTCAACATTCCAGCTTTTTTTTAAAAATATTGCAAGGCATGCTAATTTGGCACAGAGAAAACTGTGTCCCCAAATATGGCACTTTCTTTAATATGCTAAGCTAAAGAAGAAATTTCAAGGTCTCTCTAACCTCACCCCTAAACACATCCTCACTACTATGTCTCAATGCTTTTGTTGTTCCCAAAGCACAAAATGAGACTGTTCACTAAAGTTTTCTCATCTGCCTAAATACCAGACCCCTAAAGAACACAATTGCCTTCCACGCCTTTCCTGAAATCTCATTATCTATCTCAGAAAATGACTGAGGAATGCAACCATACCTGGACGGCTTTTTTCAAGCAATTTCTGCCTCTCAGCTCATTCAAAGTCCAATGAGAATCAATTACAAGTTAATTTCTGTCTACTCTGTCTACTGGGTTCACTCATTCTCCTTAATAATTATTAACTGTTCTTCAAAATAATTGCTTAAATTCCCCATTTTCTCCTTCCCCTATGAAGAAGGGGATATAAGCTTCTGTACTACATCAGGTTACTGGGTGATCATGCTCCTGCAATTCTCCCAGGCTATGAATGTTAAAAGCAACTTCGTATAGCGTTTGTTACTATTATTCTGCCTTTTGTTAGTTGATTTTAAGTGAACTTCAGAAGCTAAAGGGAGAAGCTTTTCCTCTTGGTCCCTACAGTTTGGGCACTGCAAGCAGGGTAACCAAACAGCTCTGCTCTTCTAGAAACCACAGTCTACAGAAACAGGAACCTGACAAGTTGGCCAAAAAAAAAAAGTAAAATATTCTTTTTTTTTTTTTTTGTCTGAGACAGAGTCTTGCTCTGTTGCCAGGCTAGAGTGCAGTAGCTTGATCTCCGCTCATTGTAAGCTCCGAATCCTGGGGTTCAAGCAATCCTCCTGCCTCAGCCCCCTGAATAGCTGGGACTACAGGCTCATCTCATGATGTCCAGCTATTTTTTTGTATTTTTAGTAGAGATAGGGTTTCACCATGTTGGCCAAGAGGGTTTTGATCTCTTGACCTCATGATCCATCTCCCTCAGCCTTCCAAAGTGCTGGAATTTAAGGCATGAGCCACCATGACTGGCCAAATAAGTAAAATTTTCTTACCAGTCCAGATTTCTGCATGTGTTTTTGTGGAATCCAGTCAAGCAGATGATAAATATTACTGTTTTTCTCTTTTCCTTCCCAAATGCAAGACTGCTAGTAGAAAAGCATTTCTGTGACTAGTCTAACGTGTTACAACTCTGGTGTCTTTTTGATATAAATATTCATACTGGCTGATCATTTTTCTCCCAGAAAAATATGTTTTGTGATCTGAGAGACCAAAATAGATACCCCTTTATCAAGTAGGATGGGCCCTTCATTTAAGGGGAAAAAAGCCATCTACAGGTCAAGGGTTCAGGGACAGGCTGACATAGCAAATTCTAAATTCCTACTACAATAAGAAAACCTACACCCTTGCTCAGCTCCCTAAAAATAGGAGCTATCACCTGGTTCAAACCAAGACCACTACAACTCTGATTGGACAAAGTACTGACGTTAAAATATTTCCTGATACGCTATTACAGTTCTTAAGCCAGTTTCAGCCATCTTACAGAGGCTGTGCACAAATTGTCTTTGTCTTTGTGTCCTGCAGTTTGCCTTTTAATATAAGGAGCCAAATTCCACCTCATGTTAATGCTAAAACACTGCCCTGAATAAACATGGTGTGTATGTTACATACATGTTTACCCATTGCTCATGCATTCCACTCCCCTCATATACAAAAAATATGTGTAGTTTTTTCCCTAATGCTGCTAAATAAGTATGATACAGGCCCTGAATGACATAAAACCCAACCTGTCTTTCCCCTCTTTGAGAAGAGAGCACCTTCAAGTTCATGCTGGAGATTTCCTCTTCCTGGCTTGAAAAACAATATTGCCAACAATAGACACTCTTTTCTATTTAGCTACTCTAGCGGTCTTTCGGAAGACAGATTTCCCTTTGCCTTCTTTTGTCATTTTGTTATAAAGAGGATTATCATAGAATAAAATACAGACCTAAAATCCCTGAGAGTCTGTTGTTGGAGCCAGCCTCCGTAGACTGGGAAGTTTTACAGTTCTCATCAGATCTGCACTTCAGACAAACTTTGTTGTGTGGGTCACTGAAAAAAAAATAAAAAAAACTGGGGAGTTTCTCCTCTTGTCTTGTTTTATGTTCTTAAGGGCTTGACTTGTTACCAAGTGGGAGCACTCTGTTCATCTCCACCATTTGAGGGACATAATTTTTGGGTCTCATCTGATGATTAGTCTGGAAGGACTGAAAACCTCAAGATATGTATAATTTTAAACAACATTCTCTTTGCTTTCTATGTGCCAAGGTCTCATAGGAGTTTATATTAATAAAAAGTACCATCCATAAAGGGCTTTTGCTGTCTCAACTCTTGCTAACTGATTAGTACTGGGAAAGTCCAATTCCAGGACATCTGCCCATTATCACAGATTAACGGGTCTGTAACTGGCAGCCTTCCACAAATTTGTGAGATTCTGAAGACACAATACACGAAAACACCGTTCTCAACCATCTGTGACTGTAACCATTTTTTTGCTCTCTTAGTCTATTTATAGGCGTTAATTTTGGGTGATCATGAGCACTGTTTCTTCAATACTCTTTCCAGGAATTCCTTTTGCTTATATGGTAAAACGTTTTCTAAGCCTGACAATTACCTTCTGGTCTTTCCATAAAGAGCCTTATTAGATTGAGTCACTATTAAAACAAGTACATCATTAGACATTCAAGTCATCAGTGGCCAGACAATGGATCTTTAAGTTAAAAAGTCTCCTATATTTGAAAAAAAAAAAAAAAAAAAAAAAAAAACAGATGTCTCTTTCTAAACAATTACCTTATTTGTATTTATGGAAAGAAAGATCACATTAGGTAAAAGATAAAAAATTAAAGAGCAGAAATCTGACCCAGAAAAGTTAAAATCCTTTGAAAGCTCAAACTGTCTGCTTTGGATTTTCTGCAGAATTTGGAAGAAAGGCACTTTACTTTGTAGCCTAATGGCTAGGATTGGGCACTTTCTCCAATGCAACCCAAGTTTCATTCCAGGTCATGAAATCAGTCCCTTGCAAATGTAAATCCTTTGACTAAGGAAAAGAAAAACATTTATACAAATTAGTTTAAATTGTTTTTAATTTATATTTGTATGACTCTTGACCTTTGGGGGTATCCATTTGTTTATAATCCTTTCTTCTTCCATAGACAGCTTTTTAATTTCCTGTTGTCAAAACATTTGTCTCCTTTCATTTTTCTGTCCATGTGGCACATGGGTTGTCAGGCCTTTGTGTACAGATGGCCAGCTGAGATACTGGGGTCCTGGAAAATGAGACCAGAGATGTCTCATTTTGTACCCAATTTGTGGCTAGCAAAATTTTCCTTCCTTTATGCAGTCATCGGAAGTGGTCTAGATTTTGAAATGGTTTCAGCTTTTGCTCCTTCTTTGGAAAACTTGGTTAAGGCCATAAAGGGCTTCTTGATTCCAGTCTTATGAGTGCTTATTTGTCTTGATTTTGACCATTTCTCTAGGTGTATCTGCGGTTTAAAACTTTGGTTTGTATTCAGGCTGTGATACAAGTGGTTCTTCGGGGTTTTTGGTTTTGCTGTTTTCATTTGTCTTTCCCTCTCTATTGAGTTGGACAGGCACACCCTGAAGTGCCACTGACAGGCAAAGCGGTGAGCAAGTGTGGTGGACCCCACTCCAGGCAGTGCAGGGACACTGCTCCTGCCGCTGCCACCACATTCTCTTGGGTCCAGAAAAAGCCTTGGTTGTGTGACAGAAAGTTTGCTGCTTATGTATTTAATTATTTATTTATTTTTAATAGAGCTATAAGGTCAAAAGTCAGCTTAATTAAAAGCTTAGATTTTTCTCTGTTCTCTTTTAAATCTTTTCTCCCAAGGAAACTTCCTAGTAGGTTAGAACCTGTTCTCTTTTTTTTTTTTTCTTTTTTTTTTTTATTGCATTTTAGGTTTTGGGGTACATGTGATGAACATGCAAGATTGTTGCATAGGTACACACATGGCAGTTCTCTTAAACCCTTGTTAGCTAGAGCTACATTGGCCTTTTGAAATCTTTAAAACTCTCCAAATTGACTTTTCTAAGACTTGTTCTTTGATTTGCTCTGCCCTGATTCTTTTTGCCACTTTTGATAGCAGACAAAGTGATCTAGAGGGGACTTCTGGCAACTCTGAGATCTCTTGAAAAACACAAATGTAGTGCCACTGACCTCCTTATTTGGGGATCCCCTGTCTTCTTCATGGAACCTCAAAGTAGTACAAAGGCTCTTTCTTCTGCTTTATGTTTTCCATCATAATTATGATTATTAGACTAAATTGTTGAGGGGCACAGAAAATAACCAAATTTCTTTGTCAATTGCATCTTTAACCATGGCTGTTTTAAGTTGTGTTGCCCACAGTCAAATGCATTATTCTGATGCTGTTTTACTGAAAGCGTTTTGCAAATCCTAAAATGCTGTGTCTTCAAGGAGGTTCAGAGAAAGGATGAAAAAACTAACAAATACACATTGCTGACAAATTTGAGGCCATACAATTGAACTGACTAAAAATTCTAAAACTCTTTTAAAAATGCCCCTTGGATTGTCTATAGCTTTACAGCAATTTGGTAAATTATACTTTTGTGAGCAGAGCTAAAACATTTACCCATTTCTCTCCTGATATCTCCAGAATTCAGAAACTGTTTATGCATATTTTTATTTGATGGGAATATAATACTTTTACATAAGTTCAATAAGAATCTATTCACTTTTGTAATAGGACACAATTGCAGACACTGGTTATTTCACCAAGATTATGACTGGAATATCATACTTTTAGACATGACTAAACTACTTTGAGGATTGAGGCTTTCTTTAATGTGGCCAATAAAAAACCCCTTGGAAAAACTAATCTAGCAACTTGTATACATGGTTCCTTTACGGGGTTCCTGCCCTTGCAGTAAGCAAATATTGCTACTTTTTGAGAGGCCCAGGGACCTCAAGATGTTTGGGGAACCTTGTTAACAGAGGTTTTTATCCAATTTGTATAAGTTTTACAGACACAGTCTGAGAGTAAGGTTAATCCTAGGTATGGCTTCCCAGTCTCAAGAGTCTTTTAATTTCTTATAAAAAGTTCTAAAATAGCCACTTAAAAAGAGGCTATTGGATAAATCATTATTCTGACTGTACTTTATATAAATAGTCAGGCTGAGTTAATGATACTAAACTTATTTATGAACAAATTAGTCTCACTGAAAATATCTTTGGTAGAAATGAAAGACTGGAGAGAGAAAAATTATGTTTCAGAAGACCTATAGTATACATATTACTAAGTTCTAGTACCATAGATTTTTTAATTAGTTTTTTGAACTATCTGGACTGAATCCTGAATTTTTAGTTTCTTCCCATATCTGTCTTCAACTTACCAGACTAACATTTCTAATTTTCATTCCTCTTTCTCAGTTGAAATTACTAAAACATAAAACTGCCTTATTTCTGAGGCTCTAAAAACTGAAGCTAGTCACCCAGGCTTTAAAAAGAAATCACCACAAGAGCTTATATTTGAACAAATTTTGTACATAGAATAACCCAAAAACTCTGTCAGATTGCCATTAATCTTTTCAACTGACTGCCCTCCAAATGCTAAAGAAACTAGTCTATAGATTACTCCAGACATTAACCTTGTTTTCCTTCTGTTCCCATGGAAATAACATTTATTAAAAAACTGTTTGCCTACATCATATGGAGACCTAGCTGTGACAGCCCATCTGCAATGCCATCTCCTTAAATAAGACACAACTCTTTAACTGAACTGACTTATTCCCACAAAGGGGAAACTAGTTTAATGGTATCCTTAGCCACTCAGTTGCTAATTTCATATTTTTCTCTCAAAGGCACCAACTCAGCTTTATGTGCATGAAACTTTTAGGAAAGTTTCAGACAGGGAAATGTTGGGGCACAGAAAACAATGCCCCAAAATATGACACTTTGACATGTTGAGCTGAAGAAACAGCCTTAAGCTCTCTCTGACCTTCCACCAACTCAAACCTCAACCTTTCCGTCTCTCCCAAAGTTTGGGATAGGCTATTCTCTAAAGTTTCCTTATTTACCTAAAAACTGGACTCCCAAAGAGGAATACAACTGTCTTCCATTTCCTCCCTGAAACTTCATTATCTATTCCAGGAAAATAAGACTGAGAAATGTAATCACATTTGGATGGACTTTTTCAGAAACTAAGATCTGCCTCTCAGCTCATTTAAATTCTAAAGAGAATCATTTAAAAGTTTACTTGTCACCTGGGTCCACTCATTCTCCTTAATAATCATTTACTATCCCTCAAAACATTGTTGACATTTCTCAACTCCTCCCTCCCCTGTGAAGAAAGGAATATAAGATTCTGTATCCCATTGGATTATTGGGTAATTACTCTCATTTCTCCCATGCTATGTATATTAAGATATATTTTGTATGGCTTTTGTTCCTATTAATCTGCCTTTTGTCAGTTGATTTTCAGTAAACTTCAGAAATTAAAGAGAGAATGGCAGACACAAAACCATAGATCCAGGAAGCTTACAGAGCACCAGGTAGAGTAACTAAAAAAAGAAAAATAACCTAGATATAATAAATCATATTCAGTCTTCAGAAAACCCAAAACAAAGAAAATCTCGAAGGAAGCTGGGGTCTGGAAGATAAATGTAGAATACCTTGCCTGTAGAAGAACAAAGATAAGAATTAAACAATTTCTGATCAGAAATCTTATGCTCCAGAAAGAAAAGTCAAATATTTAAAATGTTGACAAAAAAAAAAATCCTTCCAAATAAAGAAACAAGAACAGTGTCAGATAAACAAACTGGAGAAATTATGTTACCAAATGATCAATCTTGTAAGAGAAGTTAAAGAAGTTCTTCATGCTGAAGGAAAACTAAATAGGCTAAAAACATGGTTCTACATTTAAAGATAGAAAGAAAGGAAAATTGTCAGAAAAAGAATAAGATAAAACAATTTTTGTTTTTCTTATTTTTAACTGACCTATAAAACAACTGTATGTTTACAGTATTCATAGTAGCAATGTATTAACTAATTATAGGTAGGAATAAGTGAAATGAAAAACAGCATTGTCACAGGAATTACTTGAAAATGCTCTGCTGTAAATTACCTGCACCACTTATAAATGGGTATAGTGTTATGTAAAGGTTTTAACACATATACTATAAACTCTAGAGCAATAACGTCATATCACTGTCACTCTGGGTCAAGCAGCCCTAAGTACAGCCTGTGCCAAAAACTCAGAAAGTACATGTTCTCAAACTTGGTGGCATCCACATGGAGCTAATTCTGCAGATTTACAGAAACTGAGACATGAGACTTGGCAGATTCTACCTAGATTTCAAAAAATGCCATCAAAAGCTTGAGGGCCCAAGCAGAAACTGGTCACAGGAGCCGAGGCACCAGAGTCCCACTAGAGCCATGCTGAGTGGGTATATAGGGATGGAACTGCTGCAGAAAGTCCCCAATAGGGCAATGCCTAGAGAGCCATGGGAGCAAGACTGTCACTAAGACCCCAAAACTGGAGAGCTACCAGTGTGTAACACAATCATGGCACAGCTAGGTGGAGTGAGCCAAGAAACCCATAGGGTTGGGGTGGTTTAAGGCCTTGGGGGCTCAACCACCACACCAGTATGCTGCGGATGCCAGACAAAAGGGAAAAAGAGATGATTCTGGGGTCTTAAGACCCAATGTCTGCTTCTCTTAGGTTTTAGACTTGCTTGGGGCTTGTTATTTCTTTCTTCCTGGCCGTTTTTCCCTTTTGAAATGAGAACGTGTTCCCTATGACTGCGCCACGTTTGATCCTGAAAGCAGGTTTCTTGTTCTGATTTCACACGTTCACAGATGAAACTTTGGACTTGTCAGTTAGTGCTGGAATGAGTTAACAGTTTGGAACTATAGAGATGCAATTAATGTAATTGTACTTGAGAAGGACTTAAGTTTGGAGGGAGCAGGAGAAGGATACTATGGTTTCAATGTCCCCTCTAAAACTCATGTGAAACTTATTTTTACTTTTATTTTAGGTTCAGGGGTACATGTGTAGGTTTGTTATACAGGTAAACTTGTGTCACAGGGGTTTATTTTAGAGATTATTTTGTCACTGGGGATGAAGCTTAGTAACCAATAGTTATTTTTTCTTATTCGCTTCCTTCTCTCATCCTTCACACACAAGTAGGCCCCAGTGTCTGTTGTTCCCCCTTTTGTGTCCATGTGTTCTCATCATTTAGTTCCCCCTTATAAGTGAGAGCATACAGTATTTGGTTTTCTGTTCCTGCATGAGTTTGCTAAGGATAATGTTCTCCAGCCCTACAAAGGTTCCTGCGAAGAACATGATCTCCTTCTTTATTATGGCTGCATACTATTCCATGATGTGCATATATCACATTTTCTTCATCCAATCTTCCATTGACGGACATTTAGGTTGATTCCATATTTTTGCAATTATGAATAGTGCTGCAATGATCATATGTGCACTTGTACCTTTATAACAGAAAGATTTATATTGCTTTGGATGTATACCCAGTAATGGGATTGCTGGATTGAATGGTAGTTCTATTTTTAGCTCTTTGGGGAATCACCACGCTGCTTTCCAAAATGGTTGAAATAATTCACACTTTCATCAACAGTGTCTGAGTGTTCTCTGTTCTCCACAACCTTGCCAGCATCTATTATTTTTTGACATTTCAATAATAGTCATTCTGACCAGCTTGTGCCTTTGATTTGCATTTCTCTAACGATCAGTGATATTGAGTGTTTTCAAATGATTTCTGGCCACAGGTATGTCTTCTTTTGAAAAGTATCTGTTTATGTCCTTCACCCACTTTTAAATGGGGTTGTTTGTTCCTTGTAAATTTGTTTAAATTTCTTATAGATGCTTGATATTAGACCTTTGTCAGATACATAGTTTGCAAGTATTTTCTCCCACTCTGCAAGTTGCCTGTTTACTTTGTTGATAGTTTCTTTGGCTGTGCAGAAGCTCTTACATTTGATTAGATCCCATTTGTCAATTTCTGCCTTTGTTGCAATTGCTTTTGGAGTCTTCCTGATGAAATATTTGCCAGTTCCTATGTCCAGAAAGGTATTGCCTAGGTTTTTTTCTGGGATATTTATAGCTTTGGGCTTTAGGAGGGGTCCAGTTTCAATATTCTGCATATGGCTCATCAGTTATCACAGCACCATTTATTGCACAGGGAGTCCTTTTCTCATTGCTTGTTTTTACCAGCTTTGTCAAAAATCAGATTGTTGTAGGTGTGCAGCTTATTTCTGGGCTCTCTGTTCTGTTCCGTTGGTCTATGTATCTGTTTTTGTACCAGTACCATGCTGTTTTGATTACCATAGCCTTGTAGTAGAGTTTGAAATCAGATAATATGATACCTCCGTCTTTGTTCTTTTTGCCTAGGTTTGTCTTGGCTGTATGGGGTTTTTGGTTCCCTATGTTCCCTATTCTAAAATAGTTTTCTCTAGTACTGTGAAGAATGTTATTGGTAGTTTGATAAGAATAGCATTGAATCTGTAAATTGCTTTGGCCAATATGACAATTTTTAACAATATTGGTTACTCTTATCCATCAGTATTGAATGTTTTTCCATTTGTTAGTGTCATCTCTGATTTCTTTGAACATTTTCTACTTTCCATTGTAGAGATCTTTCACCTCCCTGGCTAGCTGTATTCCTAAGTATTTTATTCCTTTTGTGCCAATTGTGAATGGAATTATATTCTTGATTTGGCTCTAGGCTTGGCTGCTGTTATGTACATTAATTTTGTATCCTGAAACTTTGCTGAAGTTGTTAATCAGATCAAGGATCTTTTGGGCCAAGACTATGGATTTTCTAAATACAGAATTATGTTATCTGCAAACAGGGATATTTTGACTTCCACTCTTCATACTTGGATGCCCCTTATTTTCCTCTCTTGCCTGATTGTTCTGGCCAGGACTTACAATACTATGTTGAATAGGAGTGGTGAGAGAGGGCATCCTTGTCTTGTGCTGGTTTCCAAGGGGAGTGCGTCTAGCTTTTGCCCATTCAGTATAATGTTGGTTGTGGGTTTGTCACAGATGGTGCTTATTATTTTGAGGTATATTCCTTTAATACTTAGGTTATTGTGAATTTTTAACATGAAGTGATGTGAAATTTTTTCAAAAGCTTTTTCTGCATCTATTGAGATAATTGTATTTTTTGTCTTTAGTTCTCTTTATGTGATGAATCACATTTACTAATTTACATATGTTGAACCAAACTTGCATACAAGGATTTAAAGCCTATTTGATCATGTTAGAATAGCTTCTTAATGTGCTGTTAAATTCAGTTTGCTAGTATTTTGTTGGAAGATTTTTGTATCAGTGTTCATCAAGGATATTGGCCTGAAGTTTTCTTTTTTCTTTTCATATATATATATATATATATATATATATATATATATATATATATATATCAGGTATTGGTATCAGGATGATGCTGGCCTCACAGAATGAGTTGGGGAGGGGTTTTTCCTCCTAAATTTAAAAAAAAATAGTTTCAATAGAAACAGTTTGTAGGTCTGACAGAATTTGGCTGTGACTGTACCTGGTCCTGGGCTTTTCTTGGTTGTGGACTATTTATTACTGATTCAGTTTCATAGCTCATTATTGGTCTGTTCAGTTGAGTTCAATTTCTTTCTGGTTCGATCTTGGAAGGGTATATATGATTGAGAATTTATGCATTTCTTCTATATTTTTTACTTTTTGTGTGTAGAGGTGTTCATAGTAGTCTCAGATGGTTATTTGTATTTCCGTGGGGTCAGTGGTAACATTCCCTTTGTCATTTCTTCTTGAGTTTATTCGAGACTTCTCTGTTTTCTTCTTTATTAATTAGTCTCCCTAGCAGTCTATTTATGAAACTAAATTTTTTCATAAAACAAACTTATGAATTCATTGATCTGTTTAATGGTTTTTCATGTCTTAATCTTCTTCAGTTCAGCTCTGATTTTGGTTATTTCTTGTCTTCTACTAACTTTGGGGATGGTTTGCTTCTGTTTCTCTTGTTCTTTTTGTTATGACATTGGGTTGTTAACTTGAGATATTTCTAAATTTTTGTTACGGACATTCAGTGCTATAAAATTCCCTCTTAGCATTGCTTTAGCTGTGTCCCAGAGATTCTGGTATGTCGTATCATCTTTGTTCTCAATAGTTTCAAAAAATTTCTTGATTTCTGCCTTAATTTCATTATTACCCAAAAGTCATTCAAAATGAGATTGTTTAATTTCTATTTAATTGTATGGTTTTGAGCAATTTTCTTAGTCTTGATTTCTATTTTTATTGCACTGTTGTCCATGAGAATGGTTGGCATAACTTTGATTCTTTTGCATTTGCTAAGGATTGCTCCATAAGGATTGTTTCACGATGATTGTGTGGTTTGTTTTAGAGTGTGTGTCATGTTTGTAATGCGAGGAATGTTTATTCTGTTTTCTTTGGAGGGGGGATGGTGCTGGAGAGAGTTCTGTAGATGTCTATCAGGTCCATTTAGTCCAGTTCTGAGTTCACATTCTGAATATCTTTAATTTTCTGCCTGGCTGATCTGTCTAACACTGTCAGTGGAGTGTAAAAGTCTACCATTATCGTTGTATGAGAGTCTAAGTCTCTTTGAAGGTCTCTAAGAACTTGCTTTATGAAGCTAGGTGTTCCTGTTTTGGGTGTATATATATGTAGAATATTTAGGTTTTCTTGTTGAATTGCACACTTTACCATTATGTAATGTACTTCTTTGTCTTTTTTTTTTTATCTTTGTCGGTTTAATGTCTATTTAGACAGAAACTAGGATCGTATCCCTTGTTTTTCTGTTTTCCACTTGCTTGGTAGATTTTTCTCCATCCCTTCATTTTGAGACATTAGGTGTCACTGCATGTGAGATAGGTCTCTTGAAGACATTATACCATTGGGTTTTGCTTCTTCATCCAGCTTACCACTCTGTTTTTTGTTTGTTTGTTTGTTTGTTTGTTTTGTTTTTAATTCAGGCATTTGGCCCATTTACATTCAAGGTTAGTATCGATATGTGTGGATTTGATCCTGTTATAATGTTGTTAACTGCTTATTATGCAGATTTGTTTCTATGGTTGCTTCATAGTGTCATTGGTCTGTGTACTTAGGTAGGTGTTTGTAGAGGTTGGTAAAAGTCTTTCTCTTCCATAGTTAGTGCTTCTTTCAGGAACTCTGGTCAGGCAGGTCTGATGGCAATACATTCCCTCAGCATTTGCTTGTCTAAAAGGATATTATTTCTTCTTCACTTATGAAGATTAGCTTGGTCAGATATAAAACTTTTGATTTTAATTTCTTTTTCCTTAAGAATATTGACTATAGTCCCCCAATCCCTTCTGGCTTACAGGGTTTCTGCTGAAAGCTCTGCTATTAATCTGATGTCCTTCTCTTCATAAGTGACTTATCCTTTCTCTCTAGCTGCCTTTAACATTTTTAAATTTTATTTCAATATTGGATAATCTGACAATTATGTGTCTTAGGGATGATAGTCTTGTGACATATGCAAGGGTTCTCTGCATTTTTTGAATTTGAATGTTGGTCTCTCTAGCTAGTTTGGAGACGTTTTCATGGATGATATCCTGAAATATATTTTCCAAGTTGCTTTCATTCTCCTCATCTCTTTCAGGGACACCAGTGTTAGATTCTGTCTTTTTACACATCTCATATTTCTTGGATGTTTTCTTTATTATTTTTCATTCCTTTTTCTTATTCTTGTCTGACTGTCTTATTTCAAAAAGTCAGTCTTCAACTCTGAGATTCTTTCCTCAGCTTGGTCTATTGAGCTATTAATACTTGCAATTGAATTATGAAATTCTCATAGTTGTATTTTCCACTCTTTCAGGTGGGTTTCATTCTTTTCTATACTAAGTATGTCTTCTGTCAGTTTCTATGTGTTTTATTGTGATTCTTAGCTTCCTTGGATTGAGTCTCAACATTCTCCTGAATCTTGATGATCTTCATCCCTATCCATATTCTGAATTCTATTTCTGTCAGTTTAGCCATCTTCTGGTTCACAATCCCTGCTGGAAGATTTACCATGATTCTTTAAAGAAAAGAAGGTACTCCAGCTTTTTGAACTGTCAAAGTTCTTTCACTGGTTCTTTCTCGTCTTTGTGGGCTGATCTTCCTTTTATCTTTGAAGATGTTGTCCTTTGCTTGTTTGCCTTTTATTTTTGATGAACTTGGGGGTTCAATTGTGGTATAAGGTGAATTGAGTGAACTGGCTTTGTTTCTGGAAGATATTAGGGAGCCAAGGCACAGCTCAGGACTTCTCAGTTCACAGCTCTGAACTGTATGCTCTAACTCTAAGGGACTAGTATCAGGCCCCAGCTTTGTTTTCTGGCCCCTGAAGGTTAGGAACCACCAGCACTGGAGAGGCTGATGTGCTTCCCCACCACTGGTCACAACACTCCGATGGGTGGTGTTAGCCAAAGCACTTCATAGAACACTTGCAGCCGGACCCATTCTCATTCACATGTGCCAGCAGTAGTGGCAGCATGTGGAGTGCAAGATCATCAGCTGCTGTGGGATGTAAGGGAGTTCCACGATGCCAACCTCCTTGTGGGCATTTATAGCAGCGGTAGTAGCAGCACGGCCCAAGGCGGTGGGGATCCCCCACCAGCATCAGTGTATATATTGTCACTGATGGTGTTAGCATGGGGGTAGGATGATTGTAGGTGCAGGACTGTGTATGCTCTGTGCACATTCATGTAGGCAGTGGTGACTGCTTGGGAGTGTGGGGGCAAGTCCCTTGTTTGCACCTAGTATTGGTCCTGCAGTAGTGTTGGGGCAAGGACAGGGCCTTTGAGGGGGCTGTGCAAGTGGGCTCTGTGTCCAGCAATCCTCCAACAGCAGTGGCAGTGTGGGAGGGAGGGTGAGGTGGGGTGTGCTCATGGCAGCAGCAGTGACACAGCAGGGTGCAGGTGCACACGTGCTGGTGGGGAGGAGAAGGCTATGTCTGTCCATGCACACACAGGTGGCAAAGTGATATAGAGGGTGATCATGAGTGAGTGCTTGCAGGCAAAGTGACACCAGGGAGGCTGCAGTTGAGGGGAAGGTACAGGTGGGATCATGCATGTTCAGGGGGCTACTCTGCTGGAGCTCCCTGTGGGTCAGTCTGCCAGTGTAGGAGCTAGGATGTGGGCCCCTGGGAAGTACCCCCCACCAAAACTGGGAACCCAAAGCTGCACTGCAAACAGGCCTGCCAGGCTGAAGCCCTAGGCGAGAGCAGCAGACCTAGTAGTGCTCAGGTTGAACTGGCTACGTCTCATGGGCAAGACTTCCCTGCAGAGTTTAGGTTGGATAGTTCCCTTACAGTTCAAGTCTGCTACGGGAGCAAGTTAAGCCTAGAAGAATTGGCATCCCTGGGCACACTCCACTACAGATGCTTTTGCACCAGACCCTCTGGGCTTTGCACCAGCTAGTGTTCTATCTCTACCACTTCCCTGCCAACTCAAATGTCTGTGGTGGTGGTAAAGTCTTTTCCTGCCAAGACTCCAGAGACCTGTGGTTAGAGTGGGTTGTTTTTTGCCTATTCAACTCAACTCTTCCCCTGGAATCATTGAGGGCCAGGAACAGTCCTGGTGCGCAGTAGCTCCATACAGAGTTCCCAGCTTCCTCCCCTACCACCCCAGCATCTGCGTCTTCCCTTTGTCCACTCCCAGTGCCTTCCCTCTGAGGAACTACTAAGAGCATTCCAGACTAACCATTTTCCCGATTCCTTGGTGGCAGATGTTTCTTCTGACTGTATCTAATCAGTCATCTTAAGGCTCAAACATAAGTGAACCTTAATCTTCCACAAGGTAGTATTGACAAGTAGGGCCTTTAAGCAGGTCCTGCCTTCATGAGTGGATTAACCCATTCATGGATCAATGAATTAATGGGTTAATGGATTCATGGGTTATTGTGGGAAGGAAAATAGTAGTTTTATAAAAACAGGAGAGAAGACCTGAGCTATCATATTAATACATTCCTGTGATCCCCTGCACTGCCTCAGGGCTCTGCAGAGCATTCCCCCTAGAAAGAAGGTATGCTTTCTTACCAGATGTGCTTCCTCAACTCTTGACTTTCCAGCCTCTATAACTGTAAGAAATAAGATCTTTTTCTTTATTAATTACCTAGTTTCAAGTATTTTCTTATAAGGAGACACACTAAGACAAATCCCTTCTCAGATACATGATTTGACAATATTTTCTTTCATTATGTGGGCTGTCTTTCACTTTCTCAACAGTGTCATTTGTAACACAAATGTTTCAATTTTGATGTAATTCAATTTATTTTTTTTCTTTTCTGTCATGTGCTTTTTGTGTCATATCTAAGAAAAATTGCCTAACCCAAGCTCACAGATTTACTCCTATCTTTTGCTCTATGATTTTTATAAATTTAACACTTATACTTGATCTATAATCTATTCTAATTTAATTTTTCTGAATTTTGTAAGTTGGGAGTCCAAATGCTTTCTTTCCATGTGGATACTCAGTTTTCCCAGGACTATTTGTAAAAAGACATTCCCATTGAATTGCATCAGCATTCATGTAAAAACATCAATTCACCACAGATCAAAGAGCTTATTTGGGGATTCTCAAATTTATTCAACTGACTTATACTTCTACCCTCATTCAAATACCACATGTTCTTGATTACAATAGCTTTGTAGAAAATTTTGAAATCAGAAAAGTGTGAGTTCTCCAATTTTTTTTTTTCTAAAGTTTGTTTTAGCTACTTGGAGTTCCTTGAATTTTTATATAAACGTTAGGATCAGCCTTTCAATTTCTGCAAAAAAAAAAAAAAAAAAAAAAAGGCAGCTGGGATTCTGATAGGATATATTGAATTTGTAGATCAATTTGGGAAACATTTTATTTTAACCATATTAAGTCTTTCACTTCACGTACATGAGATTTTTTTCCCATTTATTTAGATATTCTTTAATTTCTTTAAGCAACATTTTGTAGTTTTGGTATGCATATCTTATACATATTTTCTTTAATACATACCTAATTATTATTTTTGATGCTATTGCAAATAGAATTGGTTTCTTAATTTGTTTTTGGAATGATTTCTACTAGTGTATAGAAATACAATTGATTTTGATATTTATATTTTATCCTGTAACTCCCTGCATTCATTTATAAATTTTAATATCTTATTCATTGCACTGTTTGGGAATTTCTGTGTACAAGATCAAGTAATCTATGGCCTCATAACAATTTTCCACTTCTTTTCCAATACAGATGCCTTTTTCTTTTCTTATTTCACTGCTTAAAATCTCAAGTACAATGTAAAATGGAGCTGGTAGGAGTTGACATTCTTATCTTATTCCTGATTTGAGGGGGGAAACAATCAATTTTTCACCATTAAGTACAATGTTACCTCAGGGTTCTTTAGATGCCCTTTGGTAGTTTGTGAAAGTTTTCTTTTATTTGTAATTTGTTAAGTGTTCTTATGAGAGGTTGTTGTATTTTGTCAAATGTGATACTTTTATCTATTGAGATAGTTACATTTTTTTCCTAAAATTTTATTACTGTAATTAACAGATTTTTGGTTGTTAAACCAACTTCACATTGCTGTGATAAATGCAACTTGATCGTGCATGTTGTGTTATACTTTTATATAGGTTGTTGGGTTTGGTTTGCTTGTAATTTTGTTGAGAATTTTTGCATCTATGCTCATATGAGATGTTGATCTGTAGTTTTCTTGTGATATCTTTGTCTCTTTTCAGAGTAATACTGGCCTTATATATTGAGTTAGAATGTTTATCCTTCTCTTCTGTTTTTTTTGGAAGAGTTTATGAAGAATTGGTATTAATTATTTTCTAATGTTTGGTAGAATTCACCAGTAAAGCTATCTGGGCCTGGCATTTCTTTGGGGGAATTTTTAAATGCCAATTCTATTTTTTTCTACTTACAGGGACTCGGATTTTCTATTTCTTCTTGAATCATTTTTGGTATGTATCATGCTAGAAATTGTTCATTTTACATAAGTTATCTAATTTGCTGGCATATAATTATTTATATTATTTTCTTAAAATCATTTTTTAAATTTCTGCAAGGTCACTAATGATGTGCTTTCCTTCATTTCATTCAAAAATTTAACAATCTTAGTAGTCTTGCTTTTCTTTGTTAGCCACTCTAGCTAAAGATTAGTTAATATCTTTTATCTTGTGTTTTTTTCTCAGAGACAAAGGCAAGGTTGCCCGTGATCATGAGTCACTACCGTCTTGAAGTCCTCAGCTCAAGCAATTCTCCTGCCTCAGCTTCCCATGTAGCTGGGACTACAGGTATGTACCACTATGCCTGGCTAATTTTTTGATATTTTGAGGAATAGTCTATGTTGCCCAGGCTCGTCTTGAACTCCTGGGCAACATAGTTTGCTCAAGCAATCTTCCTGCCTTGGCTTCCTAAAGTGTCGGGATTACAGGCACAAGCCACTGCCCCAGCTTGTTGAGCTTTTCAAAGTCATCTTTTGTTTTTGTTGTTTTTATTATTTTTCTACCCTCTATTTTATTTATTTCTTCTAATCATTATTGGTTTCTTTTTTCTTCTTTCTTTGAGTTTAATTTACCCTTCTTTTTCTAGGTTATTCAGATGAAAGATTAGTTTATTGATTTGAGATCTTTCTTCTTTTTTGATATGCTCATTTATAACTATAAATATGCTTCTAAGCATTGTTTTAATTGCATTCTATGTCTCGGTCTGTTGAATTTTTGTTTTAATTTTTTTCATAATATTTTTAAATTTCCTTTGCAATTTCTTCTTTGACCCACAAGTCTTTTAAAAATGTGTTTAATTTCCATATATTTGTGGGTTTTCCCAATTCTCTTTTTTAGTTGATTTCTAATTTTATTTCATTGTGATTGGAAAAGAGAACACACTTTGTATTTCAGTCATTTTAAATGTATTGAGGCTTGTATTATGCCTCAGCATATGGTCCATCTTATAAAACAGTCCCTGTACACTTAATAAAGTCAGGTGTTCTGCAGCTACTGTTTGGTAAAGTACTCCATAGATTTATGTTAGGTCTAGTTGGTTAAAACTGGTTTTCCAGTCTCCTATTTCCTTATAGGACTTCTGCTTAGTTAACTGAGAGCTTAGAAAGTTGACCTCCCGGAGGTAGAGAGTAGAATGACATTTACTAGAGGATGGGGAGTGAGGCAGAGTATGAAGAGAGATTGGTTAAGGGAAAAACATACTATTAGAAGGAATAAGTTCTAGCAATTGGTAGCAAAGTGAGGTGACTATAATTAGTAACAATATAGTGTATATTTTCAAATAGCTAGAAAGCAAAATTTGAAATGCTCCCAACAGAAGGAAATAATAAATGTTCAAGGTGATGCATATCCTAAATACTCTGATTTGATAATTACACATTGTATGCATGTATCAAAGTATCACATACACTCCATGAATATGTACAATTATTATGTATCAATAAAAAATGTTAAAGAGGAAAACGGATTATTAAAGTCTCCCCCGTTATTGTTGAATTGTCTATTCCTCCCTTCAGTTCTGTTCATTTTTTATTCATTTATTTAGGTACAGGTAATTTAGGTTTATATATGCTTATATATTTTCTGTATATCTTTTATTACTTGCCAACGTTTTCTATTTTAATATTCAAGTGTGTTTATAGCTGCTCATTGGGGCATTTTTATAATGCCGCCATGAAGTCCTTATCAGTTAATCCAGTATTTCTGTCATCTTGTCATGAGTTTCTCTTAATTTCATTTTTCCATATGAATTGAGATTACTGCAGCTCCTCATTTGTCAGTGATTTTTTTTTTTCCTTGATTGTGGTCATTTTGAATATTATATTATCATACTTTGTGTTTTACTTATATCCTGTGGAGAATGTTGATAGTTTTCCTTTAGCCTTCTATAGGCTGTTGCTCCAATGTCAATTTAGTTTTCAAAGCTGTTGCAGTGAATTTTTTTTTTTTCTTTTTGGTTCTGTATATGCCAGTCTTCAGCCTGAGATTTGACTATAGGTTAATTCTTCAAGTCTTTCATATGCTAATTAGGATCAGATTAATGCTCAAGTAAGTTAAGGATTAACCCAGGAATTAGTATACAGAACCACAACTTTTCCTAGCTATTTTCTCTATTATCTCACTGGTACTTTTCAGACCACTAGCTTTCAGTCATCTGGTCAGAAACTGTCCTCTTCTGCAATTGCACTGCCTCTAGGATCAAGTGGCAGGAGGAGAGAAAGACAGGAAAAAACCCAACAGAGTCTACCCCACATACCAAGAGGTATGTACTCCACTTGGAGACATACCTCCAACCTCCACTTAAGGGAAAAGAAATTTCTTATTCCTTAGAGTTTTAGTTGCAGGGCCACCTGGGTGTGGGGTGGAATAGAACAGGAATAGAAGAGGAAAAAAAATCAAGAGATTTTCTTCACTCTCTCTCAGGTTCAGAGTTGCCTTTTTTGCTCTTCAAGCCTGAACTGGAGGATTTATCCTTGATCTGTCTGAACCACAGTGCTGACTTCCAAGTTCCAAATTGCATTTTGTTCAGGTCAAGAGATAACTAGAGGAAACACAATGGTAAACTTACGCTCCATTTACTGGTACAAAAAATTCCTATGTTTTTCCCTTTCTTCACCACTGATAGGTTTTAGTGTTATCAAATGCTATTCAGCTGCGTTCAATGAGAAAGAAGGATTGGTGTGTGTTTTTCCTGTTTTAACTAAAAATGGAAGATAATTTTTTATAATTAGTATTTTTGACATTTCAGAACATTTTTAAACCATCATTAAACTTTAGTCAAATGACTAAAGTTTACCTTTTGTAAAATTTTTTGGGTGGAAGGGGTTTCAGATTGATTTCATTTGGAATGGAATAATCAAGAGGGATTAGTTTCTTCCTGATAATATGCTTGAACAATACACCAATCTTATGAACTCATTCCAAACTGCTACGGAATATTTTCTACAATATATTCTATCATCTCAGTTTCTTGTTTCAGCTCCCCAAGACTGTTCTTCCTTCAAATAAATTCCCTTTGAATATAGTCCAGAGATCTAGCCTTCAAAAATGTCTGCTGGGAAGAGAAGATTTCATAGGTTTTCATCTCAGAGCATTTCTACTCTTCTTTTTAGAAGAATTAAAAAAAAACACACACACATATCCATTCTCTTCCTCCACATCAAATTTTACTATTATTTAATTTTAACTGTTTTTTTTTCTTTCAAATTTGTAGTTTATTTTAGAAACATTTATCTCCATAAGAGAAAATTCAGGTAGCCACTAACCGAGAATTGTAACCAGCACCTGATAACTATTTCTACTCCTATCTAAGTCAGATATATAATGAATTTCTCGGAGAAATTCATTAGAAATTTTAATTCCAAAAATTCAACCCATTGTTGTCCTTTTTCATATGCAGTCATATGCTGCATAATGTTTCAGTCAGTGATGAACCGCACAGAAAGTGGTGGTCCCATGAGATTATAGCACTGTATTTTTATATACTTTTTCTATCTTCAGATATATAAGTACTTAGCATTGTGTTACAGTTGCCTACAGTATTCATTATAGTAACAGGTTTGTAGCCCAGGAGCTGTATCATACAGCCTAGATGTGTGGTAGGCTATACTATCTAGTTTTTCTA